>NC_091006.1:2906060-3209090 GCF_041146395.1 Eulemur rufifrons | reverse complement strand
TCCAGGAAAAACACAAACCACAGACAAATATTAACATGCGGTTGTTTTTCTCAAGTGGGATTTGGGAATTCAGGTTCTAGAGGGGACAGGGCACACAGAAAGAAGCAAAGAGGAAGGTGGGGTGGGCAGGGAGACTAAATGGTTACATTCTTGTGAGACCCGGGAATCTATATGTCACATAAAATAAGGCGGATGTTAGAAGAGAACAGGGGAGTGAAGGAGGCACGCGTCATGCAGATGTCCCGGGTACGGGGAAGAACGTCTGATGCTGTCCTGTCTCTGGTCTGCACCTGGGAAGACAAACCTGTGACTGAGCAGGTATAAGGAGGTGGACTTTGGCTACCCGCCTGAGCCTTGAGCCAAGGCTTAAGTCTGCTTACAATGCTGAACAAAAGCTTCGAAAATGGTCAACACCTGGGTTCCACAGACGGTAATTCTTTAACTGGACATAGCAACCACTGCAGCAGGGGGTGCGACAGCCCCAAAGCCGGCGCAGAGAGGTTACTGCCCACAGGAAGCCCAAAGTTGACAGCTCAGAGACCTTTGGCCTCATTTTAGTGCCAACAATCGTGCCCCAGCGTGGGGATTTAACACGCTAACGAAACGTGCCATGTATGAAGAAGCATGACTGCCAGATGGGCAGCTGCCAGCAAAACCCGGCCTCTAGTGTGTGCTCTCAGTGCCAGCATCAGACTTTCTCTCGCTGTCCCTTAGAAGTCCCCCAGCCCTTTGTTGGGGAAAAAAGCCTGTCTGGTTGCCCCTGAGCCGGCACTCTCTTTTGTTCCAGCAAGCCCACTCCCCTCCCCCCCTGAAGCCTGGCCTGTAGGAGTTCCTCTCTGGGTCTCCTGCCAATGTCTATTGACTGGGGAGCGAGGACCCTGAGGTCAGTAGCATAATGATCCTTAGTGCGCAATGAGCAGGAGCCAGACAGCCTGCAGACCCGAAGCTACAAGCCGCAGGTCCTTGTTCAGGGGAGGCCAGCAAGGATTTCCTCCTGAATGATCTGTGAGGACAGTCCTTGCAGACGCCAGGACAGGCCTTTCCCCTTCCCCAGGGGTCTGGCCCATGCAGGATAGTAACCGACGTTCATTGGGAAGAGGGTGCTGCAAAAAAGCCTCCTCTTTTGCAAAAAGGGTTAGGAGGAAGGTCCTGAGATTTTTATTTTCCTTTACGACGGAGAAGGGGAAATCAGCTGAGCTGGGCCTGGCGACCACGGGGACTCCGCACCTTCGTGGGGCCACCCGGGTGGCCGCCTCGCCAGCAAAGCGGGGCCGTGTCGCCCAGGCCCCGGTCGGTGACGCCCACCAGCGCCCCGCCGAAGCCCCGCCCAGTAGGGGCCCGGCTAAAACGACCTCTCAGGGTCCCTCTCATACCCCTAAAATGAGGGGGAGCCGCGCAGGGACGCAGAGCGGAAGACGACAGGGGCAAAATGGAAAGAGCTTGAACGCTCGGTTGAGGCACCGCTGGGATTCGAACCCAGGATCTCCTGTTTACTAGACAGGCGCTTTAACCAACTAAGCCACGGCGCCTCCCGCACACGCACAGCGCGGATCTCCTCCCATCACCGTTGGCGCATCGGCCGCGCGCATGCGCACAGGCCCCGCTCGCCGCGGGCACACACGTGACGCTGGGCCGGGTTCACGGGCACCGCGGAGTTGGGGGTGCGGCGCGGGGACTGGAGCTCGGCAGGCGCGTGCCGCGCAGGGCCCGGGAAGGCCGGCCCGGGTCGGAGGGTGGTGTCTCCGAAGGGGATCCGGGACACCCGCACTCTAGGGGACGCGCGCGCAGCGTCCGGGCCTTCTGCCCGCCGGAAGTGGGAGGGTCCCCCGGCCCCCGCGTGTCGGTCGGGGCGTCCCTGGGTCCCACAAGACAGTTCGGAGACAGTGCCCCCGGAGCAGGGCCAGGCCCTCCCGGCCCGAGCTCTCACCTTCCTACCTGGGTCTCCTCCCTCAAGCACCCCAGCTCCCGTGTCCCAGCACGGCCAACCTGCCCACCCAGCGCGCTCCCAGTGGGAGTCCCTCCCGCAGAAACTTAAGTCTGCAAAAGTGCATGCACGAGGGTTCGCCCGGGCATTACCTGCAATGCCACCCCAAGTGCCCATCAGTGGGCAGTGGGCGTCTGCAGTCTAGGTGACTCCAGCCCTGGATACAGCTAGGCTTGCCCCTGTGCGGGAGGGAGGGAGGCCACGAGCAAGAGGGCGCCTCTGCAAGGGGACCCCAGTTGACGGGAGGGCGTCGGTGGAGCTTTGGCATGTTCATGCATCACTCACATAGATAAACGGATAAATACTGAACGGCCAGCTTGAGTGTGAGCAGTCAACGGGGCTGTGACCGAGGACGGCACCAAATGTGGGACCTGCCCCACCTCCTATGTGCGCAGTGACTGGATGCCAGACATCGGCACTGTGTAAATCAGTCCTGCAGTTAAGTTAGCAAAATGGACCAAGGGGAATATTAATGACATTTGACGAAAAGTATGTGAGCCACACATACCAAGTGGAAAAGGGGGCCCTTCGTGTTAACTGAAAACTTCCTGAGTTGATTTATGCTGCACCATGTGCCGTGGCAGCAGGAAGGGGGCTGCACGTAGGCGTGGGCAAGCTGGAAACGGAGAAGTCTAGGGCAGGGAGCATGAGACATCCCATCCCGGAAATGCCACCATCACCCCCTTGCCTAGCCAGACCTTCGAGAGCATTGGCCTGGGAGGCAATGCCTTGTTCACAACGGGGCCCCACACATCTTCGTACTCATCTGACAAACCCTTCCTCAAGAACTGCGGGTGCCAGCCCCCAAGCGTCACCGTACAGGGCAACTCCAGACTCCAGAACGTGTGTCCATAGCATGTTCCAAAAATGACACAGGACACACACCAGGACATAAACCTAGAAATGGCAATATTGCTTCTAGAATTCACACGGACACTTGTTTTCCAAAGGAATCTAGATTTATTTTTCAGGAAAGCTAAGAATAAATTGTTTGCTCCACGAGGGTGCTGCGGAGCTGCGGCGGTGGCCCTGCGGTGAGAGCCCAGCCCGGGCTTGGCCCTGCCGGTCTGACAGGCTCACTCAGCTGGGAGGGGCCCAAGAGAAAGGTCCCTGCGAAGCCCCGAAACCTACATGACAGGTAGCCTGTGTTCAAGTCACCCAAAGGGCCCTGTGGCCGTCAGTCATCATTGCTCCCTGTTGGTGACGAAGTCTCCTTTTCTGATGATGATGATGAACACCCTTCGGGCAAGTCCTTTGCGTCTCTCCGGCAGAACACACATTTGTTGAATATTTCAGAAGAGGTGTCACTCTCAGAGATGGAGAAAGGCCTGTCGCATCCTTCACACTGACACAAAATATTTCAAAAGAGCAGAAAGGAGGTGCTGGTCAGAGGGGATCGGGCAGGAAGTGAGAATCTCCCTTTGGCCCAGCTACCTGGGCTGGGCCACGGTAAGAGCCCCCCTCTCTGCAGCTACTAAGCCTGCAAAGGTGGAAATTGCAAAATTGCAGGCCACAGAGAGAGAATGAGCCAGCTGCAAGAGCCATGAGGGCCAGCTGGCCACAAAGACAAGGCCCATGTGGGGCCCACCCCTCACCTCCCTGTCCTGCAGTGCTGCTTTCAAACTAGCCATTCCCAGAAGCAGTGGCCCCCAGCCGGGCCTTCTGAGAGGAGACAAGTCTTGCGAGTCCAGGATTCCTAGGGAAGGGGGACTCAAGAGGGCCCAGCATACGCTCCTCAGCCTCTCTGAGCAGCAGCCAGGCGTGTGCTCAGAGAGGCCCCAGCAGGGACAGCCTCTGCGGCCTGCACCGGCTGGGCCTGGTGAGGCAGAAGATGAGCCACCAAGTTCCTGCACTAGAGAAACACGGGTGCCTGGGCCTCTTGCAAGGGACATGGGGCACCAGCCCGGCCGGGGCTCCACAGCTGGAGGGTAGGAGGCTCACCCAGTGTCCAGCTGTGCACCTGGCCCTTCCTCCACGGACAGTGCTCCCTCAGGCCCCACGTCCTCCACTCCCCTCACCCCTCAGACACTCAGGCTTGCTCCTGCCTCAGGGCCTCCGCACTGGCTGTTCCCTTTGCTGGCAAATTCTTCCCCTCAATGTCCACAGCTTACCCCCTCCAAGTCGGCACAAATGTCACCCTCTCCAGGAGACCTATCCTGATCATCCTTTAAAACACTACAACCCCCCCCCCACTGCCATTCCCCTTTCCTGGTACTTTTCTCCAAATTACTCATCACCACTTAACTCAACACACATTTTTCTGTGTCTTTGCTCTTTTAGAATTCTAGCTCCCCCGGGGCAAACACTTGGTCTGTTTGTTCACGGCTGTATCCCTAGCTGCCCATTAAGTGTTTGTCCAAAGAATATATTAATTTGTAGAGGGATCTAATAAGGCTTCACCGGGCTTAATTTTACCCAATACCAACCTGTTTCAGCTTTAAGCCCATGGCCTTTTTGCTCTCTATCACCGCAGGAATTTGGTCAATTTCTTCAATATTCCATAGTCTCATGGTCCTATCCTGGAACAAGGTAAACAGGAAACCAGCAGTCACAAAACAGGCTGTGGTACGTCCATTCACTGGCATACCATTCAACGATAAAAAGGAATGAGCTGTCAAGCCACGCAAAGGCATGGAGGAACCTTAAATGCATAGTGTTAAGCGAGAGAAGCCAATCTGCAAAGGCTGCAGACTGTAATCCCAACCACATGACATTCTGGAAAAGGCAAAACTTAAACACAGTAGAGAGATCAGTGGTTGCCAGGGGTTCTAGGGATGAGTGGGTGGAACACAGGGGATTTTTAAGGAGGTGGAACTGTTCTATATGCTACTGTGGTGGCTCATGCGTGACATGCATTTGGCAAAGCACATGGAACTGTGCAACAGGAAGAGTGAAACCATGTCACCTCTGGACTTTAGTTAGTAATAACAGTAATTCCATAAAGGAATGCAGTCTTGCTGGCACTTTGATTTTAGCCTACTAGGACCCTGTCGGACTTCTGTCCTACAGAACTGTAACATATTAAATTTGTGTTGTTTAAACATGAGCAGTCTGTGGCAATTTATTACAGAAGCACTAAAAACTAACACACTGAGCGATGCTACGTTTCCTGATTCAGCCGTGGCAACCAATGTCCTGTGAGGGGAAATGAAAGGGGAATTTGGGGTAACACGTATTGGCACCTTGCAGTGTAGAGCTGTCAGATTTTACCAACAATCAGGCTTTCTACAGTGTATCAAGTGATTCGTCAAACCATGGCAACAAAATAAATGTCCCCTCAGCTCTTAGATACTTTGATTCCAAAGCTCGAGTTTCAAATCATCTTCTGAGTTTCTATAAAGATATTAATAAAACTGCAGAAAACAAAAGCATGTTGGTATTTATTTAAATACAAACTAGACTTAGCTCATCTACCTACGTATTCAGTAGACAGTGCAAATGTAAATTTTGGCAAATTCCATTCATTCTATAAACTTCTGACTAAAGTAAATGCTAAATGGCCTTGTACATACCTTGTACACGTGTGATTTGCTTACCTGTGATGTCGAATCTATCACAATACAAGTTTTTGACCACTTTTCACCTTCCCCAAAACGTAGAGAAGCACTTGATGAGATTTTTGATTATAGAAACGGAAGGAGATATCTTCCTTAAACATGTGCCTACAAGGTGGCTATTATCGTCTCTGGCCACAGAAAAGATGTTAAAATGTTGGCCTGCCATAAAATTACATTTTTTTAAGTCTAGGACAAGAAGAATGTCCCCTAAATTTAAAATACACTACAGATGAGAATAGAGGAAAAGATGAGAATAACACAGAAATGTATATACTGTTTATTTAAAACTGTTTGATGATCTTTGAAGAGGCCAAAAAAGGATGAAGTGATTGCATCAGTAGGTTGTGACGAAAATCACATACTGAAAAAATTATTCATTCTTTGGAAATAAGACTTCTTCAGTACTCAAAAAACAAACAAAAAAAAATCACCAAAAAAAGGGCAGCCGATTTAAACAGTACATTCTCAGTTTCTTTACTAAAACTATAACTTATTTGGAATCCGACTTCAATATCACAAGTTACTTTTTTAGAGACTGGGTCTTACTCTTTCACCCAGGCTGGAGTGCAGTGGTGTGATTATAGCTCACTACAGCCTTGAACTCTTGGGCTCAAGCAATCCTCCTGCTTCATTCTCCCAAGTAGATAGAACTACAGGCACTCGCCAGCACATCAAGCTAATTTTTTTATTTTATTTTTTTATAGAGATGGGGTCTCACTATGTTGCCCAGACTAGTCTTGAACTCCTGGCCTCAAGCAATCCCCTTGCTCGGCCTCCCAAAGTGCTAGGGTTACAGGCATGGGCCACCATGCCCAACCTAATATCACATGTTTTTATTACCTCTGTGATTTAATGCCTTTTTCCCTGGGGAAAAAAAAAGAGATTTAACTTATAATGACATCCAATGTGCTCCAGAGTGTTTAAAAGAGTTGGATATTTTAGATACATATAGCCTCTATCATCAATTTATAGCGGCAAAGAACCTGACTGACAAATACCTGGTCTATTAAACAAGCTGTGGATTTGGTACATTTGGACATTTTTGGAGCACTGGAAACTAAGTTCTACAAGTCTAAGAACCTAGTGAGTCAAATCTTCAGTATCCCAGGCTTGGATGTGTTTGAGGAGCGGGTAATTAGTTTGATGTTATCACACTGGGCTGACGCCAGGAATCAGTATGATGTAGACTCGGTAAGAACTGAGATGCAAGTCACAGTGACCTTCACGTTTGCCAGTATTCAGTTTTACCACTTCATAAAAGAAGGACGTCCTAAAGGCTGCAGGCATTTCAGGCAAGTATTATTTGAAACAGAAAAGTAAAAATATATTATGGGACATAAAGAAACATGTCATTGTTTATTTTTTTATTGGGGTATAATATTTATCATTCGAACCATTTCTAAGTATACAATTCAGTGACATTAAATACATTCACAATCTTGTGTCACCATCATTACTGTCTATACCCAAAACTTTTCCCTTATCCCCAAGAAAAATTCCATCACCAACTAAACAATAACTTTCCCTCTCCCGTCCTCCCCAGCCCCGGCAACCACCATTCTACCTTCTGTGTCTATGAGTTTCACTACTCTAGATACCTCTTAGAAGGGGGGTCACACAATATCTGTCCTTTGTCCTTTTGCAACTGGTTTATGTCACTTAGCATAATGTCCTCAGGGTTCATCCATGGTGTAACATATGTCAGAATTTCCTCCTTTTATGGCTGAATAATATTCCATTGTATGTACATACCACATTTTATTTATCCATTGATGGACACCTGGGTTGCTTCCACCTTTTGGCTATCGTGAATAACGCTGCTGTGAACAGTGTGTGTAAGGATCTGCTCGAGTCCCTGCCTTCAGTTCTTTTGGGTCCAAACTCAGCAGTGGAATTGCTGGGTCAGATGGTGGTTCTGTTTACCCTTTTGAGAAACTGCCAAACCACTTCCCACAGCAGCTGCACTGGTTTACAGTTCCATCAGCAATGCACAAGGGTTCCCATTTCTTCACATCCTTGCCAACAGTTGTTACTTTCCATGTTTTTTTGGAACCTGCCCTCCTAGTAGGTATGAGGTGATATTTCACTGCTTTTGATTTGCATTTCTCTAATGACTTAGGATGTTGAGCATCTGTTTATATGCTTATTGGCCTTTTCTATATCTTTTTTGGAGAAAAGTCTATTCAAATCCTTTGCCCATTTTTGAACTAGGTTGTGGTTTTTGTTGTTGAGTTTTAGATGCTCTTTATATATTCTGGATATTAATGCCTTATATAACAAACAAATGATTTGCAAATATTTTCTCCCATGCTATAGGTTGTCTTTTTGTTTTCTTTATAGTATCCTTTGATATACAAAGTTCTTCATTTTTTTTTTTTTGGAGACAGAGTCTCACTCTGTTGCCCGGGCTAGAGTGCTGTGGCATCAGCCTAGCTCACAGCAACCTCAAACTCCTGGGCTCAAGCGATCCTTCGGCCTCAGCCTCCCAAATATCTGGGACTGCAGGCACGCGCCACCATGCCTAGCTATTTTTTTCTGTATATATATAAATATATATTTATTTAGTTGTCCATATAATTTCTTTCTATTTTTAGTAGAGACGGGGTCTCACTCTTGCTCAGGCTGGTCTCAAACTCCTGAGCTCAAACGATCCACCCGCCTTGGCCTCCCAGAGTGCTAGGATTACAGGCGTGAGCCACCGCACCAGGCCCAAAGTTCTTAATTTTGATAAAGTTCAATTTATCTATTTTTTCTTTAGTTGCCTGTGCTTTTGTTGTCATATCCATGAAATCATTGCCAAATCCAATATCATGAAGATTTTCTCCAATGTTTTCTTTTAAGAGTTTTATAGCTTTAGCTCTCATGTTTAGGTGTTTGATCCATTTGAATTTTTTTTTTTTTTTTTGTATGTTGTATAGGGTAAGGATGCAACTTCATTCTTTTGCACGTGGATAGCCAGTTTTCTCAATACCTTTTGTTGCAAAGACTGTCCTTTCCCTATTAAATGATCTTGGAATCCTTATTGAAAATCAATTGAGGGGGGCAAGGGCAATATACGTAACCTAAACTTTTGTACCCCCACAATATGCTGAAATAATAAAAAAAATTAATTAATTAAAAAAAAAAAGAAAAGAAAATCAATTGACCACATAAGTGAGGTCAATTTCTGGGCTTTCTAGTCTATTCCGTTGGTCTACATGTCTGTCCTTATTCTGGTACCACACTGTTCAATTATTGTAGACTTGTAGGAAGTTTCAAAGTCAGGAAGTGTGAGTCCTCTAACTTTATTTTTCTCTTTCTCCTTCTTCAAGATTGTTTTGGGTATTTGGTGCCCCTTGCGATTCCATATGAGGAATTGTTGTTGGAATTTTGATGGGGATTGTGTTGAATCTGTAGATTACTTTGGGTAGTATTGACATCTGAAAGATATTAAGTCTTCCTATCTATGAACATAGGGTGTCTTTCCATTTATTTAGATCTGCTTTAATTTCTTTCAACAATGTTTCATAGTTTTCAGTGTACAAGTCTTTCACCACCTTGCCTAGATTTATTCCTAAGTATTCTTTTAATTGTAAATGGAATTGCTTATTTTTTTCAGATGGTTCATTGCTGGTGTATAGAAACATGGTTGATTTTTGTGTGTTGATTTTGTACCCTGAAACTTTGTTGAATTCATTTATTAGCTTAGTAGCTTTCTCGTGGATTTTTTTTGGGTTGTCTATATATGTGGTCATGCCACCTGTGAATAGAAATAGTTTTATCTCTTCCTTTCCAATTTGGATGCCTGTTATTTCTTTTTCTTGTCTGATAGCTCTGGCCAGAACCTCCAGTACAATATTGAATAGCAGCAGCGAAAGGCATCCTTGTCTTGATCCTGATTTTCGGAAGAAAACTTTTAGTCTTTCACCATTGAGAATGATGTTAGCCGTGGGATTTTCATGAATACCCTTCATCAAGTGGAAGAATTTTCCCTTTATTCCCAGTTTTCTGGGAGTTTTTAAATTATTGTTATGAAAGGGTTTTGGAGTTTTCCAAATGCTTTTTCTGTGTCAATTGAGATGATCAAATGTAGGTTCCCTCCTCCCCTTGTTCTATTAATGTGATATATTACATTGATTGATTTTTACATTGTACCACCCTGTATCCCTAGGATAAATCCTAGTTGGTCATGGTAAGTAATCCTTTTAATAAGACTGAGCAAGAGTGAGACCCTGTCTCTACTGAAAAATAGAAAAATTAGCCAGGTGTGGGGGTGTGTGTCTGTAGTCCCAGCTACTTGGGAGGCTGAGGCAGGAGGATCGCTTGAGCCAAGGAGCCTGAGACCAGCCTGGGAAACATAGCAAAACCCCACCTCTACAAAAAACTTTTCACAGAATTAGCCGGGCATGGTGGCCCATGCCTGCAGTCCCAGCCAGTCAGGAGGCTGAGGTGGGAGGATCGCTTGAGCCAGGGAGTTAGAGGTTGCTGTGAGCTGTGACTGTACCACTGCACTCCAGCCTGGGTGACAGAACAATACCCTGTCTCTTAAAAAAAAAGCTTGGCCGCCTTTACCTTTGAAGCAGATAGGATCCATTTCTTGTCCTTACTAACGGCAACATCCATCACCCAGTCTGTGTGGCCCTAAAGAAAAATAAAATCTTAATGAGGACTTAGAGAAAATGTCTTTCTAAGAACAACAAAAATAAAACCAAAAACATCAAAGTCAGAGACCCAATGCTGCTTACACTGAAGAACAACTAACTGTGCTTTCCTGGTTTCATCAACAACGTTCAAGGTGGAACACACAGTGTAGAGACGTCACACGTGTGCATATCCTGGCACTGTGTGTCTTTAAAAATAGTATGTGGTGTTCATTTATTTTATTTTTTGCACTGTGGTGGGTGGGTGGGGGGTGGAATCTTCCAGTGAGGAGCAGAAAACCTGCCAGACAAATCCTACAAGAGTTGTAACGCTGCATTAGCACTGTGGTGTTTAGCAGGATGGAAAAAAAAAAGGTTATATTCCCAGCTGGTCAGGTTTTTGTTTGCATTCTTCGTTCTGGGAAATACCACCCAGAGGTCCTTTTGGCTTCAAGTAACTGCGAAACTGATCCACTGCGGCTTAAGGACATGGGGAGCCATTTTCCCCTGGTGAAAAGGAGCCCAGAGGAGGCAGATGCCGTTGCTGCTTGACATGCGATGATGCTGGGTTCTGCGTCGGCGCCTATACCTTTCTTTGGCCTTCCCCTTACGGAAAGAGGTGGAAGGCGAGTCAACGGGGTATGTTAGGAGAAAAATGAACAGGAAAGAAGACTGAGCTACTGTGTTTCACAAAAGGACAGGAATTTGAGGATGGAAGAATGGAGGGAGGAGAAGAGGAGGAGAGAGAATAGAACAACTTATCAGGGGGACAAAGGGACTTCTAAGCACAGGGAGGTTTAACATTCGGGTCTAAATGTTTATTGGCTGTGATATAAACTCCCTGTGCCTCCCCAAACCCTAGGAAAGGAGGGCTGAGACAGACCAGCCCCCTGGGCCTGAACACGTGCTGCTCAAGGGGACATGGTCTACTTTGGGTCCCTGGGGACAGACAGGCCAAGCATCCTGGATGTAAGCATTAGCAACCAGAGGTGACTGTGAGATCGTGACACCAGGGATTGTGCCACAATCCCAGGGAATGCGGCACCGGAACAGGGGGACGGAATGCACCAAGCCTGGGTCCCCTAATCGCAGTGCCACTTTGAGTTAGGGCTCCTCTAACCTGCAGCCGGAAGGGCTCAGTTTACACCCCTCTTTGGGAGCCCCACAGCACTCTCTGTGGCATTCATCCCTCTGCACAGCAGTTTCTGCTATTCTCGGACACTTTCCTGCCTCGGGGTTTCTGCATTTGCTGTTCCATCCGCCTGGAATGTCCTTCCCCAAATCCTCGCTTATGCAGTCCTTCCCTGCCATCCGGTTCTCAGCTCAAACACCTCCTTCTCCAGCCTGCTCTCCCTGCCCAGGCACTGTGGATTAGTCCCCCGGTCCGTTTCTAGGACATCGCCCTGTTGTGTTTCTCCACTTCCCTCCTCACCAAGGGCGATTTGCTTGCGAGTTTCTGGTCCATCCTTCCCCACAGAGGTGTCAGCTCCATTAGGGGACATGTAGGTCTGTCTCACCCACTGCTGTATCCCCAGCACCCAGCACCCAGCACCCAGCACGGAAGGATTAAGGAATGAAGCCCAGTTCCTCTGGCGCTGGGGCATGTACCTTCATGGAGAGCCTCCGGTAGCCGTCTCCTACATCCCAAACAGCCACGGTCTTGTCAAACCCTCCGGAAATGAGAAAAGAGCCTGCAATACACAACGGAAGAGTCAGGGCTGAGGGTCATCCTCCGCGGCCAAGTGCTTCCTCCTCTGGTGCATCTAGAGCAGGCTAAGGGTGACTTGGGGGGCAGCAACCACAGCTCACTCTGATGACACCGAAACCCCTTTCTGGTGTGGCTCGATGACTCCCAGCCACTGACAGCCAATTCTCATTATTCATGGTAGTTACAGTCTATAAAGTTATAGCAAACACCGAATTAGCAAACACTAAATTGGCAAATACTGAATCATTGCTCCTAGGGGAAACGCAGGCTTAGGTTCCCGCGAGCCTCTGGTCACAACAGTTTCGTCAATCAGTACATAACCTTGTTTTATGTGTGTTTCTGTTTAAAGACACTTTATTTACTATTTACTGTTGATTCATTTACATTGAACTCACAGCCAACAGCACTATAACTCATGCCTGAATGGAGCTTGTCGAACGTGTATTTTCCCTGTGAGTCGCAGCCCAGCCTTCTAGCGCTCAGGAACACAGACAGCACTTCAGCACTGAGGTTGGGGGGCCATTTTAAACAGCAAAAGCACCAACAAAAAGCACAAAAATATGCAAAAGATGGCACCAAACAGACCACAAGGAAGAAAGACACTTCACTGCGTGGGAGCTGACACAGGACGGCAGAGCACCACTTCACTCAGGAGCACCTGGGAATGCGTGCCTGGGGTGACTCAGATTCTCTGCTGCTCCGCACATACCCGTCACAGCCTGGCAATGCCACACGTACTGATTTTAGGGTTACAAGTGGATTTTAGCAAGTAGGTGAATTGGCAAATACAGACTCCATAATAATAACGATGGACTGTAAGTGATTCTGAACCCAGTAAAGCCAAGGGCAGAAGCGAGGGGGCGCCTCACGGAGGGAGCCTGACTTGGGGCAAGGGCTGCTGAAGGGGGAAAGTGGTTCAGAAACGCTAGGGCCCCTGACGGCATGTGCGCCTGCTGGGGCCCCCAACACACGGGACGAGCCCCACCTGTCACCAGCATGGCGAGTGCACACTTGGCTCCTAGATGTCTGGAGCAGCCTGTGGCAGCTCCCTGTCCTGGTCCCTGCTCAAATCCACGCCTCTTCATCGGGAAACAGCTCCCCCAACTTCCTGCGGGGAAGCAGCCCTTGCCTACTCTCAGTCCCTCTGGTTCAGGGGACACTGACCCCAAACTCCAGTCCTGGGGGTGGGCAAGTCACCCAAACCTAGCCAATCAGAGCCTTTCATCCTGCTAAGTGATTGGTTCAGAGGTGGGCATGTGTCCCAAGCTGAGCCAATGGGAGTCTTCCCTGGAACTTGTGGGGGCACCATTGGACAGAGGGTCTCTCCTTCCTGGGACTGCCAGCAGCCAGAACCAGGCTGGCCGGGACCATCAGAGGCCACCTCTGCCTCCTTGAGGGGAGAGGCCAATACAAGAAGGAGGCTGGGCATGGTGGCTCACGCCTGTAATCCTAGTACTCTGGGAGGTCAAGGTGGGAGGATCGTTTGAGCTCAGGAGTTCGAGACCAGCCTGAGCAAGAGTGAGACCCCGTCTCTACTAAAAAAAATAGAAAGAAATTATCTGGACAACTAAAAAAAAAAATATATATATATATATATAAAATTAGCGGGGCAAGGTGGCACATGCTTGTAGTCCCAGCTACTTGGGAGGCTGAGGCAGAAGGATTGCTTGATCCCAGGAGTTTGAGGTTGCTGGGAGGCCAAAGCAGGAGGATTGCTTGAGGTCAGGAGTTCGAGACCAGCCTGAGCAAGAAGGAGACCCTGTCTCTACTAAAAAATAGAAAAACTAGCCAGGTGTGATGGCGCATGCCTGTAGTCCCAGCTACTCGGGAGGCTGAGGCAGGAGGATCATTTGAGCCCAGGAGTTTGAGGTTGCTGTGAGCTGGGCTGACACCACTGAGAGTGAGATTCTGTCTAAAAAAAAAAAGACAGACAGACAGGAAAAAGAAGGAGGCCGAGTTGAGAGACTGAGGGGAAGAGCTAGGTTCCTGAGAGTGTTGTTTGGGTCTCTGGACCCAGCCATGCCCAGAGTCACACCTGCACCTGGACTTTTCCATGACAGAAGTTAATCAATTTCTTCTGTTGCTTAAGCCATGTTGAACTGAGTTTCTGCCAGTTGTGAACTTGTGCCTGTGAATTGCCCTCTTCGCTTTTTTGTTCTTGGGGGAGAAAATCCACCCTCACTGTTGGCACCACGGGAAACCGCGTCTCTGTACGGAGGGAAGTCCATAGGAATGGAGCGCGGAGAGCTCTGCCCAGCACCCGTGGGGACAGTGTCCTGCCTGGCGCTGATTACTCACTGTCTCTGGCAAAGCGGCAGGAGCCGACCGAACCTTCGTGGCCCTGCATCAGAGTCACGCAGGCTCCACGGTTTCGAAACTCCCCCGTGTGGACATTCCATATCTTTAAGGTTTTATCCCAGGAGCTGGTACATAGGAAGTGGCCACTGGAGGTAAAGCAGCAGTTGGAGATGGCGTTGGAATGCGCCCTGAAACACAGAGGCGAGAGGTGCACACGTCAGTGCTTCACTCCGGGAGGACCCGAAGACACCCCTCAAAGGGAGGGGACAGCGAGCCCTGTGAGCTGACGGACACCACGCCTGCGATCGCTGTCTACCACGGTCCAGATACGAACCGTTCAGCCTGTGTCGTGCTCTTCCAGGATTTGTCGACCACACCAACACAACGTCGTGTGCTGGAGCATCTTTGCGGTAGGATGACACATCCTACGTGTCGCGGGATACTTAGCAGCATCCCTGGCCTCTACTCACTAGATGCCAGGATCACCCCTACACCCGGCTGTGACAACCAAAAATCTTTCCAGACATTGCCAAATGTCCACTGGGAGACAAAATAGCCCCCGGTGAGGATATTCCGCAACATTCAGAGTTGCTTGTGGCTGTCAGCGGCAGCCAATGGACTCACAGCCTCTCAGGCCCGGTGCTGGGGCACAACACACAGAGGCTCTCTCCTGCTCCTCCCGTTCCCCCACCGGGCGGGCTCTCCCGTCCTGCCCCACCCCACCGCCCTACTTCCCTACCCCAGCCGCCCGCTCCCCATCTGTCTTCAGTGCCATTAAAACATGTTTTGATGTTATATATTTAATTAATAAAGTTTTGGGTTATTCATTCTCAATTTTTAAATGTCTTCCTTTTTTGAAAAAGAAATAAATCAGAATGTTGCCACTTTTTATTTGTGATCCTCAACGTATTTTTCCCGTGATTCTCACCTCCTCTTATAAGCAGAGTTTTCAAGCGAGCCTATAAACACACTGTGCCTCTCTGAGTACTCTGGATCATAAAATCAATCATTTTGTCCAAAAGGAGAAGGTTGCATGAAACTGTTTTCTAGAGCTCAGGTCAGAGTTTTGGACCCTGTTTTGGTTCTTTGAAAGGCACCAGCTGAGAAAGATCAAAAGAGAAGAAATATCCACTTCCCAAGGGTGTCCAGGACACACCTCCGAGGTCCCCAGTGCCCGGCGGGCTCAGCAGCGTCCTGGCACATGCTGGTATTTGACAACGAGCCCTCCGCAGAACTCAGGCACCGAGGTCTAAACCAGAGCTATTTCTGTTCTCCGTGATGGGCTCTCATTTCAGATAAATGCCACCTCTCACGAAAGACCATCTTACTTGTACAAAAGTTTGGGGGCAATGTCTATGCTGCACTTGCAGTTTGGGACAAGACAGAATCAACGTGCTTCTCCCTGTTCCCGCTGCTGAGCACAGCCGACAGCCCTGGATGTTATGTGTGAAGCAAATACAAGAAGACGATGAACGGCGGAGGGAAGAGGCAGTTAGAGATCTTGGAACCCGAGCACAACACGCGGCGGGTTCCCTGCTTTTCTTTCTGTCTCATATATCCTGGACTAGGTGCTGGAAAAGTCTGCAACCAAAAACTAATCTAAACTAAAAACCATAATGGGTATAGGGAAGAAAAAAAAGAGTCCCCAAGAAAAGCCCCCTCTCCCTAGGCAAAGGGCCAGGATAGGAGCAGTCTAGCAAGACAGAAAACTTTGGGAAAGCAACCGCCTCGCTCCAGGCAAACATTTCAGGAAAAACAGCAGCTCCAGCTCTAACTCCGTCTGCAAGTTGAGTGGGAGCCCAGGCTGCCAACCTCGCCAGGCTGTAGAAATCTTTGCTAAAATGAAAGATTTTAATAAGACCCCGAGTCTCATAATACCCAAAATGTCCAGGATGCAACTGAAAATCAGTCATCCCACCAAGAGCCAGGAAACCTCAACATGAACGAGCAAGTTAATCAATAGGAGTCAGCACGGAGATGACGCGGACGCTAGAATGACCTGACCAGGATTTTTAAGAGGCCATCATAAAAATGCTCACGTGGACAGTGATAATTATGCTTGAAGCAAATGAAAACACCGAAAACCTCAGCAAAGACATGGAAGATATAAGAACAAAACAGAAATTTTGGAACTGAAAAATTCAATGACTGAAATAAAAAATTCACTGGATGGCTCAACAGGAGAATGAAGCGGACAGAGGAAAGAATTTGTGAACATGAAGACAGGATACTATAAACTGACCAATCCGAACAGTAGAGGAAAATAGACTGGGGGAAGAAAACAGGATCTAACGTTTGTGTCATTAGACTACCAGAAAGAGAGGAGAGAGAAGGCTGGGCTGAAAAAGCAATTAAAGAAATTATATCTGTGGCCAGAGCCCTTGGCTCACGCCTGTAATCCCAGCACTTCGGGAGGACTGCTTGAGGCCAGGAGTTCAAGACTAGCCTGGGCAACACAGCAAGACCCTGTCTCTACAAAAATTTTAAAAATTAGCCAGGCATGGTGGCAAACACCTGTATCCCAGCTTCTCAGGAGGCTGAGACAGGAGGATCTCTTGAGCCTAGGAGTTCAAGGCTGTAGTGAGCTATGATCACACCACTGCACTCCAGCCTGGGCAACAGAGTGAAACCATGTCTCAAAAAGAATGGCTGAAATTTTACTGAATTTGGCAAAAGATATAAACCTTCAGATTCAAGAATCTGAGTAAATCCCAAATAGGATAAATCCAGAGAAATATATGCACAGATGCATCATAATAAACTTCTTGAAACTAAAGACAAAGAAAAACTCTCAAGGGCAATGAAAGAGAAATGACACCTGACCCACAGGGCGAAAGTGATGGGAATGACAGCGGATTTCTCATCGGAACCGTGGAGGCCGGAAGAAAGGGACAAGACGATTTCAAGTACTGATGGGAAGGAACTGTCAACCTGTATTTCTGTATCCAGCAAAACTATCACCCAGGAATGAAAGGGAGATCCAGCCATTCTCAGATGAAGAAAAACTAAGAGACTGGTGCCCACAGACCCACCCTAAAAGAATGGCTAAAAGAATTTTTTCCTGAACAGACAGGAAACAGTAAAAGAAGGAAACATGGAACATCAAAAGGAAGACAGAACCTGATAAGCAGAAATACCTGTTAATACGACAGACTTTCCTTCTACTCCTGAGTTTTCTAAATTTTGATTGACAGTTGAAGCACAAAATTATAAAAGTACTTATGTTTACTGCTTACAAGTTTCACAATCGGTTGAGATTATGAATTTTCAAAATCCTCTGGCAAGACCAGCTATATAATTTTCAGGGCCTAATGCAAAATTAAAAGGGGAGGTCCCAGTTGCTCAAAAAGCTGAATATCATATTACCTTATGGTCCAACAATTCCGCTCCTAAGCACATAGCTAAACGAATTGAAAGCAGGGCCTCAAACAGACACTGGTACCTCAGTATTCATTGCTGTATTATTTACAACAGCTAAAAGGTAGAAACAACCAAGTGTTCGTCAAGAGATGAATAAATAAAATATGGTATATATACAATGAGATACTGCTCAGTCATAAAAAGGAATGAAGTTCTCGTGCACATCATAACATGCATGAACCTTGAGGACATTATTTTAAGTAACATAAGCCAGTCACAAAAGGACAAGTGTATGATTCTACTTATATGAAATATCTAGAATAAGCAAATTCATAGGGACAGAAAGTAGAATAAAGGTTCCCAGGGGCTGGGGGAGGGGAGTAGGGAGTCATTGCTTAATGGGTACAGAGTTTCTGCGTGGGCGATGAAATTGTTTTGGAAATAGATCGTGGTAATGGTTGCACAACATTGTGAATGTAATTAATACCGTGAATTGTGCACTTAAAAATGGTTAAAATGTCAAGTTTTATGTTGTTATATATTTTACCACAACTAAAAATAATGATATAATATCCCCCAAACTACTGAATTTATTTTAAATGGGTGGGTTGTATGGCATGTGAATTACATCGCAATAAAGCTGAGGAAGGAAGGAAGGGAGGGAGGAAGGAAAGTAGTAGCTTCTGGGGAGGGAAACTGGTTACCAGACCTAAGAGAGATATTTTTTACTATATATCCTTTTGTGCCTTTTAAATTTTGTACTGTGTTGCATGTTTTGCATTTTCAAAAAGTAAATTACATACTTTTGAAATTTAAAAATGCAAGCCTCCTTATTCAGATATTGTTAAGAATTTCAAGACTTCGCCAGCAGAGCCTGAAATCAAGTGTGGGGCCCTTCTGAGGCTGGGCCCCTGTGTGTGTGACCTCAGAAGTCCCACGCCAAAAGGCCAGCCCTGAAGCTCCGAGTCTCCTACACCCCCTTAATGCCCAGCCAGACCAGCACGAGCGCACCGGCCGGGGCGGCAGGCACACACACATTCCGGGATCCCGGCCCCAGGGCCTGCTGGAGAGGACTCTAGTGACCCTCACAGGCCCTGGGTTATCCGATCTTCCCATTTTATAGGAGATGAGGCAGTGTCACCTTTTTGGGGAGTCCCTAGAGGCACAGTGTTTTCCTGGGGTGGCTCCCATCAAAACAAACAGCCGCATCTGAGGCCCAGCCCGCAGCTTTCCCCAGCCTGTCTGCCTCCAGCCTCCTCAGACCACCTGTGCCCAGGCTGCAGGAGTGCCCACACGGAGACGTGGAATCCAGGAGGGAGGGCATAAACGGGGACATCCCTCCCACCTCCCTGATTCGGGACGCTGCCAGCCTCGGGGGCCTCCTCACTTGGTGATGGTGAACAGTGTGGCCTGGGACGTAACATCCCAGATCTTGATGCACTTGTCCAGCGAGACGGAAGCCACCCTCTGGCTGTCGGGGTCAAAGCAGCATGCGGTGATGGACTTTCTGTGATGATCTGTGGCACAGGGAAAGTGACTCCTCACCACGCCTTCCACAGGCTGGGCCAGAGGGCTCACACGACGCCCCCAGCCATCCACGGTGTTACGAAATGCAATTCCAGTTTTCACGAGGGACCACGCACCTGCACGGACATTTCCCGAGTGCCTGCTGTGTGCCAGGCCGTGAGCAGGGAGCACGGCCCACCTGCTCTCTGCCCTCACAGAGTCCGCAGTCTGATGGGGGAGGCAGTGACCTTCCTCATGCCACAGGCCATGAGAGGAACGCACGAGGCCCGTGGCCAGCAGAAGCCTGGCCCGCCCTGAGGGGTCCAGGAAGGGCCCTAACAGTCAGCGAGGGAAGCAGGAGAGGAAGACACTCCAGGCAGAAGGAACAGCATGTGCAAAGGTCCGGTGGTGGCCGGGGCATGGAGAAGAGGCAGAGTAAGAGGTGATCCACTAAGGGACAAATGCCAGCCGTGGGACAGTGCACCGTCATGGTGCCACGTGGATGAAAGGAAACCAAACACCTACGGGAAGTGCTGGTGTGTGCAGGAAGGCCACCCAGCAACGCCACAGTCACCGCCGGGGAGGAGGCAGGGTGTGTAAACAGGCTTTTGCTTTTTACTTTACATAAGGGATTGCCTCACAATGGTTACACGTGTTTTTTATTTCGAGATGACCATGAACTCACATGCAGGTGTAAGGAATAACACGGAGAGATCCGTGTGCCCTTCGCCCAGCTCCCGGCCACGCAACATCTTGCGTAACCACCGCAGCACCGTGTCACAACCAGGAAATTGACATACGGTGGTTACTATTTTTATGTTTTAAAAATACAGGTAAACATGTTCAGAAGCCTGAGCCTCCCTCAGTGAAGGACTAGGCTTTGGATGTCCACGTGCTGCGGGAGCAGAACATCATTTCATCCGTCACAGGCAGGAGACTGAGCGGAAAAGCGTTAGCTGAAGAGGACGGGTCCTGGGATTAACTGTGCCTGTATCACCCAGTGTCCCAGCACTAATGCCGGGGTGCATGCCATTACAGTCGCACCAAATAAAGCAATCAAGAGTCACAAGTGACAAGCGGCTGTTGCCATGGCATCAGAGCAGACAGGGAGCCAGGGCAGCCTCACCTTTGACGAGCGAGACAGTGGCGGTGTTCTCCGCGTCCATTACTCGGATCTCGTGATCCACATCCAAGCCGGAGACCACGTATTTGCCGTCAGGAGAAAACTTACAGGAGACGATGAAGGAATCGTACTCAACCTGCCACTGAAATGGGGCAACAGTGGAAAAGGTTGTTTTCTCTCTCGCCCAGAGCCTGGGGGCACCGTCTGTGAGGATGGAAACGTCCTAGCTACGCACTGTGGCTGCTGGGCGCTTGCAGTGGGCTAGGCAAGTAAGGAACTGGATTTGTAAGTTTTCTTAAGTGGAACTAATTAATTTAATTAATGAAGGTTCTGCATGCATCTGTATCTAGGACAGATGAATGGGGTAGGGACAGCACCTGGCGGAACTGGCAGCAGGTCCCAGTAAGGCGACTACTCCTGCTCAGGTCCATAAACAGGTGTTTACTGAACGTCTGCCCTGCACCTGGGAGTGTGGACAAGACACCACAGCCCCAGCCCCTCCCTGTCCCCTGGGGGAGGCTGGCAGCAAACCACAAGAAGGGGACAATGAGCTACTCAGCAATCGAGGAAAGGGGAATCTCTCCATCTGCTATAAATTGTGGTATCACTATTGTAACAGTTTCTAAGTATGCCCACAAATTCTTCAGTAGTCCTCCCTCCAAACGGTGGAGCCTGAGCCCACGCCCCTTGAGTGTGGGCTGGACCGAGTGACTGGAAAGTGAGTGACTAGGTTATAAAAGAAATCACAACTTGCTCTTTGCTCCTTCTTGGGCCACTTGTTCTGTGGAGTCAACTGTCATGTCCTGGGGACACTCAAGTAGCTCTATGTCTCCATGGAGACCCACAGGGAGATGAACCGAGGCGTCAGGCCAACAGCGATGTGGGTGAGCCATCTCAGAAGGGAACCTTCAGCCTCGTGGTGTCTTGAGATGACATATGTAGCCCCAGATGACATCTGAACTGTGACCTCACCAGAGACCTGAGCCAGAATCACCCGGTTAAGCTGCCCTTAGATTTCTAATTGTCAGAAGCTGAGTGAGGTAATAAACGTTCGTCATGTGAAACTGCTAAGTTGTAGAGCAATTCGTCAAGCAGCTGTAGATAACCGATTCAGCTGTGGCATGAATATAGCTGGCAAGTGGCGTGAATTATTCGTGCAACAAAAATAAACAAAAGCACTTTTAAAAAGTTTAAAAAGAAAAGCACCTCAAAGAGAAAAACTGGCTGTAGCCAGAACAGGAAATGTATAAGAAGAAATAAACATTTGGGAAAATGCCCAAAGTCAGGAGCAATCAGTGCAAGTCTCACTTTGCACCTACTGAATCGGCTAAAATTTTTTTTAAATCATGACACCCAGCATGGGGCGCGGGAGGTGAGCTCTGGTGCCCAGGGCACGAGCGGGCACGGCTTGCTGAAGGCTATTTTAAAACTCCATGTTTCTACACTGTTTAAATTAGCAACCAAATCTAGCTACATATCCTAAAGAAATATTGGAGCATATGTACAAAAAATAAATGCAAACTGTCCTCATTGTAGCTTTGTTTATGATAGACAGAAATAAAAACAGCGTTAATGTCCTATATCCAGGAATGGTGAGATGGGGCCTGCCCCAGCTGTTCTGCGGAATCTCACGTATCCCATTCAAAAGGATGATGTAGACACACAGTTATTCACGATTCATTGTTAAGTGGGCAAAGCCAGGGTCCAGAAAGAAGTACGTATAATGACACTGTGTTAACCAAATGCACTCGCCTGTGTTCATATGTAGGAACAAAGACATCTAGATGTTAACTGTAAGCGGAGTGGTAGTTTTAAGGTTTTTCTGGTTTTTTTTTTTTTTTTTTAATGTGGTTTATCTTGCCTTCCTAAAACTTTCTACGATGAATATAAATTGACCTTTGCACTAACAAGAAAAGTTGTTTTTTAAGGAGAGAAAACAAGAGGAAGGGAGAAGGCAGGCTGCGAGAAGCTGCCAGCAGGGGAGGGACAGGAGACCCCGAGGAGGCCCCCGAGCAGGACGGAGGCCACCTGGGTGTGGGAGCGGGACAGGGAGGGGTCTCAGGCCTGGTGGATGGGTGGATAGTGGCCCCCTGCAAGACGGAGAGAGAACAGATCGGGAAGGCCCAGAACCCTGGTTTTTTGGCCACTTTCTGCCTCATGAAATCTAAGCATCCCACAGGGAACCCTGGAATGCCACCCCCGGCCACCGCTACTCCTGGCTTCTTTCTGTCTATCCAAATCCTTCCCGTCTTTCTAGCCGAACCCTTCGCTCTGCCTGCGGTGGGACGCTTTCCTTCTCCCACGCCCACCCTGCCTCTCCTGCGCCCTCCAAGCTCTGCCAGGGGCGGTTCTGCAAGCAGCGGCCGCCATGGGGCACAGTCCGCATCCACATCTCGGGCCCCTGGGCAAGCTCTCCTTTCCGGGGAGACCGGGACTTTTGTCACCTCCCCCCACCCCGGGTCCAGCCCAGAGCTACCTAAGGCCCCCTCAAACCTTGTGCCGTGCCGCCCCCGCCGGGCAGGGCACACGTACCAGCAGCTTGCCAGTCTCGAGGTCCCAGGCCTGCAACACTTTGTCATAGGATGCTGCAATGATTCTGGAGATAAAATGACAAACATAGGGTGTTAACGACAGGGACAATCATGCCTACGGTTTCTACAAGGACTTTCTCTTCTTTTTATAATTTAGGATCTAGGTTGCAAGTGATAAAACAGCCTTCAAGAGATGCTCCGTGAGCCGCTGGGAGCATCCTTTGAAAACAGAGAGAACCTAACACACGAGATGCCACCGCACAGTTATCTCCGTGATCCTGCAGCCGCCCAGATACGCTGTTACACCGAGGACTTTAACAGTATCATTTTTGTTGTTGTTGTTGTTCTACAATTTACTTTCTTCTGCTAAGGGGATCTCTGCAACTCACAAGGATCAATCGCTTCCCTCTCTGCTCACAGGTCTCTGTTTACAGGAAGAGACTTTAACAGACTGCTCATTTTGTTCTGAAGGATTTTCTCATACATTTAGCAAAAACATACAAATGTACTTTTGTCTTCTTACATTGTATGTTTCTGTGGAAAGTTTGTCCTCTATATAAGTGGTCTCAATGGCTCCATGAAAGTTAAATTCCCATGCTAGTTGTTTGGGGTTTTTTTGTTTGTTTGTTTGATTTTTGGTTTTTTTTTTATGGACAGGGTCTCACTCTGTTGCCCTGGCTGGAGTACAGTGGTGCGATCATAGCTCACTGCAGCCTCAAACTCTTGGGCTCAAGCGATCCTCCTGCCTCAGCCTCCCCAGTAGCTAGGACTATAGATATGTGCCACTGAGCCCAGCTAATTTTTCTATTTTATGTAAAGATGGGGTCTTCCTATGATGCCCAGGCTGCTCTCGAACTCCTGATCTCAAGGCATCCTCCCACCTCAGCCTCCCAAAGTGCTGGGATTACAGGTGGCAGCCACTGTGCCCGGTCCCCATGCTAGTTTTCTGCTAACTAGTTTTACAGCTGCTGTTGACGGTAAAAGTAAATCCATTTTAAAGCAAATTCCCTTGTCTGTTAAAGGCCAATCTCACGTCTGTGTGAGTGGATTGGAGCAAACGCACCCCAGAGGCCCTTCTCTGTGGCCTGCTGCCCCTGAGCCTTAACCCCTCCTAGCCGGCAGCCGGGGCCTGCCGCTGCCTCCCCAGGCCTCACCTTCCCCCGAGAAATGAAGGCTGCAATTGCTAAGGACTAAATTGCTAAATCCTTTGCAGGTGCACCTGTCTACATGTGACTATGGAAAAGAAACTTCGTAAAGAAAATTCAGACCGGCTTTGTATGAGCCGCAACAAATTTTCTCTTTTGAGCACTTTATGTTTGCAAAGTGTTGCCACATCTGCTTGATCCTCACAGCGAAAAATGGAAACCAATTTTAGACCAGTATATGGGACTATAATTGTATATTTGCTTTACAAACAAAAAGAACCTCCCCCCCAAAACAGAAACCATCCCTGACCTGCCTGTAACCAGCCTGCCTGCTCACTCTCACGTTCCCCACTCGGGTTCCTCGGGGGCAAGATCACCTTCTGCTGTCGGCCGTGACGCTGCACTCTAACACCGGAGCTTTGGGCTTGGGCTCAAAGTTGTGCACCAGGGATCCATGAACAGCATCCTCAAATCAATGGGAGAGAGAGGGAGAGACAGTGGTCACTGCCGCGGTTGCAGAAGTCGTGAGCCAAGGTCCACATCAGCCCTTAGCTGGCCTCCAGCAGCGAAGTACAAGAATCCCAAGGTCTTAGGACTCTCACTCTCACTCCAGAGGGTGAAAGGGCTTTCCAGCGTCCCTCCCCCCACAGGAAGGACGCGCCCTCACACGCACAGCCTCCGCAGAAAACTCTCCCTCAGTTCCACGGTACCAGAGGGCACTGGCCACTCTGGGAGCACAGCTGCAAACAGATACTTTTATGGGGGGGGGTTTGTTTGCTTTTTTTTTTTTTTTTAAGAGACAGGGTTTTGCTATGTTTCCAAGGCTGGATTCAAACTCCTGGGTTCAAGGGATCCTCCCACCACAGCCTCCCAAGTAGCTGGGACTATAGGCATGAGTCACTGTGTCCCAAACACATCATTTTTTCAACCTCTGCTGGCCAAAGAAGGTTTTCAGAATCTAGCACTATCTTTCAAGAACTTTTTAAAAGTTCACACCCTTTGCCCCAACAATTCTACTCTGATGAGTCTCTCCTAAAGAAATAACCGGAACTGCGGTCAAAGACTTCGGCACGAAAAGGTTCCTTATGCATCATGGGTGATGGCAAGGCCATTGGCAACAGTCCAGGTGGTGCCAGTGTTCTGAAGGGGAATGGTTAACAGCAACTGTAGCACACCCAACAGCGGGCACCGGCCCCTGCCCACACTCACGCTGAAGGTCTACAGCGAGGGAATGAGATGAGAGCAAAGCCGGCTGCCAAGGCACAAGGGTGTCTGTGGTAGCAAAGAGAATATATTTTTAGTAAGAAATGTGCCAACAGCTTTTCAGGATAGGCAGAGGTGGAAAGTCCTCTTAAAGCAAATGTTATTGGCAAGACAGTGAATTACTAGACCGTTTTGCGTTGCTCTGTAATACTCCGGTGCAAGGGAGCGTTTTGGCCTGACAAGGGTAGGCCTGTGACATCGGCCCCTGATATGCAGAAACTACTCTGCATTAGGACCTCAGGACTTTCTGGGAGGCAAAGGACCCTGTGTCTGGGTCCCTACGATCCCCCCAGGTTTGGTGATTCTCCAGGATGCGCTGGACACCCCATACAGTGGGCCGTCACGGCTAAGCATTAGTGCAGCGAGAGGACGCAAAGTAAAACCGGCAACGGGAAAGGCGCCTGGGGTCAAGTCCCGAGGAAACCAGGCACAGGTTTCCAAGAGTCTTCTCCCATGGAGTCACTCTGCACCAAAGTTCCAAACTCCCAGAAGGAAAGCAGTTTGCATAAATAGTCGAGGCAGAGTGAGCCTCCCTTATCACCTAGGGAAAACCTCACAGGATTGTTAGGAACTGTTCACCAGTCACTTCCCAGATGCAAGCCAAGGGCAGCCCAGCCAGCAGGCCTTTCTAAAGATAGCAGTCCCAGGCCTGCTATGTGAACTCTCTTGTGCAGACCCAGAGCCCTAACCCCTGCTCCTGGCACTTGAAACAATGGGGTCATGTTTGGGTGAACTCAGCAGGCCCTGCTCAAAGCCTAGTGGCTGGAAAGTTCAGCAGGGATCCCAAAGAGGAACTCACCAGGGGAAGACATGTCTAGGCTGCTGGCCTGGGCTCAAGAGTCCACCTGTTTCAAGAAGCTACACTAACTTCACCTAGGGTGGGCCCTTAATTTCTCCTCTTTTTTGCACTTTGCTCAAAAGGCCTTTACAAACCGTTGGGATCTGTGAGTGTCTGGGAACTCAGTCCTGGGGAACTCTCCACAAGAGGTGTCTAGGCTTTCGAGATGTTTTAGTTCCGGGAGAACCTAACACCCGGCCACCTACCCACAGTTTCACGGTGCTGTCATAGGAGCCACTGAGGAGCTTTGTGTCATCCACACAGAAATGGCAGGAACTCACAAAGTGCTCATGCCCACGCAGAATTTTAAATGGGATCTGAAAAAAGGATAGACCAGATGAGTTCAACAAGGTTACAGGATACAAGGTCAATACACAAAAATCAATTTGATTTCTAAACACTTGCAATGAACAACCGGAAAAAAAAAAAAAGAATTTAAAAATTCCATTTATAAAAGCATCCTAAAGACTAGGTAGGAATAAATTGAACAAGGAAAGTGTCAAGCTTATACTCTAAAAATTACAAAATGTTGCTGCAGGAAATTAAAGAAGACCCACATAACTGGAAAGGCATCCCATGTTCATAGATGGGCAGACTTAGTTAAAATGACAATACTCTCCCAAATGGTCTACCAGATCAACACCATCCTGCCAAAATCCAAGCTGACTTCTTTGTAGAAATTGACACGCTAATCCTAAAACACATGTGGAAATCCAAGATGACTCAAACAGCCAAAACAATGTGAAAAAGAGAAACAAAGACGGAGGACTCACACGTCCCGATTTTGAAACTTCCTACAAAGCAACTAATCAAGACAGCGTAGTAACGGCATAAAGGCAGACCTACAGGGTTGCACGCCCCTGTGAATACGCTAAAAACCACGGCGTCGTACACCTACGTGGTTCAATTACGTGGTACGTGAATTACATCTCAGTAAACTGGGCGGGGGTGGGGAGGATAGAGGGAGCAAGTGTGAAAATGTCCCGCTCCCCTTCCTCCCACGGCGACGTTGCGGGACGGGGGGATGCTGACCTGCGGGGCCGGGAGAGCAGCGAGGGACCTGGGACGAGGGGACCGCAACCGGCTTGGGCATCGCTTCCGGGCAGCGCGGGTGCGGGACGCACGAAGACTGCGGGAGGCGCGGGTACGAGGGGATGCGGGCGTGCGGGGCGGGGGGCCTGCGGGGTGCGGGTCAGGCCGGGTGTCTGGAGGCACGCAGAGAGGACACCTCGCCTCTAGGGGGAGCGGGGCCACGGGACGTGGGGACATGGGGACGCGGGGCCACGGGGAAGCAGGCCGGCCACCAGGAGACACGGGGACGAGGGGACGCGCGCTTGGCCGCCAGGGGCAGTAGGCAAACAGGGGTGGGCGGAGGGCGCGGGGAGCACGGGCTGGGGGTCCGGCGTCCGGGGAGCAGCTGCCAAGGGATCGCCCCGGGCCCGGGACGGGACTCCCCAGTCCGTGGCTCCCGGGCCCAGACCCCCGCCCCGGCCGCCCCGGCCCGCCGCCTGTTGCGCGGGCTCTGGCCGGACGCAGCACCGTCGGGTTTGGTTCTTTTCTCTCCTTACAAAGACAGGATTCCGTCCTGGAAAAGCACAGCAGCAAGAGGGGGACAATCCCGCTGTCCCCGCGGCGGGCCTTTTGGGGACCACCTTTCAGATTTGTTTCTGTGTATGATCTTCGGGGTCCGTTCTGCAGGGGGGTCCCAAGCGGCTGCGGAGAGAGGTTCCAAACACGCGCATACGTTTCAGAGGCGCTCAAGAAACCTGCGCAGAGGAGGGTCCAATTTGCGTAAAACAAAAACGTTGGTTCTTTTCTCATTACGCGCAGCGTGCGTTCCTTTAGTCAACAAGTAGATCTTGAGCGCCCCCGCGTGTCGGGCCTGGGTCCCAGCGGGCACCAAGAAAGCACCACCGAGCGCGAGGAGGTGGCCGGGGTTGGAGGGCGGGGGGCGCCTGGCAGGGGCTTCTGGCCAGGGCGAGAGCTGAGGAAGAGACCAGTGACCCGGGCTTTCTAGATGGGGGTCAGGGAAGGCTTGCCCAGAGGTGATGTCCCCTGGAGGGAGGGTGTGAAGAGAGCGTGACAACGAGGACCCCTGAGGCCGGGTTTGATCCACCCATCAGCAAGACAGAGGGAAGAAGGAACAGGGAGATGCACGTGCCAGACTCGGAACAGTCGGTAAGGCCATCCTAAATGGGGGGAGGTTTTGCACCAATTATTATTAAAAACACATGTGACTCATCTGTGTGTGAGTGTGCATTAAACCAAGACCAAGAATGAAACACTATATATCTGTATGTGATTTTTTTTAAACTCAACACTAACGAGAAAGGAATGAAACACTATTGAGAATGTTCTTTAACAAATCATCTCAGAGATGTCGATGAAGTCATCTGGAATATCAGTCTTGGAACATTATTCTTTTTGCATGGTGCACCTTTGTTTTAAAGGATCATTTGTTAGCTGGGTGCAATGGCTCACGCCTGTGATCCCAGCACTCGGGAGGTGGAGGTGGGAGGATCCCTTCAGCCCAGGAGACAAGCCCAAGCAACATAGAAAAGCAGCCTCTACAAAAATAAAAATAAAAAAACTAGCAGGGGGTGATGGCACCGCCTGTAGTCCCAGCTACTTGGGAGGCTGAGGTGGGAGGATCACTTGAGCCCAGGAGTTTGAGGCTGCAGTGAGCTACGATGACGTCACTGCACTCCAGCCTGGGCAACAGAGTGAGACCCTGTTTCTAAAAGAAAAGTAAAAATATAAAATAGAAAGGATCACTTATTTACATTTCCATTGAGCTATGCAACCACATTAACCGCAGTACATAAACATCTGTTTTCAATCATTGCTTCCCTCTCTTTATTCTAAAGCACTTTCTTTTACTTGTGTTTTTAATTCTGATTTTTCAGTCTTTGCTGGAGTGCTCCCTTGAGTAATTCTTTCCTCAAAGAGAGGCATTTTTTCTGAGTCTTTGCAGCTCTGAAGAAAATGTCTTTCTGTTGCCTTTATCAGGAATCAGCAGTCTGGCCAGGTAGAAGATTCTAGTTCACAAACCTTCCTCTTAGAACTCTATAGAATTTCTCCACCTCTGTCAGCCTAGCCAACCATAAAAATCCCACACCCAAAACCACCAGAAACCACTTGAATGTGCATTCATAGGAGACTGATTAAATAAATTAAGGGATGGCTATCCCATGTAATACTATATATTTATTAAAAAAAAAAAAAGAACAAGGAATCTGTTATGTACTGGTAGGGAAAGATCTCTAAAATACACTACGTAAAAAAAATAAAAAGGTGCAGAAAGGGTGTAAGATACGCTTCCACTTATGTTTAAAAAAAAAAAGTGGTGGGAAATATTTCCCTAAGTGTTCAAGTACACCTGCTGTTTTTTTTTTTTTTTTTTTTTTTTTTTTTTTTTGAGACAGAGTCTCACTCTGTTGCCCAGGCTAGAGTGAGTGCCGTGGCGTCAGTCTAGCTCACAGCAACCTCAAACTCCTGGGCTCAAGCGATCCTCCTGTCTCAGCCTCCCGAGTAGTTGGGACTACAGGCATGAGCCACCATGCCCGGCTAATTTTTTCTATATATATTTTTAGCTGTCCATATAATTTCTTTCTATTTTTAGTAGAGATGGGGTCTCGCTCTTGCTCAGGCTGGTCTCGAACTCCTGAGCTCAAACGATCCACCCACCTCGGCCTCCCAGAGTGCTAGGATTACAGGCGTGAGCCACCACGCCCGGCCTACACCTGCTGTTTGTGCAAAAAATATCTCTGTAAGGATACAGAGGAAACTAGAAACATTTGTTGCCTCTATAGAAAAATGAGAGAGTTGGGGGACAAGAGTGCTGGGGATACTTTTCATTGTAAAAAACTTTTACACCTATTGAATTTGAGCCTTGGGGATGTATTAAAAATATAAACAAGCAAAATACAATTTCTACGCTCCTCTTTCATTTTACTTGAAAACCAGAATATCACAACTAGAAGCCTAGCAAAGCACTGAAACACAGCCTTCCCCGTGGACACCCCAGTACTCCACTCTAGAGGGGGAAGCTGTCAGCCCACTGACAACTGCTGACTCCGACCTACCAGGGTCTTCCGACGGCTGGAGAAGCTGGAGAAGCTGGAGAAGCCCGGCATCTCAGTGCAACCCCAGCTTTTCCGTTTGCTCCCCATCCTTGCAGTTCAGGCACCTGCCAGGTGTGGGTTCTATTTCCTGCCAGCCCTGCATTGCTCTCTCCCGGAGAGCACCCTAGTCTTTCCTCAGCTCACTGTTTCCTTCCTCTTCCTCCTCCCACTCGCTGGCTCTCCAACACCTCTGATGTGCATACTGGCTCTTCTGGAACATTCCTCCACGCCTGTCCGCTTTTCTCTCTTAGCCCCTGTTTCTTTACATGTTTTCTCTGCCTCTGAGAGAATCCCAGGAGCTTCTTTTCTAATGTTCTGTTTCAGTTTTCTGCTCTGATTTGAAAGCCTTCGTGCAGGATTTGGGTTTGGAAATCCTCCTGCGTTCCCGAGCATTCTCTCTGTTCAGACTATTTTCCTCTCCCAGCCACCAGCCTTGGTTTTACCGACTAATGTCTCGAACATCGCCGGGAATACAAGGTCGTGCGGTTAGGTTTGTGTTTATTTATCTACTTTTGACTATTCTAAGTTTTGTTTCTTCTTCAGCTGACTCTATCCACGGACGGGGGGCGGAGCCCCGTCGCAGCCCCCTGGGCCTGCCTTTAGGAGCGTCGCGGAGGCAGCTGGGCCAGACCGCAGGGTCCGGGTTCAGTTCGGGTTGGGTCTCGATGCGCTGCCCCGCGGAAGGTCCTCATCCCCCAGGGCAGCAGCGCGGGCAGCCGGCCCTGCCCACTGTATGTGCTACGCAGGGGGGCCAGGGGTTCGCGGGGGTCCTGGCGAAGCCAGGTGGGCCCGCAGTGGGTCCCCTGCCAGCCGGAGCACCCTCCCCACGTGTGGGGAACGGGCCACTTGGCCCCCACCCCACGGGCGGCTCTGACCTTGGAGAGGGGCTCCTGATCGCCCCAGGACGTCTCCACCGGTATCTGGTGTTTCTTGGGCAGCAGCAGCGACTGCTTGTCCAAGGCCAGGGGGTCGACGGTGGGCAGCAGATGCCGGTTCCTGTCGGGGACCGTCTGCTTGAAGCAGCCCATGTCTCTCACCAGGACGCTCCAGGACAGCCTGCGGGAAGCCTGCGCTCTGGCCCGGGCCGAAAGCGGCAGCCTGCGCTCCTGCTCCGGGGCTGTCCCCGGGCACAGCGGCCGGGAGGCCATCTCGGAGCCCGGTCCGGTGTCTGCCCGCAGGCCTGGCCGGAACGGTGGCTCCGCGCGCCAGCACCGCGCACCCGGCCCTCGGCCCGCGCAAATGGGCTTCCCGTTCTGGACACGAGCAGTGAGGCCGGGCGGGCAAAACCAGGACCCTACTTCGTGCTCTCCCTGTGGGTTTTCCTAGCTCCCTGGCACAGGGCGATTTCTGTGGCCTTTGCCCGTGTTGGGGCTCCTGGCCAACCCCCTTCGTGTCAACGACAGACAGGCGGCCAGCAAGTTGTGGAATGGCCCCTGCACAGAACAGGATGCAGCTATAGGGGGTGGGTTCACCCCTCATCAGAGCATGAGGTAAACTATCTGTCACGATGCCCACGGAAGTAACAGAGACAAAATGTCACCACTAGTCAGATAATAGTCCCATGGCTAGAAAAAGACCAGACTGGACCCGTGGCGATAGCTCAGGCCTGTGATCCCAGCACTCTGGGAGGCCGAGGCAGGAGGATCCCTTGAGCTCAGGAGTTTGAGACCACCCTGAGCAAGAGCAAGACCCCATCTCTACTAAAGTTAAAAAATTAGCCAATTAGCCGATTAGCCGGACATAGTGAGAGTGAGACTCTGTCTCAAAAAGAAAAAAAGAAAAAAGAAAGAAAAAGACTAAATGGAATTATTCAAAAATATTGAGGGCTTGTCACCTCTGGGCTGGGAAAACTAGAGGTGATTTTCTTCCTTCTTTCTCCTTTTAAAATTGTTCTCACCTGTGAAGCGACCTTCCCAATGTAAAGACCCTCTACACTTTACTTTTTGAAAAGGTCTCCTTGGTGCACATGGGGGGGTCCCAGAGCTGGGCCCCAGAGCCATGTGACCCAGCTGTGTGTCACTCCCGCACTTGGTCTCCAGGCCTATCCCAGACACTTCAGGGACATCTACCCTGAGAGCCTGGGGCAGCAGGAGGAAAGCGCCCACCTCCCTCTCCCACGTGTCCTCCAGAGCGTCCAGGCTTATCTGGACTCAGCTCCCTTCATCACAAAACCAGAGAAAAGCCTTCACTTTTCATTTATTTTTTAAAGTTTCCAGAAATTAAAAAATCAAGAAGAAAATAGAAAAATTCCACTTTAATTAAACTGTTCAGTCTGGATTTTTCCCCTGACACTAAGTGAACTTAAAAATAGAAATCAATTTCTGCAACCTTTCAAGGCAGTCTTTGAAATGTCAAGGTTTTAAAAATTATTTTACAGCAGGAATTTACATATAAATACAATCTGTACAATGTATTAACTGAACAATCAACGAGCTTCCATCATGGAAGAGATGTGATTCTGGGACAAGGCCAGGCAGAATTCAATTACTGCCTCCTTAGTGGGAGACATTTCAGCCTGGAAAAGAAAACAGAAAAGAGAAAGTTAGACATGAACTGAAAAACCAAACAGCTTCCCGAGGGCTGAGAGTGCGAGAGCTCCCCGAGCCAGAGTGGCACTTCTGCAGCGATAAATACAGAGGATGACCACCCACGCTGAAGCATCGTTTAATCTGTATTCTGAAAATGCGGCTTCCGTTACCCCAAAACACACACGGACTCACTCACCCACATCTCCCATTAGGACGGTGTATAAAAGCAATTTCTAATCCTGGTTTCACTAACCTACCTCATCTTCTGTAAGACCCTGGGAGGAACTAAAACACGTCCACTCCAGCACCCAGCGCCCCCAAGCTGTCAGTCTTAGATCCCAACTTCATAAACGCAAGAATGTCTGTGGCAGCTGTACTCGAAGTCGAGCTGGGTCACATTGGTTGTAGGTCCCTGCTCCACAGCCCCAAAGTAGAAAGCTCAATGCCCGCACGCTAGATAAGTACACTGTGGTGTATTCACAGAAAGGAACATTCCACAGCTCTGACAACGAGCCAGGAGCTGTCGCTTAAGATGATACAGAGGCGTCTCTTAAACTGGACACACGAGAGTTCATACAACACGATTCCTCTAAGTAAAGACTGGCCACAGTAACCAATGGTGACAGAAGCCAGAAGAACAGCTACCTTTGGGGAGGAGAATGGGAAAAGTAAGTAGGAGACAGGAGGGGCTTCTAGGGAGCTCATTTACACCCTGCTCTGGGGTTGCGTTCTCCATGAGTGTAGCCAGGGAGTGGAGATGTGTGGAGCCGTGAGTTTCTGCTCTCTGCAATAAAAAGTTTACGTAACTGTCGGATTCCATTTTTGTGACATTCCACACACAATAGGCAAAACTAACCTACAGCGAGCGACAGGACCAGGGTCTCCTGGGCAGGGGGTGGAGGGGGAAGACTGCAGTTCCAGCCAGACCGGGTTGCGCTGCCACTGAGGTCCAGTATCAGGGGCCCTCGCCAGGTGAGAGACCCCGTGCCAGGGGCGGGCAGTGCAGATAAGACCCACGTGGTTGAGGCCACCAAACACCCGTTCCAGGAGGCAGACGCAGACAGCGGTGCACGGAGTGGAGCAAGGCGCTTCTTTGGTTATGGCACCTCCCCCAGCTTTCTTGGGGACAACTGGGAGGCTGGGGGATGAGGGGCTGTGGGAACTACACCTTTAGCAACCACAAGAGTAATATTCAAATACACTTCACACCTCGGACCCTCCTTCCACCCATCCCAGGCCCTTCCTCCGAAATAAGTGCTCTCGTGTGCAGTGAGAATCCCGCCAGCCGTCTTCCTATGCAAGAGTGTACATACACACACGTGTGCGTGCAGGCAAATCCAAAGGCCTCGGGGCGACTTCTTAATGTCAGCAGTACTGACTGTATACGCTGTTCTTCAACTTTTGGTCTCTTAATAGTAAGTTTTAGACGCCAATCAGCACACGGCTATCTGCCCATGTTTCCTGACGATGCTCCAACCCGACCCCCCACACCCTCCTGGGGGACACTGAGAGGCTTCCGCCTGTGTGTCCCAGGTGTGCAGGTGCAAGCTGTCCTGCAGGAATGACTCCTCCGATGGCCAAAACTGGTCACAAGTGATAAAATCAGGTGTTGGTGAGGTTACACGGGCTTGAGCAAGTGACTTCACCTCCTGTGCCTTGCGTTCCCTGTCTGTGAGATGAGGTGACCCAAGTGTGCACCTTACAGGGTGGCGTGCAGATTAAATGGGCAAATGCCGGCAGTGCCCTCCACAGCCCTCCATCCCTGTCACCACTCGCACACCAGGACAGGGACATGTGAACCAGCACAACTACTTCAGGGGACTCTGGATGAAATCTACATGCTCACATCCTTTCCATTTTTGAATCATGAGAATATACTGTCCATCGTAAAGAAATAAGTGAAAAAGAACAAGGGATGACACTTGTCTTTCCAGACAGCAAAATGTACTATGAAGCCACAGTAATTAAAACAAACTGGGCAGAAAGATACAACATGGCTGAGAAATGAGAACAGAGACTCCGGGAACAGACCCAAATGGGCCCCGGGATTTATAACACGATCAAGTCACACTTCCCTGAAGGAGCCACGACACTGGGGAGGGCCAGGGAACTGGGTTTACCCCTGATGTTTCCCCCTTCATCCTGGGCCACAGCAGGGCTCGCCCCTTCCCAGTCCCACGGTGGCTGGGCGGGACCGCGCAGCTGGCTCCGGCCCACGGGCTGTGGGTGGAAACAAAGACTGCGGTTTCCAGGCAGGACCGTGACAAATGCCATCCTCCAACCGGGCCCCTCCTGTGAAGACCACATACTCAAGTGGAAGCAAACTGGGATCCACACTGACTTCCTCAATTATGTTGATACTCCATGTGCTAAGCCACTGGGATTTGGGGTTCTTTTCAATTGCAGCTGGCTACTTACCCTAATCAACTGGCTACCCACTTGGAGAAAAACAAGTTAGAACCTCACTCTGTTCACAAAAAGCAAAACCAAACAATCCAAATAGATTAAACAAAAACAGAACTATGAAAAGCATTAGGGAAGCATGTGTATGTGTGTGTGTGGGGGGGGGGTGTGTACATGTATATACATGTGTATGTGTGTGTGTGTGTGTGTGTATACATACATATACACACAAATAAAACCTTGGGGGCCGGGCACAGTAGCTCACGCCTGTAATCCTAGCACTCTGGGAGGCCGGGTGGGAAGATCAATTGAGCCTGAGTAAGAGTGAGACCCGGTCTCTACTGAAAATAGAAAAGTTAGCCAGGCGCAGTGGTACGAGCCTGTAGTCCCAGCTACTTAGGAGGATCGCCTGGGCCCAGGAGTTTGAGGTTGCAGTGAGCTGTCCTGATGCCACTGCACTCCAGCTGGGGCAACAGAGCAAGAATGTCTCAAAAAAAAAAAAAAAAAAAAAAAGCCATGTGATAGGTAAGACACTAAAACACAAAGAATCAATATCCAGAAATACCTTTTAATTTCTAAAATCAGTCAAGCAGTACTTAAATATCAGTGAAACAAACACCCCCACAGAAAACAGAACGGCGAGAAGACACGCAGGCTGTCCACAGAAGAGCCCGCAGCAAAGGCTGGGCAACGTGAAACGATGCTCAACCTCATTAACAACCGAGCAAATGTAAATTAACGCGTGATACCATTTTTCACCCATCATAATGGCAAATAATTCTGTAACTTTTATAACTGATACAATAACCAGGAACTTTCATAATTTAAATGGATATAGCTACTTTGGAAAGCAATTTGGCACTATTTATTCATTATTAATGTTCCTACCCTATAAATTTATGCTATAAAAATTATTTATATGAAAAGTGTGCACAAAATTGTGTGTATAATGTGTGTCCACACATCGTGTGTGTGTGTGTATGGCTACACAAAACAGTCCTGAAGATGACACGTGAAACTGAGGGCAGAGGTTACCATGGAGAAAGAGGAGGTTTGGAGAATTGACCAAGAACCACGTTAAGCTTTATCAGTAAGGTCTGAATTTTAGTAACGATAATGTACCCACGTATTACTTATGTAATTAAATATTAAAACTTTTTAAAAAGACTAGTTAACATACCAATTTCTCATTGCTGACATTTGCCCCTAAGCAAGTACGTTAAGTATTCAGAAGGCCTTTAGGGGCTCCTGAAAGCCCTGCTCCCGCTGCCTACCGTCTCAGCAGCTCCCGTGGCGACACGTCTTTGGCTCCTTCATCATCGCTCTGGCTGTCACTGCTCTCGGTACTTTCAGAACTACTACTTTTCTCGGATTTTTTATTCTTTTGCTTGCTTTTGTGTTTGTGCTTCCTGTGTTTCTTTTTCTGTAAGACAAAAAAGTGGGGGCGGGGGGGGGGGGCGACAAATGGGTGTTTTCCTCCGTAATCCTGCACAATGAAAGGCTAATGAGGCATTTGGTTGATGGAGTCATTCAAAAACAAAATTACTGTTATTATTATTTTTAGAGACAGGGTCTTGTTCTGTCTCCCAGGCTGCAGTGCAGTGGTGCAATCATAGCTCACTGTAACCTCAACCTTCTGGGCTCAAGCAATCCTCCTTCCTCAGCCTCCCCAGTAGCTGAAGCTACAGGTGCATGCCCCTTCGCCGGGCTAATTGTTTTTTTTGCAGGTCTCATTATGTTGCCCGGGCTGGTCTTGAACTCCCAGCCTCAAGCAATCCTCCCACCTTGGCCTCGCAAAATGCTGAGATTACAGGCATGAGCCACTGTGCCCAGCCAAATCCAAAATTTTTTAACCTCATTTAGAGCAAGTGTTAGCCTAACAAGGGCAGACCGGGGGCAGACAGCTGTGTACACTCTCAACTCTGTACACACTGACCCGACCCATCCTCTAGCAACAGACACAGCAGAACCAAGCAGGCACAGGCGGGATCCCATCTTGACCTTGAGCTACCTGTGCTACCTCCCATGAACACGACTGGTTTATTTTGGTAGGCATCTGAGGAACTACACATCAGGATGGCACGCAGCCTGGAAAAGCACACACTAGACACTGGCAGATGGTCAGGGAGCAGAAGTTACATGGGCAAGAACAAAAGGATTCGGTGTTCAAGCCTTTTAACTTCAGTCACCCTCCGTGCTCGGGAATCCTTTTTCCTGGCAGCCAATAGTGGCGTTGTTTCCATCTCTTTCCCCACTAGCGCAGACCACTGTGGGTCCCCAGCAATGACAACCTACTGAAAAGCCCGTGCCAAACCCCGGAAGAAGACCTGGATGATGAGGTAAGAGAGGCAGACAGTGAAAGCACAGGTTACTCCTTCTACCCAAGTTTCCTTTTACTTCAAATGGCAAGTGACAGGCTAAAGTCTCAAATTGTAATAATGACAAAGTAGTTGAGAAATGTTCGAAATAATACTTGCATTTAACATGGAATGAATAATCAATAAATACTGCTTTATTGTTTAGTACCCAACCGTTGCTCTGAGATCCTTAAATGCCCTTTCTCCTACTTTTTAAGGTTCACAAAAAAATTTTTTTTAAAGTACAACTGCACAAATTAAAATATTCTGCTCTGAAAGAAAAACAAGGTTTCTGAAAAATCAAACATTTGTATTGAATGTCAACATTTTTGTTAAGGCCCAGAGAGACCTGTGTAGCATCATCCTGGTCACAAGATACTGTCTTCGGCTGGAGACTGGCATTCTGTGCCACCCCTGGGGGCTCAACTGCCAGCAGAAGCAGGAGCATCAGACCCTAAACTGACCCTGGGACACCCGGAAGTCTCTCACCTTCTCTTTCTTTCGTTTGTGCTCTTTCTTGGTCTTGTGTTTTTCTTTGGTTTTTTTGTGTTTCTCTTTTTGAGGTTCCTCAAGTTTCTGACGAGCATCTGAAATACAAATGTAATAAACACAGGACCTACAGGAGAAAAATACAGACTATAAAAAACAGTAAGTTCCTAAATTACTGAATGAGAGCCTGATGTACGAGAGATGCGTATCACTGAGGAAGAACTCTTGCCCTTTGATTTGCATCTGCCTGATACGCAAACAGATGACCACACGCTTTGCAGCCGTATTTAGAAAGCAGCCAGACACTGCAACAAAGCTGATGCAATCAGCATCCAGCCACAGCCAGGTGAAGGTAAGTCAGACCAGAACGCCCACAAGCCTTCTGTAACTGAACATCCTCAGGTAAGCTCAGACACAGGCCGGCACTGGAAACTTAGCGCTGTCTCCAGCTCTGTGATCTTTTGTGCATTGCCTGACATCCCCAAGCCTCGGTTTCCCCGTGTATAAAATGGGCATAATAAGAATCCCTGTCCTTTTAGGGACACAGAATAGATTAGACAGGACCATGCACACGAATCCCACAGCCCGGAATCTGGCACATAAATGTCAGCTCTTCTTACATTATATCCTCTCTTTACAAAAATACGTTTTATAAGAATTTGCCTTGTAAGTGGAAACACCGGAAGAGTAGCATCAAAACAACATAATGTACGTAATCATTAAAAATAACTAAAGCAGAAGCATGTGCTGAGATTCTCTGTCTCCAAATTCAGACGAAAATGTCTTCATGGGTCATTAATTGCCAATCAAAACAAAAATTCACAACAGTAGAAGCAGGGTGAATCATTGGATCATTTTTTCAAGACGCTTCAGTAGTCTGTGTATTTTCCAAACCCAGTTAAGAGGTGCCTGTGACTTTCTAGTCCTACAATTTGTCAGATTTTTCAGAATTTGATCTCCCCAAACTTTTCTTTTAATGCTAGTTTTTGGAAAACCATTCCCCTAAATAACCCATAGACCAAATTAAGTTATTAACTATTATAAGGGTATCAAGGGCATTATGGGAAAAGAACACAAATAACTTAGCTTTCAAGTGCTGACACCAATTTTAAACTAAGGATCTGAATTACTAAAGCAAATGAGAAATATTTTCACTGAAATTTTTCAAAACTTCGTGCTTTTTTGTCTCTGCTTTTTATCATGTCTTTGAAAGCTGGGTTAGTTAACCAAATCAGTATTTGTACGTGGGTACTATGGGAAACTATACAGTGAATAATAAAGTCATATGTTATTTATACATCTGGGCCATCTTACAGAAGTTCATTAACCCAGCCCTTAAGAAGAAGATAACCCAGTCTACACATTTTAACACGAAATGCCAATTTAAGATGACATTGCACAGAAGTTGTTAATAGATACTGCGGGAGAGGGTGGGCTGTATTAACTTCTGAAAGGACAGATTTTATTTTATTTGCTATGTTAGCCAAAGGAAAAAAGAGTCTTAAAATACCCTTCTCCCTGCAGTTCCCCTCCCATCTTTGCATGCTAGATTTTTACTTTTTTCTTCCTTTCTTTTTTCCTTAAGCTCTGTCAGACATGAAAAGTTTTATCTCTGTTATAAGTGACAAAATTTAAGATACTTAGGACCCTACTGTAAACATCTAAAATTAAGAGAAAAAAGTTTAAAGGTCTCTGAAGCTACACGGCAACAACCACCATTCAGGGACTAGGTGGAGACACCGGGTTTCAAAGCCTGCCTGGGAACAGCTTGGTCCCTTCATGGCCTCCTGTCCCACGGCCTCATGTGGATTAGAGGGGCGGGTGTAACAGCACTGTTAGAGCTGTCACATCGCAGGGGAGACAGGTGTCCATGCAAAGAGGCGAACCAAAGAGACGGGCACTCACTGGGGCAGAAGACGGGAGGCAGGCGTGGGCCGAACTCTTCCCTTTCATCGATCTGCATCTTTCGTATCGGGAAGGAAGGTGCCGGCTCCTGGGGTGCTGGCTCAAGAGCTGAAAAACACCAGGGTATTAATGTCGTTCATTTGCCCAATATTACTGTGTCTGAGCCTTTCGTTAATGTCTGTTGCCACCAGATCACGTGTGCTTTTCTTCACCACTTTGCTTAGCTAGACCACGTGCATCAGGGACCAGTGGGCACGCACTCCGGGTCCCCTGAGACCTAAGGGGTCAAAACATGTCCCCGAGGAAGGGCCATCTGAGAATTAATAAGAACGTATAAACAGGGATATAAGACTATGTCCCAGCCCAGAAAACTGCGGGAGACTAAGTTCACTCAATATCACTTATCAAAGAAGAGATATAAAAATGGAAAAAGTCTGGAAAACACACGAAAGCATTAACAGTGATTATTTCTGGGAAGTAGAATTACAAAGGATTCAAGCTTTCTATATTCCCGTACTTTTAAAATTTTAAAATTCAAGTACGTATGACTTTGTAATTAGAAAAATATATTTTTTTCCATCGAAAAAAGAAATAGGCTGCTATTTGCAATCAGCCAAGGAGAAAAAATATTTTATATTTCTTTTTTTTTATGATGAGAACTGTCAAACTAAAAAATACTTTATATTTCTATATAACTTTTTGGAGAAAGCCCCTCAAAAATTACACCCAAGTGCACCATCAGCTGACAGGCGCAGGCAGAACACGCCAAGGCTTACCTGGCAAACTGTGCCCACCCAACCATGCGTCTGAAAACTCTCCCTCCCCTGCAAGTGCCAGAAGCCCCCTTTTCTGGGCCTGAAACTCCCGGCAGAGGTGGACAGAACAAGTAGGACAGGCTGCTAACCCAGCGTCAGACCCACAGCAACGGGAACAGATACCGTTTACCGAGACCTACTATGCACCAGGCAGGGCCCGCCAGATTGCTGATCCGGAGCGTACGATTTGCCGTACGGCGAGGAAAGCAGGCAGAAGCGCCGCACACTTCATGACCAAATGTTCCCTCGCAATCCTCGCACCTCCTCATCAGCTAGGTTTTTTTTTTAAAATAGCTATCTTTTTAAATGAATTTTTTTTCCGTTTTTTAATTCTTTTCTCCTATGATAAGTTGGAAAATTACCAAACACAACTAGCTAAAAAATAGAGACTTATACCAGATAGAAAAAAAAAAAAAAAAACAACTCTGCTCCATCCAATTAGAAACATAAAAGATTAGAGAGCCTTGATTGCTAGTTATCCTGGTTTAAAATTATAGACTAAACCAACCAGCAGCTTCCCTGGAGACACCACCCTTTCCTCCCTCAGATCCCCAAGTCTGAAACACTGACGTACCCTGGGCCACAGACGATGTCTCCCCCAAGTCGGTCTCCTGGGAACTTGGGAAGTTGGCTTCCGCAGTAACGGCCTGATCGTCATCACTGCCACCCTGCTCATCCTCAGAGGATGAGGACTTCTCATCCGAGGAGCTGGCAAAGATAGCCTTGAACAAGTCCATGGACGGGCGGTGACCCTCCCCCTCCGTCTGCGGATCCACACCTTTGTTCACCACCTGTATTAGCAGTGAAGTGAGAGTTAGGAAGAAAGAAACAAGGGTAAAAGGGAGCCAACATTCTAGAACACACTCACAGATGCACATGAACACATATCTATGTTTATGCTCGTGTACACGGGTATCTAGAACCACACACCACCTAACTAAGCAATGATTACTCACACAGCATTGGTTTTTGTGGGGTTTCTGGGTCAATAATTGTAGAATGTGTTGATTAGCTCAAAGCGACCAGAGCCTCTCACGGAGACTGGTCATTAATTGGAACTGCAAAAGATGCACATGGTAGAGCCCAGTGCCTCTCCGTCCTGTTTTCAAACTTAGAGACTCAAGCAACTCAGCAAACCCCACACAAAGTAAACTCAGATTTTTTAAATATAACAACCATTTTTAAATGAAGCTATTGTTAGAAATAAAAACCAACTTTTTATTAAGTTTAACTTTTAATCGTTATAGCAGTAATTTTAACAACTCCAATGGATATTTTCTCTCTTTTCTCTGGAAGAGAATACTTACTATTTGGAAAACTATATTGTTCCACACAAATACATTGAATTTCGCTTCTACGGTTAAGCTAAGTGATAGCCATGCTAGGGAGAGAGTTATACACCTCTCCTGAGATGATTAAAGCTGTGATTGAATTGTTAGACTGTAAAGCAGGTGTTAGCAAACTATAGCCCACGGGTCAAATCTGACCTGCTGCTTGTCACCGTGAATAGAGTTTCATACCCAGTGGTTCAAAAATTTGACTGTTTCTGTCAGACTCCACAGCAGAAATGAATAGTTGCCACAGGGACTGCGTGGCCCACAAAGCCCAGGGTGTTCCTGGCCCTTCCCAGGGGCTGCCCCTGCTACCGAGTGATGAGAAAGCATCGCCTTAGAGAAAGGCAAAGGCCACAACCTGGCAAAGAGAACCTGGAAGCCCCAAATACCTTATCCGAGAGTGACTCCGGCACACACTCTTTCTCTTTGTTTACCAAGGGACTGGACTCTTGTTTAGGTGGACCAACTTTTGATCGAGCCAAACTTAAAAATTCACTAATGGAATCTTCTTTCTTTTCTTGTTGAGATGTATCCCACCTGGATGGTTTCCTTGATTCTAAAAGGTAGGACACAGGGACAACGTCAGAATTTTAGCAAGCCGAGGGCCAGTTCTTCACCACTGCTCTTCCATGCTCTCAGGACATCAGTGTGTCTGCCGCGGGCTGCGTGCTGTGCGAGCCAGGGGCTGTGGCAGACGCAGTGTCAACCCCAGAGTGTAAACATCTGGACCAACATGAGCTCATTTATTGATGCGAGCGAGTCCCTTACAGAGGGAGAGTGCACCAGGTGCACCTTTAGGACCAGATGGCCCTTTACCTTGTCCTCCCAGCGGGCCAAGGGTGACACCCTGGTCAGCCAGAGACCCGGGGGAGCCCCTACTCACTGTCGGGACCTTGGTGCTGTGGCGCTTTTTCACTCAGTGTTTGAGTTGTGGGCAAGGAGGCCGTCTCTGGCAGGGTCAGAAAGTTGAAGACTGAGTATTTGTCACGCTTCACTCTTGGTAAGCCAACTATAGTTGAACTGAGAGTTGAAAAGAAGGATATCATTTTAATAACAACTGCCAGGATAAAATCCACTTTCCAGCTCATATTTCCCACCAGCTACTCTGTGTGGCCAAAAGCTCCGCTCAGATGCTTTTGCTTCTCAAGGCAGTTTGAGAATTCAGAATTGCCTATAGGTGTATTGAGTTTTTCCTTATTATGGTTAAGGGCAAGAATTTTTATAATCATTTCTTCTTTTTTTTTTTTTTGAGAGAGTCTCACTCTGTTGCCCGGGCTAGAATGCAGTGGTGTCAGCCTAGCTCACGGCAACCTCAAACTCCTGGGCTCAAGTGATCCTCCTGCCTCAGCCTCCCGAGTAGCTAGGACTACAGGCATGCGCCACCGTGCCTGGCTAATTTTTTATATTTTTAGTTGTTTGGCTAATTTCTTTCTATTTATAGTAGAGATGGGGTCTTGCTCTTGCTCACTCTGATCTCGAACTCCTGAGCTCAGGCAATCCGCCCGCCTCAGCCTCCCAGAGTGCTAGGATTACAGCCATAAGCTGCCTCGTCCAGCCAGAGGCAAGACTTTAACTGTGAAAATGGATCGCCATTAAGGAAAAGTTCTACCGATAAAAGTATACCTAAATTTTATGACAGAGTCTCTGGTTCAACTGTATATGCTTTCGTGAAGTGTTTAAAATCAGATATGAAGGTGTTGAACTTTCATAAACAGCATCAGAGAATTAGAAGACATCAGTAGCATTTTAAATAGAAACCACATGAGCAGCATTAAAAAGGTGGCAAGCAGGAGGGGCGCTACACTTTTGTGATGTGACGTATCTGAGTTTCGTATCTTCGAGACAGAGTGAAGTTTGCCATCTGGGTGTTTGCCTTTTTAGTAACAAATTATAGCAGTAATTTACTAAAGCAAATCTGCAAATTTGCACCTCCAGTGATATACAAGGAAGTTCATTTAGGAAAAGGGAGTTTATGTGAGGATGTAAGAGGAAAAGTTGGCTTTGACGGGGAACGTTTCCTACTGCTGTACACCGGCCGGTTTATCCAACTTACTCTGGATAAGGGTCAGGGACATTAAACCTCTTACACAGAAGCTTGTCAGGGTGCCACTCAAACATGTCTCGGGTGAGCTTCCCGAACATCTTCATCTTCACGGCTGACTGTTTGTCACCGACATCGTTCTGGGAAAAGACATCATTCTGTTTCATCAAGTGGTCCCTCATTTGACCTGACCGCTCTTCCATATAAAAATTATCAAGCGATCTTCCAGAACTAAGAAAGAGCTCGTGCTGTAACATTTTTGCTCAGCTACGTTGGAAACTAAGGCATAAAACAGTTTCCTATTCTACTATGCAACATATATTTTGATCTTTTCACTGACGGATTTGAAGTATTTAGATATACAGTGTTTTCATTTTAAAGGTCACCAGGTAGGGACAGGATGGCAACAGACCTCCTGGTCTCGAGGGACTTCAACCTGGTCTGAATCATCGTCCTCCTTGGCGTGAGTGAACCGGGAGGACAAGGTCGAATGGGAAGACACGTACAGCAGGGCTGCCCGAGCAAACTCGTCCCGCTCGCGGCCGCGCTCCCACTCGGTCATGCTGGGATCCAGACAGTGCTCCAGGGCGTCTGTGGTGCAGAGAACCAGAAAAGGTTTCACTTCTAGGAAAAACGGGGCTTAAAGGAGAACACCTGCTGGGCACCACCACCTCCCTGTGCATTCACGGGGGAGGTACTTGGCAGGTAATATTCCTCTGTCCTTCAGCGTGATGCTCTTACTCGATTCTGTCCACCAAATATACAAGACAGAACAATTTGGGAGGCTAAGGCTTGGCTAAATCTTCAGAAGCAAGGAACTTGTCACCACCCCCAGACAGTGATGGGTTCATCCAACTACATCTCTATGTTTTGGCAGAAAAACACTCTTGTCCCCAACCTTTTTTGTTTAATTTAACAAATAAACATTAGTGATATGGGTTGTTAGTGGAGAGCAAAGGCACAATAAATGGAATTTATATTCCCCAAAGATCTGTTTTTGAAAAACACCACAATTTGCTGACAGCCTCTCACAAGGGCTACTGCATGTAACAGCAATCTCTCCCCTTATCCTTGCCATCTCTACTTCGTGGACCACAGAGTGATTTCCCCCCATGTAATGGTTCAACAGCCAACTACCTTTCTAGGTCCAATTTATGATTAGGACTGGAGGGTTAGGATCTTAAGATAAAGCAGGAGATGGCACCGGCGTGAAATGTGAAATGCAACACTTAAAGAAGCCAAGCGTTTGCAAACAGTAAATTTTGTTTGTAGTTCAGCATTAGCCATGCCAAGGCATAGGCACATTCTCTACTCAAGTAGCTATCTTTGGCCCTGAGACATAGAGAAACAAAAGCTAGTTGGTTTTGCTTTCTGAGGTCAAGAGCCAGGGCCTGAAACCTGTGCACTGTTTGCAGCAGGATGAGGCAAAAACACTGACAGAACAGGAAGTCTTAACTTTAAACCTGGGACTAGGATGAGAACAGTGAGAATGCTGCCCCTCCCTGGCTGAGAAGCGGGAGACCCAGGCCTAGCACCCACCTTTCTGACCCTGTTTCATGTGCAGTAAGAACTCTTCGTATCGTTTTTGCTTTTCAGGATCTTTTGCGAAAGGTTTGAAGTTGCTAGCTCTTGCGGTGGCTGTCCCGCCACCCAGTGGCATGTGCCAAGAGCAGTGTCCAGCATCTGGCGTGGAGGGCTGGGGTCTGCTGCTTCGGGCATTCTGGGCCAGACTCCTGGCCTTGAGCTGAGCCGCCTTAAGGTCGGTTGCCTGCTTCACTTCTTTGATTCTCTCTTTGTCTTTTTGAGACAGAAATTCTAACACTGAAGTAGTTGAGCCTAAATAAAGACAATAATAAGAAGAGATGAAAAGCGTCACAAAACAACTATACATACATTTCTCCATCATACATTTTCAATATTAGAAACTGACATAATTGGAGATGAATTTTTTTAAGTTTAATATTTCATTTATATTCATATATCTCTATGCAATACACAGTAATAAAATAATCAGACTCCTACTTTACAGTTGGCAAGGACAGAGGCTAACATCTGGACATTTACAGGGCACGTGAGAGGTCCCAGCATGAGGAACCTGACATCGTGGGCACCGGACCTCCAGCCAGCGGTGGCCGCCACTTTCACGGTCCTGCCAGCACGAGCCCGGCTTCAGAGCACAGCTGTCCACCACGCACACGCTCACCGCGTGCCGACCCCTCACCACGCCCTGGCCCAGGGGCTAGGAGGACAATGTTAATGAGGTCACCCTCTCACTAGTGAGGGAGATGGACAGGAAAGAAGCCAAAGATCAACACCATACGGGGTGCTACGAGAAAAACAGGGTGATGTGACTGAGCATGACCAAGATGAGGGGGCAGGCAGTGGGGGGAGGCATAACTAGCTTGTATGGTAGTCAGGAAAGGTCTAGAAGGCCTCTCAAAAGAGATTATATTTGAGATAAGTCCGAAGTGTAAAACAAAAAAAAGAGCCGGGCCAGGCGCTGTGCTCACACCTGTAATTCTAGCACTCTGGGAGGCCAACACACAAGGATCGCTTGAGGCCAGGAGTTCAAGACCAGCTTGGGCAACACAGCAAGACCCCATTTCTATAAAAAATAAGAAAAACTAGCCAGGGGTGGTGGCACCAGCCTGTAGTCTCAGCTACTCGGGAGGCTCAGATAGGAGGATCTGTTGAGCCCCGAAATCCGAAGTTACAGTAAGCTATGATTGGGCCACTGAACTCCAAACTGGGTGACTCTGTCTCTTAAAAAAAAAAAAAAAAGAAGAGCCAGACTCACAAAAATATAAAGGAAGAACAGAGGCAGAGGCAGAGGTGGTATCATGGGTGGCAGGTCCAAGGGGCAAAAAGGAGGAGGACGAGGCTGGACTGCAGGAGGGTTACGGGACAGTGGCATAGCTGTGGCTTGAGAGGCAGGCGCCAGCTGGATGGCGCAGGACAGTTAAGTGTCAGAGGTACTGGGAAGTGTTGAGGGCGGCACTGACATAATCTGCCCATCTAGCTGCCGCTGAGGGGCATGGATCGCAGAGGGGAAGGAGGGGAAGGAGGAGACCAGAGGGTGGCTGCTGCAGCTGTCCAGGTGAGAAAAGGTGGGCCCGGACCAGAGTGGGACCAACAGGACCAGAGTAGGAGCAACAGGAACGCAGACAAGGGGAGGGAGCCCCCACGAGTGCTGGGGGTTAGAGCAGAGAGCGCTACTGAGGGACCAGGCAGGGCTGGGGAGGGAGGGAAGAGAGGAGCTGAGAATCAGGATTCCCACGTTCTGGTCTGAGTGGTGGATCACTGGTGGGGCCGTTTACTGAGATGGGCAGACGGAAGAAGAGTGAGTGTGGGAAGAAGTGGAGAAGCAAGAGTTCTATTTCAGTCTATCTGAGATACCTCTTGGGCTCCCCAGTGGCAATGACGCTACACAGCATGAGCCCTACAGTCAAGTCCCCTCTCACAGTAGGGCTCTCTGCTGCACCCCACAGGGGACTCTCCACGCCCTTCTGTGCTTTCAGGCACACTCGCTCCTTTCAGGCTTTTGGGAGAAGAAAGAGTCTTTCCCAGGCTGTGCAGAGAAGGTGAAGGTACACATGTCCCTGGTCGGAACCACATTCCCAGATAATTATCAAAAGTCTGAAAACAGCTGAGCTTACAATAAGGGCTGTGCTTTTAGCGACACAACCCAGACTGAAGGTGGAAACACAAGTCTGAAGACGTAAAGGACACGTACACCATTACGAACGCCATTTACAATAAACAATGTTATCCCCACAGTTTGGGAATCCAAAATCATGTAAAAAAGCTTCAGTGGGAAAATAACAACTTTCCATTTTGATTTTGATAACTCAGATTATTTTAAATGTAATGATTTCCATCTTCTCCGTGGCACGTACCTTTCACAGGTGCCTCTCCTAGCAATTCTGCCCGCTTGGAGGCATTCAGCTGGTGCCTGCTCTGTGTCCCCGGGTCCTGTGTTGCCTTTCCAGCTGACTCGGACAATACCTGGAGCAAGTGGGAGTTCCCGGAGCTTGCAGCTACCACCGGTCTGAAATAATGCACCGGTCGATAGTCTCTTGGTAACTGAGGGGGCGGGTAGATCTTAAAACAAAGCAAAGCCCAGAAAACACAGGTTTCAAGACCACGTTTGATTTAGCCAGGAAAACCCACTAGCCCTGAGCACTGTTGACCCCGCCCCTTCCCGGCCAACACTCGGCAGGGAGGCAGCACTGGACCAGCCCGGCTGGGCACCCAGCCAGCACCTGTTCTGGATGGCAGCCACGTCACCCAGTGCTCAGACGCTGCACCCCCTGCCCGTGTCTACGGAGGGATGCCAACATGTCAGTTCCACCTTATGGGAGCAATAAAGATGGTAACAGACCACACAAGGTAATGGCCTACGTGCAGAACTGGCCTGCTGTAACTGAGCAAATTTAGAAAACTGTGATTCAAAGCATAGAAAAAAAATAACTGGTTACTTTTAAATTCAGGATTTTTTTTTTTTCTGGTTACATTTCAATTCCGTATTGAAGCTGCAGGTCTTATTTTTTGATCCAAGGTATTTTTAATTTAAAAGCTAATGGACAGGCCGGGCGTGGTGGCTCACGCCTGTAATCCTAGCACTCTGGGAGGCTGAGGCGGGTGGATCATTTGAGCTCAGGAGTTCGAGACCAGCATGAGCAAGAGTGAGACCCCGTCTCTACTAAAAATAGAAAGAAATTATATGGACATCTAAAAATATATATAGAAAAATTAGCTGGGCATGGTGGCACGTGCCTGTAGTCCCAGCTACTCGGGAGGCTGAGGCAGGAGGATCGCTTGAGCCCAGGAGTTTGAGGTTGCTGTGAGCTAGGCTGACGCCACGGCACTCTAGCCTGGGCAACAGAGTGAGATTCTGTCTCAAAAAAAAAAAAAAAAAAAAAAGCTAATGGCACTAAAATTGAAATATATTTGGGAAATCTGGGCATTTCTATTACTGATGGGCATTACTGATAGCTGAACAGATAAGTTTAAAGAAAGTATTAGATAATTTTAAGTAGCTGTACTAAATGGCCTCCCTTGCTCTTGGTCTAACAAACACATATTTTAGACACTGCTAAGTAAGCTGTTTTCTAGATGTTTAAGCTACCTGAAAGCTGGAGCAGAGTCAACTCTGAACTTGGTAGCAGGAAAGCACTGACCCCTCCCTGCCTGTGGTTCTTAGGCCCAGGTGCACACTGGACTCACCTGAGGAGTTTTAACCATACTGATGCCTGCATCCCACCCCCAGAAAGTCTGATATGATTGGAGTATTCCACCCTCCCCAGGTGGTTTGTAAGGTGTAGACTGGGTTAAGCAACTAGCATGAAGAAAGTCCATAAAAGAGTGGTGTTATTGGCCAGGTTCGGTGGCTCACGCTTGTAATCCTAGCACTCTGGGAGGCCGAGGCAGGAGCATTGCCTGAGGTCAGGAGTTGGAGACCAGCCTGAGCAAGAGTAAGACCCCATCTCTACTAAAAATAGAAAAAATAGCCAGGCGTGGTGGCTATAGTCCCATCTACTTGGGAGGCTGAGGCAGGAGGATCAGGAGTTTGAGGTTGCAGTGAGCTATGATCAGGCCAATGCACTCTAACTGGGGTGACAGAGTGAGATCTTATCTCAAAAAAAAAAAAAAAAAGAGTGGTATTAACATTGTCAAAAACCCTATGTCTTATCCGCTTAGCCCAATCACCTTCTCGAAACAGACTTCCGAATCAGCCGGAAGATACTCTCGTGTCACGTCCTCACAAAACCCAGAGGAGCAAGGCAGAAAGGAGGGGGCTGTCACAACTACTCTTATCTCCTCCATTAGACCAGAAGCATTTCTCTCCCTCTGCCAAACTGTTGCTCTGTGTGGCCTCCAGACCCAGATCTGGAGCACCTGCCCGTCCACGAGAGGCTGGGTGACAGCCCTCGCCTGAATCGTTCCGCCCAAAGCCCCACCCGGCCAGGAGCTCCCCAGGAACCCCTGGCCTCCTCTGCTCTGGAGAACCACAGGCCACGCTTTAGAGGTACTTAGCAAACGTTGGTTGAATGAAAAACAAAAAGCTGATTAAAGGTCGGGACAACGGGAAACAGGATTGCTGACGAGGCAAATGGCCAGGTGCCCCTGCCGAGCCGGCCAGCACCCCACTCCCTCCTGAGCACGTGCTCGTGAGCAGGTGGCTCTGATGGGGGTTAAAAGACGAGCACTACTAGGCCTAAGAGCAGAAACTTGCAAAACTCCCCAAAACACGACTGTCTGGGAAGGTGCGTGGAGCTTTCCTCGGGACTTCACCCACCAGCATGCAGCTTCCATGCCCGCTGCAGGGGCCGCTGCCGGGAAGGGCAGGCACTGTGCCACGCAGCCGCAGAACACCAGCAGCCAGGGCTGAGGGCCACTATGCCTTTTGAGCGTTTTCTACTCTTCCTCGGCTTACCTTGCCCCTAGAGTTATATCAATTTTATCCTTCGACCAATTTCTTATGTATGTCTCATTTAATGCAAATAACCACTCACTTGAAGTTTGGATTTAAAACATCAGCAATTAGCTATTTGAACACGGTGTGGCCACTGACTGACAGTTCTAGCGCAGAATACACTTTCTTAGATGACTACCAGTCACCAGGCTGTGGCTTTTGTTTCCTTACCTATGCGTCAAGAAGCAAAGCTGTTGGCTTCTTGAAAACAGAATTTACTTATTTTTTCAATTGCTAATATAATAACTCAGATTACATAGCAGCAAATATTTCAAGAACTAATCCAGTAAAAAAAAAAAAAAAAAGTTCTTACTTTCTTAGAAGATAAAGGTTTAGACGCCAAGGAAAATCCATCCAAAATTTTGCCAATGTATCGAAGATCTTTCTCTGATTCTACAAAAATGATGTAACAGATTAATTCCAGAAGTAGAAGCAATTAGAATAAGACAGAAGACATCAGCTTTTTATCTCTGAGAACATAAATAGTGCATGTCATACGTGACATCATCCAAAGAGGAGGAAAGAACGACATGCAAAGCCCTCACACCTCTGTTGACGCAGTGACTGGCGCCCGGCCACCCCACCCTCAGCGACCCAGCTCCCCTCGGCCGAGGCTCTCAAGACAAGCATCTCCACGATACTCCCAGAAGGAGTACTAAGGTCCTAGGCCGAGGGGCACCCAGGGACATTCTCTATGGAGTAAAAGATCTCAGGAAAAACCACCCAGAGGACAAGCTGGGTAAGAACAAAACCACAACTTGAGAGGAACTGGGTGCGGAGCCACGGGGATTACCGCACGTGTTCCTTAGCAACAGTCCCAGCAGGGCACAGAGGGCAACACAACCGGGCGGCCCCTAATCTAATCTGAGCACAAACTGAAAGGTGCTTTGTCTTTCTCTCAAATGAAATTCTGACAAGAGATAAAGATCAGAAACTTTGGAAGCTGGATGACCAACGCCCTCTGACTTGGAGCCCCTCTGACTTGGAGCCGGGGCTTGTCCACCGGCCGAGAGACGCGAGGTCGACAGAGCCCCTTTGGTTTGGTCCTCAAGGCCTCCCTGCGCGGCGGTGCCGCCGGACGCCCGTACACAGAACTGCCTTTCCGTACCTAGAAGCCCCTTCTACATGACAGCCGTGAGCTCACGCAAGCCAGGCGTCCGTCCTGACGCAGGGACAGCCACGGTGCAGACCAGCTAAGGCTCTTCATGGCAGAGACGCCGCCCCTGCGCCACCACCCTCCCCACAGTCATTCCTCCTCCTGCAACTCACTGAACCTTTCTACCAGCTTCTACTACTCCCTAAAATTCTGCAGGGTAATTTGGGATTAAATTTCGCATTCTTGGAATTCTGTATTCTTTTAAAACCCAGAAATTTCATTTTTATGGATTTACTCTGAAGAAATAAACAAATGTACACAGATCAGAAGCACAAGAATATTCATTATAGCCTGTTGATCATGGAACAAAGTGGGGGAAACAATTCCAAAATCAACCGTGGGGACCAGGTAAAATACAGATTCACAGAATGAAAAGGCACAGTCATGGCTCTGGGGGGGCACACAGAAGAGGCAGTTGGGGGACGAGGGCCACAGCAGAGATGGATAAGGGGGGCAGCGGGGCTCAGGGGGAGGCACTTGCCCAGGCTTGATGGGGGCGGGGTGGGAATCGATGAGCCGGGCAGGGGTGCTGTATAAGGGAAAGTGAAAGATGTGGCTCAGAGGCAGATTTAAATATATATGTTATTATACGTTATGAATTATTATAGAATTGCATGTTAATGTTATTGATATTATTAATATATTATTGATAACATAATAACTGGTATTAATGTATTAATAGATATATTATCAATTTCATTCTCCTACCAGTTTCTAATATATGTTTAATGTATATCAATTTATGTTGTATAGTAAAAATATTAATGAAGTATTAATAGTTCTACAAATAATATATTATCTATAATTATAGATTAATTATAATATAGCATAATGATTAATATATTAATATTATATGTCTTCTTTTAAGTTGTAAAAATAACTCACAGTCTTGCTAGAAAAATCGGAAACTATAGGTAGAAGACTGCACCAGCAGCCTAACTGCCACCCAGAGGCAACACCTGCTAACACTGGGCGCCCCTTCCAGCATCTCGTACAAAACCCTGGGTTCATTTTGTGGCAGTGACGACACAGGGCTCCAAGACCTAGACACGCTTGCTGGGTGCCAGGCCTTCGCTAAGCCCCTTATATACAGTACAGTCTCCATGAGCTGGCATGTCACTGTCATCCTCTTTTCCAGGCAGGGACTCCCGGGCCCAGAGCGGCTAAGCAGCTCGCCCAAGGTGACAGCGGATAAATGGGGAGGCCAGGACTGGCCCCCAGGCGGGTGGTCTTCAGAGTTCGTGTTCACAACCGTTACACAGGCTACGTCTAAACACTGCTTGAGCTGCTTTTCTTCTTCTAGAAACGTAAAGCAGACATTACTGCGGGGTGATGCTCACACTCATGTATTCTTCTGTGATACTTACATTATTGCCGTAGGTATATTTTTTCAGATGCATTTGACAATCTAAAAAATTAGATCGACTTTATCTCAATACAGCTACAAATGCCTGCATAGATTGTTTTAGCTCAGCTCTCTATTTAGGTTGTTGTTTTTACAGTCACGTGCCGCATAACGACATTTCAGTCTACACACATACAACGGTGGTCCCACAAGGTCATAATGGAGCTGAAAAATTCCTGTCACCTGGTGATATCGTAGCTGTCATAACGTCATAGCTCAGCGCATGACTCACACGTTTGCAATGCTGCTGGGGTAACCAAACCTACTGCTCTGCCAGTCATACAAAGGTCTGGCACTACAATTATGTGCAGTACATAATACTTGATGATGACAATAAATGACTATGTTACTGGTTTATGTACGTGCTACACTATACTTTTTACCATTACGTTAGAGTGTACGCCTATTTATAAAAACAGTTAACTGTAAAGCAGCCTCAGACAGGTCCTTCGGAAGGTATCCCAGAAGGCACTGCTATCACAGACAATATATATGACATCGCCATGCGTGTTTCTGCCCCTGAAGACCTTCCAGTGGGACAAGATGGGGAGGTGGAAGGCAGTGATACTGATGATCCCGACCCTGGGTAGGCCTAGGCTAACACGTATGTTTGTGTCTTAGTTTTTAACAAAAAAGCTTAAAAGGTAAAAAATAAATTTAAAAATATTAATAGAAAGAAGCTTATAGAATAAGGATATAAAAAGAAGAAAATATTTTTGTACAGCTGCCTCTCTGCCTCGGCCCTGCCTTGACAGCTGGCTTTGGCCCTGACCTGGTCTACACCCTGCTTCTATCTTACCACCCACACTGGGCCTCTCTTCTCTCTATGTGTTTCTCACCCTGCATCTTTGACCAGCAACTCCCTAAAGCACAGAGGCTGACACTCCAGTACCAACATGACAATCCCTCCTCCCTGATATCCTGACGCTGGCCCTACCGTCGAGTGTGGGTCTATGGAATTACCTTTCTGACTTTTATATTGCCTGGGTGCTGTCCAACCATAGAGTCCATCTCCAGGCTCCTCGTCCTTCAAAACAGTGTCGTACTTGGATAGAGTTTCTGTGGCATAGATATCATCATCTTCCTCTTCCAGGGCACCTACACCAAAAGCCTTCAAAAAACAGGGTTTCAATTTGAGCTATTAAAACTTTCAGTTATGTTTGCACTGAAGGAGAAAGCTACATTAAGGGTGTGATCGAAGAGACCACACGGGCACTTCAAGATCACCAAGAGAGAAACAAATGGGAGCCTCAGATTAACAGAGACTCAAGTCTTTTAGAAAACAACAACCAGAAGTGGGCCGGGCACGGTGGCTCGCGCCTGTAATTCTAGCATTTTGGGAGGCCAAGGTGGGAGGATTGTTTGAGCTCTGAAGTTCGAGATCAGCCTGAGTGAGAGCGAGACCCTGTCTCTACTAAAAATAGAAAGAAATTAGCTGGACAACTAAAAATATATAGAAAAAATTAGCCAACTACAGACATGGTGGCACATGCCTGTAGTCCCAGCTACTTGGGAGGCTGAGGCAGAAGGATGGCTTGAGCCCAGGAGTTTGAGGTTGCTGAGAGCTAGGCTGACACCATGGCACTCTAGCCCGGGCAACAGAATGACACTCTGTCTCAAAAAAAAAAAAAAAAAGAAAGAAAGAACCTCTGAATCAATTTGAGAGAATGGGCAATCCGTAAAAGCTCTCTACCCTCCTAAAAGTGAAAAACAAAGTCTCCTGAGTAAAACTTACCCCAGTGTTCCTGAAGTGAGGCTTGCAGCACTAGGAAATAGCCCAAGAGGTCCTATAAGTCGGACCTAAACTCGAAGAGGCAGATTGCAGTTTGACTATTACTAAATCACAGGGGTGGGAGCTGTTTCCTACTCAGCGCCACTGGAGCGAGAAGGCGACCCTCTTCCCTGAGAACACACAACCTCGACCAAGAACATCAGGCACGGGCTCTCAGGAGCTCATTATTAAAATCAGGAAGGTATGTTTTACATGTCTCCAGTATCAATCCTATGGAAAACATAACCTTCCTGAGCGCCTGCCATGGGGCAAATCTGATCAGGAAAGCGTACGCATTTGTCAGTGGCTCCACCTTTATGACACAGAAACCCGTTTACCTGGCCTGAAATTCCCAATTTTCTTCCTTTACTCAGTCCAACATCTCCAAGGAGATTGCCGGCCCCCTCAGATCCCCCACTGAAAAGATTGAAGTGTTCTCCCGAAGTTCCAAACAGTGCTTGGTGGGGGTCCAGGCCCTTGTAAGCCAGTCCGTGCACATTATCTTTAGGTGTAAAATCCACAGGTGTGACATCTTTGGGTGCAAAGGTCACATTATCAGGCAAGTAGTCATCATCTTCATCCTATTTCCAATGGGTAAAGTGGAATTAGGGTGAGTCACTGCATGGCGCAAAGTAAACCCATAAAATACTATGTTAAATACAGTGATTAATTCCAAACAGAACAATTATCAAGCTTTCGTTTATGCTGCTACAAATGACTAAATCATGTCCCTGTGTCACAAACGACACTAATACAAAGAACTCCAGTTTATGACTAATCAATCAGACTCAGGACGTCTCTGGTGCTGGCATAATACATTATCTGATGTAACGAGGATAGTTTAGGGTACGAATGAATATTCCCCTGTACACTAATGGAATCTGACTTCTAAAATTATTTCTCTGACCTTAAAATTTCACAATCATAAAGTAATTGAAGGTCGGACATCCCAAACAATACCTCAGATCCCTCAGAGCCTCCAGGGGGTAACGCGCAGCCGTAGATTTTGACTCCAGGATCTGTTAAAAAAGATTTCAAAAGCGTTTGTCATGAGCGACTAAAAATAAAAAATCTGACTCACTGACCCTCTGCAGAGGCACGGGGCTGTGCTTACAGTAAGTTCTACAACTTTCGAGTGAGAGGCGGATCACTAGGGAATCGCTTTCCGCCAGCCCCTGCGCTCCACAAGTAGCCACTACTGCCCCAGCACCAAGGAGAGGCAGAAAGAAATGATCGCTGCCCTCAAAGAGTCCACTCACAGTCTGGCTGGGGGACTAAGGGCCAGGAATAAGTAGACAATAAACACGTTAAACTGTGACGCGGTTTTGACAAGGGCAGGAAACAAACTTTTCGCAGGCTGCTGGTGGGAACATAAACGAGTATTCCCCTTCTGGAAGCTATTGTGCATTACACATAAAAAGCCGTGAGATACGTGCATACCACTGGGCCCAGCAATTCCGTTTCCTGAACTCGTAGCCACTGAAAAGTATGCTGCAGAATTAACGACAACCAACATACACACCAGGTTTCTGTCGGCGCGGCCTTCTCTTCACTCTAGGACCAACTCCTTGTCCTTCTTTCCAGCCCATTTTTCTTAGCAATTCGAAACCAACAGATAATCTAGGATAAGGGGGAATGGAAAAGGGACTTTTTAAAAAAATAACATTAGCGAACAGTCTGACATAAGCAGCTTCTGAGTTCCTGCCCGGCTCCTACGTGTCTTGCCTCGGCCCTTTCCCGCACCGACGTCGGAACTGCATGACCTGCCACTCCAGCCACAGCTGGCTGCACTTGGGGTGCCTGACCTGGGGAAGCCAATCAGATGTCCTCTCTCCTGGGCCTTTGAAACGGGCACACAGGGAGTCTAGATAGTCCTTGTGAAGGACCATGAAGGTCTGAGGCTGGCACATCAGGTCACATGCCCAGGAGCAGAAAAGGAGGTACACAGAGAGGGTAGAATGAGGCAACAGGAGAGGACCCACAAGGCCCGGGAGGAGAGTGGGGAAGGGAAGCCACTGAGGTTCCTAACAGCTCTCCAGCCCCTGTGAGCCCCAGCAGTGGGGCTGGCGGCTAGAGGTCTTGAGTACTCTACGCAGTGATGGTGCAAGACCCTTTTGGCAAAACCCCCCTTTTCACTTAGACTTTTCGCCTAAGAAGCCTTCTCTTACTTGCAGTCGAGCTATCCCTAAGTAAGATGCCCATACATGTGCAAAGCACGGACGCTAAGATCGCAACGGTCAGAATGAAATTCTTCTCACTTTGCTGGCGTTACGAAGTCATCAAGCAGGGTGGCTCCAGGAATGGGGGCAGCAGCAGCTGCCAACTGCCTGGCCTTTTCTCGTATTCTATCTTTGGTTTTTGAAGCAAAATCATCTGTGGTAACAATCGCTTTAGGTGCTATCCCAAATTCACTGAGATCCTTCAAAAAAAAAAATTCAAACAGAATTGCATTATTTGGGAAATAATCAAACATGATATATCACATAAGCTTTATTTCTTAAAAAAAAAAAAAGTTAAAATGACAAAATTTAGCTTCGGATCAGCAGAGCAGCAGACTCCACACGTTGACTTTGGAACCTTATCCCCACATAAGGTAAGACCAGTGGCCAAGGGCAGAGAATGACAGTTGCTGTTCAGCGGGGCCACAACAGGCACTGCCAAACTGGAAAGATGAGAAGAAAAGGCCCTGTTCTTCCTGACAATATTCCAAAAGTCAGTGTGAAGGGGACAGAGCTGAGATTCACAGTCACTGAACGTTTGTGAGAGCCACGGGCCGGGCCTTGGGTCAGGTGCTTTTGCATGGGCTGGAGCAGCTGTTATTGTGGCTCGTCCGGCTGCTTTCCCCTCCTCTCTTCCTGCACAGCTCTGACGCTGTCCACCACGCACTTCGGGAGTGGTGCCCAGTGTCGGGGGCAGGAGGGCAGGCTTAGGGGATGGGGCTTTGTGTCTTATCTAAGCCAGTCATTGTGATCCCATTTTCCTTGCCAGGGACTGCTTTAGGAATGGGCATGTCAAACCATTTGCCCAGGCAGATGTAGAGAAAATTCACTGTAGGACTTATGTGAAAGGTTTCTTTGCTCCCTAGGAAAGAAACCAAGAGTAGCCAGACATGGCGGCGAGTGCCTGTAGTCCCAGCTACTCGGGAGGCTGAGGCAGGAGGATAGCTTGAACCTAGGAGACTGAGGTTGCTGTGAGCTAGGCTGATGCCACGGCACTCTAGCCCGGGCAACAGAGTGAGACTCTGCCTCAAAAAAAATAAAAAATAAAGAAAGAAACCAAGAGGAAAGTCCTCCTATTGGGTAATGTCACTCTGGATGTGCCACCTGGAACTACTGCTGCCGTCTTGCAGCCACAAGGACAGGTAGCGTAAGGACAAGCTGACATGCAGAAAATGACTGAGAAGGCCGGGCGCAGTGGCTCATGCCTGTAATCCTAGCACTCTGGGAGACCGAGGTGGGCGGATCGTTTGAGCTCAGGAGTTCGAGACCAGCCTGAGCAAGAGCGAGACCCCATCTCTACTAAAAATAGAAAGAAATTATATGGACAGCTAAAAATATATATAGAAAAAATTAGCCGGGCATGGTGGTGCATGCCTGTAGTCCCAGCTACTCGGGAGGCTGAGACAGGAGGATCGCTTGAGCTCAGGAGTTTGAGGTTGCTGTGAGCTAGGCTGACGCCACGGCACTCACTCTAGCCTGGGCAACAGAGTGAGACTCTGTCTCAAAAAAAGAAAAGAAAAAAAAAAGAAAAAGAAAATGACTGAGAAGAGTGCCTGGGGCCTCACTGACATCTAACTTCTTGCTACCTGAGATACGTTTTCTTACGGATTATGCTACTCAAAAAATGAAGGCGACCTCTTTTTCCTCTTACCCACAGCCTAAAGCATGCTGATATAAGTATTTTATCATGGATACGTAAGTATTTTATCGTGAATAAATCCATCATTGGGCCCTAAGGTAACAGAAGTTTAATTTGGTCCGGTCACTCCCTGTTCCTTCAACTGCAGTGCGCGTAAGTTACTGGGGAAGCTGCCGATTCAGCACCACGGATTCTGCACTTTGGGGGCAACTGGGGCTTTATTGAGCAAATCTGCCGGTACGTGACTTTCCCTTTATACTCCTGACTTTAGAAACTGGCCCCTTCATAAAATGCTGCTCCAGTGAACAAGAACCCACTGGCGAACAGGGCACTGTAGTCCAAATACCTAAGAGACTAAGCCTTCCAAACAAAGAGGAAATCGTACATCGGACTTTCTGGGGAGGGAGAAGGCACTTTAACAACCCACCGCGAGCAGTCCACCGTTTAACTGGCAATTCAAGCTTTGCACACCCACCTCTTCATCCATAAAATCTTCAGGACCAAGAACAGATTTGTCGGCTCTGTTCTGTCGTGAAGACACAAAGGTGGAAGGTGTCCATCCTAGAAAGAAAAGAGTTTAGAACTTTACAATACTAGACAGTATTCTGGTCTATAACTAAATAATTAAATAACACATGTGGACTTAAACTCCACATAACTACAAACTCTTAGCTACTTCCCATCTCACTGCTTATATATGCATAATTACTCCACATAAACTTGTCTTTAATTCCTATATCCCCTGTTGTCAGAACTTAACAGATACAGTGAGCTTTCCCTGTAAGAACTTAAAACCAAGAGAAAACAAATTATATGTTGAAAGTTAAACTGTGAAATGAACACAGAAAGATACAAGGTCACCTTAAAGTGCAAGACCACTCTGAGGCCAGCAGGATAGCAGTCTGCATTAACACATTAACATATTTAAAGAAACAATCTGTCAAGCTGTAATAGCCACAAAAGGACGGATGGGCAGAGTCACAGAAGCAATCTAGGTGGCATTCAGGGTACCCTGGCCCAAAGACTCCACCTGGCTGGTCCAAAGGCAATGGCTGTGCCAGGCCCCAAATGCCATCAAACACCTGATGTCCTATAACTAACACCCTTGTTCCCTGACCATGGTCACCAAGCAGGTGCCATATCTATAGAGAGAGAATGCTCCGGAAGTCAAACATATCTGTAACCTCTGCAGATAAACTTTTTTAGTTTTCTCTACGAGTGATGCACCTCCTTTCTGATTCCGTCCAAGGGTCTTGTGGAGCTAAGGAATTGGGGAAGGTCTACTCTTGGCGGGTGGGTGGAGCAGGCTTCTGAGTCATCCTGGGAGATACCCCAGATGGTGAGACCCAGCTCTCCTGGGTAACACCCTGGGCCCAGCAACTTCCTCACTTTGGATTTCTAGAGTCTTTGTCCTACTTCTGTACAGACCTTGAGTCTGTCGCTCCTGATGATAAAGAGATAACCCAGTGTACTAACTTATCACAGTCTCCCTGATTAATTTCCCATAAGGAAACATTTGAGTCGGTTCTACTTTTGAATTATGATATACAGCGCAGTTATAATTACAACACACAGATGGGGTTGTTTCCTTTTTTGAAAAAAAATTTCTTCAGAATAAAGTGCCCAAAGTAGCATTATCAGATCAAACTACTTTCCAGAAATACTGTCTACAATTACTCAAGAGCCAGCCACATATTAGTGTGCTTCTTTCTTTGCAAATCCTTCTGTCATTTTTACCATTTTAATAGGTGTTTTAGTTTAACAGTGTCCTGGTTATTTCAATTTGCTTAATAAGAAGGCTGAATATTCTACATAGCATTTCTATCTCCTCTCAAGTAAACTGTTCGAACACTGTGACCGTTTGCTCATTAGGGACTGATGTTTATACATTCTGGATATTGAACTTTAACCATCTTATTTACCCCAAGTATTTTTCTTGTGTTACCTTTTTTTCTTTCTTACACTGCCTTTCTTCTTTATTTTACTAGTACAGCTGCATAAAAGTTCTTTTTAAATACACACAAACACATATATGTGTGTGTGTATATATAAAAATATATAAATACTTATATATATATAAAAGAGACCTGGCCCATCTTTTTCTTTCTTTCTTTTTTTTTTTTTTTGAGACGGAGTCTCACTCTGTTGCCCGGGCTAGAATGAGTGCTGTGGCATCAGCCTAGCTCACAGCAACCTCAAACTCCTGAGCTCAAGTGATCCTTCTGCCTCAGCCTCCCGAGTAGCTGGGACTACAGGCATGCGCCACCATGCCCGGCTAATTTTTTCTATATATATTTTTAGTTGGCCAGATAATTTCTTTCTATTTTTAGTAGAGATGCGGGTCTCGCTCTTGCTCAGGCTGGTCTCGAACTCCTGACCTCGAGCGATCCACCCGCCTCGGACTCCCAGAGTGCTAGGATTACAGGCGTGAGCCACCACGCCTGGCTATTTCTTGATAATTGTTATGTGAATTAATCAGTTCATCTTCTATTCATAACTGAAACATACAAAGCCATCTTCTTCCAGTTCAAAAAAATGCTTCTAGGTTAAAACATTAAAAAAAATATTTTAAACAATATGGAATTTATTATACTACATAATGTGAAAAATATAATTGATTTTTCTCCAGGTCAAGAGCACATAGGAACCAGTCATGCTGTGGTTCCCAGTGACTGGGGAGACCAGCTGGTGACACTATGCTGGCTCCTTAACTTCTCTGAAGCTCGGTAGGTAGCCTCATCTGCAAGACAACTATGACACCTGTCCTCCTTACTCACTCACTGAGTCATGAGAGACAGTCAATAATTAACAGAGAGAATCTACATAAGAGTACTTTGTGCATGGCAAGAAAATACAAAACCGAAGTCACTATTATCATTTAGTCATCTGGTTAGAATGTATCTATTTTTTACAAAGTGAAAGAAAACTCCTTCAGCTTCAGCTTGCAATCACTAAACAACACACAAACTGACTCTGTAAACACTTCAAACATTCTAACAACACAAAAGACTACACAATATATGTACTAAAATGTTTAAAGAAGAAGTTTTTAAAAAGTGGGGGGTGGGGTAAGATCTTACAATAATATTTCAATCATTTGCTTTGCAATATAATATCTATAAGAAGGAAAATCATACCTTCCTTTGAGCCAACAGTGTTGAAGTACCCAGCAGAGAAACCTCCGCTAAAGGCTCCATGAAATCGTTTGTATCTTCCTTTTTCATCTCTGACAGTCTGATCCTGAAGAGGAATTGGTTTCTTTGGTCTTTCACCTGAAAAAAAGTTTTTTGTTGAACGACAAAGAGAGGAGGGGATGGCGAGTTAGAATTTAGGGAAAATGATGTTTCTTAAACATAGTAAGTTGTTCACTTCTTATAACTTCAAATATAACCATTTTTTATAAATCGTTGTTCTTACACTTTACTAGTTTATATGGTCTAGAAAACACTATATTTTATCAAGCTTATGTTAGAACTATGTTTTAGTAGAAATGGGCTGCTTTTCCCACTAAATGGCATTACAAAAACCAGATTATACTGCGGGGAATGCTCAAATAGACGGGCTCAAATAGAGGGCTCAAATACTTCCATACCTCTTCTAGAACTTCACAGCATCCCTGACTCCAGAATTTTTCCTTAGGTATTGCCCATTTTCCACAACTGTTAAGAATTTCCTTAATTTCTGTGAATCTCCTAATTCCATAATTACTGTTCTTTAAATTTTTCCTTTTCCTACTTTGTTGAAAGGGCTGGGTTGTTACGTCACACAAGCAAAGGGCGTTTAATACATTTCAGGCCTAGTCTAAAAATTCCTTAGGTTTAAAGTTCCAGGTACTATGGCACAAATTACTGCCTAAGTTTATCTACTGCAATCCAAAATCCTGAATTTATTAAAAAAAAAAATCAAGTTAACTTCAAACATTCAGAACAGAAAGTAGGTTATATAATGGTTAAGGGTATGGGGTTGAGAGTCATAGTGCTCTGGATTTTAAAGCCACTCCACCTTTACTGGCATGGACTTTGGACAACTTCACCTCTTTGTGACTCAATTTTCCGCTGTAAAATGGGAATGAGATTCATAGTAATAGCTATTTCATAGAGTTGTTAGCAAATTAAATAAGCTCATAAAGCAAGAAGACAAGAAGACATACAATAAGTACAAAATAAGCTCATATAGCAAGAAGACATACAATAAGTACTTTAAAAGTGCTGGCTTCTATTGCTAGTGTTATTATATACAGTAGGTAAGAGATGCCCTAAAGTCCATGTATGCCTGTTACTTCAATAATTAAGCCAGTTCCTACTTTTGAAAAGGAGAACAAAATGTAAAGGAACTTCTAACCTCACAGTCCTAAATTCTTACTTACAGCTTGTAAGGTCTTTGGGTCACACCTGGAGTAAAACCCACAGCAAGGTAGTCAAGAGCTCAGGATCAAAGGCCAGGAGATCTGAGTTCAAATCTCCTTGCTCTACTGCTCGTTAGCCTTGTGGTCTTGGGCAAGTTACTTAGTTTCTCTAAGCCTCGGCCTCCACAACTGCAAAATTAGGTTAATAACAAAGCCCATCTTTGTAAGGTGGTAACAAGGATTAAATATCACGTGTAGACAGTTGAGCTCAGTGCCTGGTTGTAGTGAAGCTCAATCAATATCAGCTACAATGTCTTTTCATTCTAAAGAACCAAATTACAACTTGGGTCCCCTAATCCAAGATTTTTACTATTTCTTAGAACTGCAGCTCACATACTCCCTTACTGCATGAGCACCTGGCATGAGTCTTGGCTAAGGCGGAGTTTCTCAATCGCAGCACTATTGGCGGTTTGTGCCTGATAATTCTTTGCTGTGGGAGGATGTTCTGTGCGCTGTAGGATGTTTAGCAGCATCCCTGGCTGTAACACTAGGTTCCAGTAGCAGCTTCCCCCGCCTGCACAGGCAAGACAACCAAAATGTCCCCGACACTGCCAACTGTTCCCAGCTGAGACCCCCTGGGCTAAGGTGAGAGAGAGCAGGTCCTGCCAGTGCTAGGTGCTGTGCTTGCTCTGTTCTCCAAGTGCTCCTGATCTGGAAGGGGAGATAAGATCTGCAGACAGCTAAGTGGAGCCTGTGGTAGCAGAGGATGAGGGCCAACAAGCATGGCCAACTATGTCCCACAGGGCTCCTGAGGAGAAGGCGCCGCCTCTAACTACAGTGGACACGAACACTCCAGGGGGAGGTGGTATTTTAACCAGGCCAGGTTGTAATTACTGCTACTAATAACAAGGAATCCCTTCCCTTCAAACATATTATCTCAGTTATCACACCCCGATAATGACACTGATTGGGTAACTGCCCTGAGGTCCACAGTTAATAAGCACAAAGCTGAAACCAGATCTCAACTCTGTCTCCAAGCCAGGGATGCCACCCATACTGTCCCTCACTCATTCCCCAACCAAAAGTTTACTGGGGGCTTGCTATGGAAGTGACCCGGTTCTAAACTCCAGTGGTAGAAAACTAAACACAACTCTGTCCCTGTTCTCAGTGTGCTCAGAGCCCAGCAGAAGAGACCTGCATGTACTGGAGCAAAACCGACAACGTGAAGGACCACAACATCAGCCACCCTTAGGCACGAGCAGCACGTTCATAGCTGCAGACAGGGACGTGATTTCCAAGGAGGCATTGACTCCCATCAGTAAATAGAAGGAGATACAAAAGGGCAACATCAGGTGTGTTGTTAAAGTAGTCCAGTCTGACTAGAGGACAGGGAAGGAGTAGAAGATGGAACCAGAAGGGGACATAGTCCAGAGAGCCTTGAACATGGAGCTATAGGGTCTATGGCATGTTTTGTGGGAGAGGGAAGCTGTGGGTAGTTTCAAGTGAGAGTCACAGTATCAAGGAGGAGGAAAATGGCCCTAAAATTAATCTGGATACAAGATGAGCTGGAGACAAGAACTCTACCACCAACTGAAAGTGTCTAAGGAAAGAGTAGGTTAGTACTTGTGCCCCTTCCTTTCAGGTCAGAAGGCCTTTGTCTGTAAAGTTTAGCCACTGTCCCTAGGCCCCGCCCCCTGGCTAATTCTTAACTAATAAATCTTTCTGTTAGGGCCAGAAACTTTAATTAAGGTGTAGAGTCCCTCCTCTACCAATGTTTGCCTAACCTGTCACTAAAACTTCAAAGCAAAGAGTACAAGTGATTATTGGTCTAGTATGTTTTTTTTTCTTTCTTTCTAAATCAAGTCCTCTTTGAAGAGGTCCAGTATGTTATATTGTAAAATGAAGCCAAGAGTGCACTTAAACTGCAAAGTACTTAGAAAACAATGAACTAATTGTCAAAAATGTCTATTGCTGAGAAGTTAAAGGATACTTTTAGGCCAGAAAAAAAAAGTCTACAAATCGAAATTCCCTTCCTTCCACCTCAAAAGCATGGTTGGATCATTGGGCTTCATTTCAGAATTTTTGTGCACCACCAAAAGAGGAAGAATTAGAAAAATATAAGGTCAAATAGTAGAGGACTTACCAACCTATCACTTCATAAGGAAACAGCTATGAGACCAGAAATATAGAAATGATATGAATAGCTGCTCAGCACGACTATAATCACCCCACCCATGCATGCTTCTCTCTCGGCCTCTTCTTGCATAGCTAAATTCTAACCAGTCTGCAAGGAGCTCACCATGGCTCCTCAGGCTCCCTGTCAGCTTGTGTAGGTTATCTCCTGTCCATGCCACACATTTTAGCACCTGCAAACCTTATAATTTTGTTTTCAATTAAGTCTGGAACTCCTCCTCTAATAAAGGATCTTTAACACATTCTTTCAGATCATGGAGTGATATGCTTTGCCAATAAAGCTAATGTGGTTTTAGGCTATACTAAAGAAATACAATCTGGAATGAGGGACACACTGGTGACGATGGCCCTGCTTTACCCACAGTCTGGTATACTTGAAGATAGATCTTTCATAAATGAGGGCTGAGGGGACTTTAAACTGAATGTGTTACAGCACTGAGGATATTGAGTGTGGGCCAAGGGCTGTCTCAGAGGAAATGCAAGGGCTATCTTCAAACATATAAAAAGCATTCGGGGCAGAGCATGGTGGGTCAGGCCCATAATTCCAGCACTCTGGGAGGCTGAGGCAGGAGGATTGCCTGAGGCCAGGAGTTTGAGACCAGCCTGGGCAACATAGAGAAACTTCCTCTCTACAAAAAACTTTAAAAATTAGCTGGGCATGGTGGTGTGTGCCTGAAGTCCTAGCTACTCGGGAGGCTGAGGCAGGAAGATCTCTTGAACTCAGGAGTTTGAGGCTGCAGGTGCCACTGCATTCCAGCCTAGGTGACAGAGTGACAACCTGTCTCAAAAAAAAAAAAAAAAAAAAGATTCAGTAGTACTGGCCCTACTTCTGTCCTTTCTCAGCCTTTTGTAAGCCGAGGGCAGAATTTTCTAATAATTAAAACTGTCTGTATGAGATAAAAGGGGCATCAGTGGAGATATCCCAGAAGAAGTACCAGCCTGGCAGGATGCAGTCAGAGTGGGAAGAGGGAGGGGACTCCCACCAACAGGAGATCTGCAAGTAAATTCTGGACCAACAATTCCACCATGCTTCCTCTGTCTTCCCCAAAGGGCTAGCAGAGCCATTGGCCCTCACTGGACACTCAGTATATAATTTGCTGAACAAATCAAGTCATTAAGTGGAACAGACCAGAAACACTGCAGAGAACCTTGATTCATCTTGATCTCACCCCCACATTCCACGAACAAGTCCACTCAGCTGTGCTTTCAAAGTACATCTGCACCCAGACCCCTACTTACCGCCACATCGTCTAACTCTCCAGTCCATGCAACTATCTTCTCCAGACCTCTTTTTACTAATCTTGCTTTACTCTTACCCACCCCCAACCAACCTGTTCTCAAAATCAAAAATAGGATAATAGTAAAAATACACGTCTCCCTGTGTAAACCGGCCCCCATGACTTTCCTACACTTAATATAAGATCCAGCCCGGCCTGACCCTCTGGCATCATCTTCTACCTGTCTCCCCCTCTGCTCCACCCACACCAGTCCTACCCATCCTTCAATTTGCTAAACTGGCTCCCACTTCAGGGTCTTTGCGCTTGCTGTTTCCTCCCAGAAATGCTTCCCCCCTCACTCCACTCCACCCCCGATCTTCCCATGGTTGGCTTCTTCCTCGTTTTCAAGTCTGAGGTCAAACACCTTGTCCTGGAAAAGACATTGCCTGACTGCCCCCCGTCTCACACGAGCTGTTTTGTCATTTTCCTATCTCCCGTCTCACTAGGTCTCTTTCTGTCCCCCTAGAATGGGAGCACCCGAGAGCGCGGCGCACGCCCTCCTAGTCGCCGCGTCCCCAGCGCTGGCAGCGATCAAGCCACGGCCCAGCTCCAAATTGCGCGTCTGTGCACCGATCCTGCACCCCTGGCCTGTCGTTGACAGACTCTGTCGCCCACTCCGGCCCGCACCTTCTTCCAGAGGCTCCAGGCCGGTCCCATAGCTGACCAAGTCCTCGTCGCTGTCACTATGCAGCGCCGCCATCCTGCTCGTTTCCGGGCCCCGCCCCCTCGCTACGGCGGCCTCGGAGGCCCAGAAACCTTTCGCTCTTTCTCCTCCGCGGTCGGAGCGATGCTCCAAGGCTAAGGTGGGCAGTCCCCGAGGGTGACCACTCGCCTGACACTGCCTCTCGCCCCAGCCTGCGCCCGGGATTCTTAGGCCTGTCCTGTGGGAGGCGGTGGAGCCCGCTTTCAGAGCTCTGAAGGAGTCACAGACATGGGGAACCTCCGTGCCCACAGTGTCAGCAACTAGGGACAATACTTGGTCAAAGAGAAAAAGGAAAGGAAGAAAATCACGAAGGAATTTTTTTTAACAGAGACGGGGTCTCACTGTGCTCAGGCTGGTGTCGAACCCTTGAGCTGCAGCCATCCTCCGGCCTCGGCCTCCCAGAGAGGTAGGATTACAGGCGTGAGCCACTGTGTCTGGCCAGAAAAAAATGTTTATCTGTGGAATGTGTGTCCTTTTAAATTATCAGGCCCAGAGAGACATTAAAATGAGACAGCAATCACATCCTACTCCTCCCTTTGAGCTCTGTGTTCCTCTCTTGAAACTGCTTGTCATTGACACAAGCAAGGAGCTATAAATTAACCTAATAATGCACCAGACACAATAGTGACACACTTAATGTCTAATCAATCACTAATCGATGTTATTTCTGTAAACCAGTGAAAATTCCTGACAAACAACTTTGTACCAGCCCACTCCCTATCCACCTATTTTGCCCTTAAAAACCTGCTTATGGGCTGGGCACTGTGGCTGATGCCTGTAATCCCAGCACTCTGGGAGGCTGAGGTCAGAGGATTGCTTGAGGCCAGGAGTTCAAGACCAGCCTGGGCAACACAGCAAGACCCCATCTCTACAGAAATAGAAACGAAACAAAAACCTGGCCAGGTGAGGTGGCTTACATGCCTCTAATCCTGGCATTTTGGGAGGCTGAGGTGGGGGGAGGTTGGGGTTGGGAGGTTGAGGTTGGGAGGATCGCTTGAGCCCAGGAGTTTGAGGTTGCAGTGAGCTATGATGACACCAATGCACTCTAGGCTGGGGACAGAGCAAGACTCTGTCTCAAAAAAACCCTTAAAAACCCTGCTTGAAACTGAAGGCCAAATGGGGCCTATGTCCAAGTTGACTTGGGTCTGAGTTCTGTTGTCATTTTGGCTCAAGTAAACTCTTTATATTTTGTGCCTCAGCCTCTTCCTTTTATTTATTTATTTATTTATTTTTTACAGAGTCTCGCTCTGTCGCCCGGGCTAGAGTGCAGTGGCATCATCATAGATCACTGCAACCTCAAACTCCTGGGGTCAAGCGATCTTCCTGCCTCAGCCTTGCAGAGTGCTAGGATTACAGCCACGCGAGCCCCTAGGCCTGGCAGCCTCTTCCTTTCAGATTGACATTTCTGGTGCTATGGGCAAGATTCAGAGCCACACACCCCTGACCATCAACATTCCTCTGGGACTCAGGCCCTGGCCAGCTCTGAACACCTCGCATTCTGATTCGGAGAGAAATCGTTGGATATAAAGTGGTAAGTCCTACTGAAAATCCGGACCTATCCCACTCTTGAGTTGAAGGTCTAGACTTGGCTCGAACTGTTCTTTCCAACCCTCCTTTTCTAGAACAGAGGTTTTCCATCTTTACACTGCGGATAAGAGATTTGGGTTACAGGATAAAACTACGTTTTCCACCTCTGCCTTAGGATTAGGTCAGGGCCAGGCAGAAAGCTCTGCATAGAACATTTGGTGTTGCGTCTCTGTCCCACAACAGTAAGGTCTGGGTCACGTATTGGCAGGCAGTCTACTGCCAATACTACTGGTCTACTTTTACATATACACTTTAAAAAATTGCAGCTGCTTTCCTGTTGTTTGAAATTCAGGCTTGATGGTTCTCTTGTGACCAACCCGTGCTAGTTAAACACCAGGTGGTTTTATATGTACCACTTAGGGAGCACCCTCTTGTAGACATCTAGGAAAGTGGACCCACCTAACCCAGGAAGATCCTGAGTAGCAATGACCTAAATGGAGGTCTTTTGAAATATCTAAAATAATTTATTCTCACACACAGTTAGAAAAAGCTGGTTTTAGAGGTAGACAAATTTCATAGGAGACTTATTTCCAATGACACCTATGAAGCTTCTAAAAGAAATTCTGAGAAAATTGCCTTCATGCAGGAGGTAAACAAAAAGATACCCATCGCTACCACCTGAGGAAATTCCCCAGGTCTTTGATCCCTTCCCTATGTTAATGGAAAAACCCCAAACTCTATAAAATAAAGAGGTTTATTCTGAACCTGCTTGTGTGACCTCTGGCCCAGAGCACAGGGCCTGAAGAGGTCCTGAAAAAATGTGCCCCAGGCGGTTGTATTAAGTTTGGTTTTATACATGCCCCATGGAGACAAGAATTGCATGTAAAATCATAAATCAATATATGGAAGGTGTACATTGGTTTAGCCCGAAAAGGTGGGACATCGCAAAGCCAGAGCGGGGGAGGGGAGGAGGAAGTTTACGGGTTATATAGGTAGGTTCAAAGATTTTTTGATGTATAAATGGTTAAAGAAATGAAGCTTTGTCTAAAGCCTTGGGCTGTTTTAAATTAAGATTAGGAAGTCTGTTAATCATGCCACCAGACATATACTTCCCCCTGAACTCAGTCATTTTAGCTAAGAAACAAAAGCTAAATTAAAAAGACCACTCATTGAACAAGACAGTTCTCCAAAACACAGCTTTCTGGCATTTAGCTGGCTATTGTGAAACTGTTTGGAAAAACGTTTAACTTCTATAAAAGAAATCTCCATTTACAAGGATGTCTCCCTCACTGTACCTAAACCACCAGAAACTTTTACTGGGCTTAAAGTTTACATAACAAACCTTACCTTTGTTGAAGATACTTTTCCTGGCCACCTTGCCTAGACTAAGCCTTCTCCTTAAATCCTCCTTTTATCTCAGCAAATAATGGTGTTTAGATCTAAGTGTTGTGTCTTTGAGATAAAAATTTTCACCCAGAAAGTCGTATCTTTAGAAGTAAAGATCTCAGATTGCCCAGCTAACAATCTTTTAGGGCTTCATAGTCTATGAGGGGGAAAAAAACTATTTGAATCCTGGCAAGTGAAGAATCTTATAAAGCCATAAGATCTGGTCATGTCTGTATGTCTATGTTTTATCTGTTATGTGTATGTGATCTTTCACTACCAAAATATATAAAGAGCTTTATTTATTTGGCTTTAAAAATAAGTGTTTTTATTTCATCAAAAAAATAGAAACTAACTTAAATGCATTTTAGTTCACAGGACTTTAATAATTTTTGGTACATAAAACTAGTTTTTAACATATTAACTGCCATGTGAGTTGTATTTAACTCATGCTAGTTTTGAGCCTGGGGCCTCGTGAAGCAAAACTTGGGCAAAACCTTGCAGCTGGTTTGTGAAAATCTTACTTGTTCTTATTGTTACAATTAATATTGATTGGCCAGGCATGGTGGCTTAAGCCTGTAATCCGAGCACTCTGGGAGGCCAAGGCGGGAGGATCGCTTGAGGACAGGAGTTCGAGACCAGCCTGAGCAAGAGCGAGACCCCGTCTCTACTAAAAATAGAAAGAAATTATCTGGACAACTGAAAATATACATAGAAAAAATTAGCCGGGCATGATGGTGCATGCCTGTAGTTCCAGCTACTCGGGAGGCTGAGGCAGGAGGATCACTTGAGCCCGGGAGTTTGAGGTTGCTGTGAGCTAGGCTGATGCACGGCACTCACTCTAGCCTGGGCAACAAAGCGAGACTCTGCCTCAAAAAAAAAAAAAGAAAGAAAGAAAGAAATTGCTCGTAGAATAAAATAGGAATGTCTTCAGAATTGTTAATATTGAGGGAAATTAGAAATATTTTTACCCCCAAATATGGCATTTTGACGTGCTGGACACACTGAAGAAGCCTCAAGTTCTCTCTGATCTTCCCACCCCCACCCATCACCAACTGGGACTCACCCAAAATTCTTGGAGTTTCTTTCTCTGAGTTGCAGACCCACCTAGGGGAATAATTTTTCTTTTCTTCTCCTCCCTGTAAGACCAGGGATGTGACCACGCCTGAACTGACTCTTTAAGAAGATAAAGTCCTGTCTCTCAGACTCATTCAAATTCCAAAGAGAACTATTTACCAGTTAATATTTGTTCCCTCTCCATACATCCTCCCAGCAATCTTTTATCGTCCCTCAACACAATTCCTTTTTCAATCTCCCATAACCCGTTTTGTGGAAAGACATATAAGCATCTGAACTCCATGAGGGGGTGGCCAAACCTTAATTTCTGAGGTTTCCTGTGTATATACAGTAACATTGATACTTTTTCTCTTATTCATCTAACTTATCGTGAGTTGATTTTTCAGCAAAACTTCCAGGAGCAAAGGGGAAATTTTGTCTCTGCCCAACAGTATTAAATAATAATTTTAGATTTTTTTTGCCTGGGTCTACTAGTCAGACAAATTTATACTGTCTGTTAGACGTTTTGAGGTCATGAAACTATTGTTTCTGTGGTTTTTCTTGATACTTGCTTGATTTGTCTATAAGCTGAAGCTAGGAAGATTGGCTGTGGGGCTTCCCTGGAAGCTTGTCTTTAGTTTTGAGCCTCTGGATGCTGGGTCTGGACAGGTGATCATGGTGAGGCCTGGGGACGTGTCCTCAGCGCCTAGACCACCAGCTGCCAGGCAGAGCCAAGCCTGATACGGCCCTTTCTGGGCCAGCTCTGCCTCCTGGCCATGCTGGGGGAGTCGGATCCTCCAGGCATCCTCTTCACAGCTCTGTCCTCTGTCCTGAGCTCTACACTTGGTGTGTAATAGAGTCAGAACCCAGATGGCCCCTGCTCTTCATGACCACTCTTGGGTGTCACATGGATGCTGGTGACTCAGGACAACTGGGGACGACATTAGGGAGGGTACCTGCGTGACAGTTTCAGAATTTTTTCAGTGACTTAAAATCATAAAGTCATGTTATGTTAACTAACAGATAATCATAAAATGTCTGAGTCATTTCTAAGTTAAAATACTGAAATGTTAATTAGTAAACATAAGTTTAATATACTTTGGCATCATATTTTTATATAACATAGAAAAGCTAAATATATTAGATCTGGTAGTAAACAAAAAAATGGAAGCTAAAAATTATAAAATGGTTTTCATCTACAAACACTGGTATAAAACAGTTCAAAATCACTTCTCTGTTTTTCACTGGACTAGGAGTTAACATTGTAATTAATATATGTAATTAAAACTTCCAGATAAAAGACAATTCTATATGCAAAGCATATAAGAAAAGTAAGGTGGGTTTTCTGGTAAAGAAAGTTGAAAAGAGAGAGGAATTATTTTTTTCTTCTTTTGCATGAGAGAGAACTTCATGTGGGCAAAATGATAAGGAGGAAAGGAAAGGAAATCTTTGTCCTAAGGCACAATGCCAGTATGAAAAGAAAGTATAGGGCAAGACTGAAGGCTTAGGCAAGTTGTAGAAGGTTTATAGAAGATTAATCTAGTGAAAGGAATTTTGTTTGTGATCAAGTTGGCTAAAATTAGAAGGGAATTATTTATAGGTTTTTCTAAAAATTGAGTATTAATTGGAGGTTGATTAAAAAAGAAAGAAAAAGAGGAAAAAATTGAGTATTAATATTCAAAAGCACACCCATGTAAGGCTAGAGAATCACTTGAGCCCAGGAGTTGGAGGCTGTAGAGAGCTATGATGTTGCCACTGCACTCTAGCCCAGGCAACAAAGCAAGACCCTGTCTCAAAAAGTAAATAAATAAAATAAAATAAAAGGTAGATGGAAATCTTACTTTGTGTGGTCAAAGCTGATTGAGATTGGGTGGGTTTGTTTATAAGGTTTTATGAAAATTAGCTCTAGCATTAATAATATACTCATACAGGCTGGGCGCGGTGGCTCACGCCTGTAATCCTAGCACTCTGGGAGGTCGAGGCGGGTGGATCGCTCGAGGTCAGGAGTTCGAGACCAGCATGAGCAAGAGCGAGACCCCGTCTCTACTAAAAAATAGAAAGAAATTATCTGGCCAACTAAAAATATATATATAGAAAAAATTAGCTGGGCATGGTGGCGCATGCCTGTTGTCCCAGCTACTCGGGAGGCTGAGGCAGAAGGATTGCTTAAGCCCAGGAGTTTGAGGTTGCTGTGAGCTAGGCTGACGCCACGGCACTCATTCTAGCCCGGGCAACAGAGCAAGACTCTGTCTCAAAAAAAAATAAAAATAAAAATAATAATATACTCATACAAAGGTAGAATTTGTTTTTCTCTTTTGAACAAGATTTTCATGTAATAATCATGAGAGACAATTAAAGAATTTTGTTCACCTTTTGAGTAAACTGCAGGGGAAAAAAAGTGAAAGATTCTATTTGTCTCATGCTGCCTTTATTAGGTCTTTTGATTGTTGAGAAAACTAAGTCTCCTCTCTATTAAAGAGTAAAGGTTTTTGCTGTTTGTAATCTTTGACATCACTTTGGCTAAATGAATGACTAGTACTTTACAGTGACCTGTGATCTTATTTTCAGAGGTTGTTTTGGAGGTCCTAGCAGGGGAGCTCAGATATTCATATACCCTTGAACGTAGAATGGTGGTCCTCCTTTACTGGGGAAGGTCATCCTCTTCTACTAAGCACGTGCAGCTTCAGGAGGGACGCCCATGGAGTGCTGAGGGAGGAAGGGGACACTGGCCTAGCCAGCCAGATCAGCTGAATCAACCCTGGCCATCAATGGGACAACAGCTGTGGCAGCCAGATCGCCCTCACATTCCTGTGATCTTATTTTGATCAAGTGTTTTAAATCTTTGATATTTCACAACCTTCCCAAAATCACATTTCAGTTTCTTTTTTTTTTGAGACAGAGTCTCACTCTGTTGCCCAGGCTAGAGTGAGTGCCGTGGTGTCAGCCTAGCTCACAGCAACCTCACACTCCTGGGCTCCAGCAATCCTCCTGCCTCAGCCTCCCGAGTAGCTGGGACTACAGGCATGTGCTACCATGCCCGGCTAATTTTTTTTTTCCTACATATATTTTTAGCTGTCTGAATAATTTCTTTCTATTTTTAGTAGAGACAGGGTCTCACTCTTGCTCAGGGGGCTGGTCTCGAACTCCTGACCTCAAGCGATCCTTCCGCCTTGGCCTCCCAGAGTGCCAGGATTACAGGTGTGAGCCACCACACCTGGCCACATTTCAATTTCTAAAATCATTCTTTTCCAAAAGGAACCCCTTGAAGTCCAAGAGAGACATATTGGGCTTATTTGATATTTTGAATTATATGGGAAGCATTGTCAAATAAGAAATGACATTTAACCTTCTTCAGATATATTTATATGGACATTTTATTAAGTGTGCCAAATTTTTTTGGGGGGGACATAAAAAGCATTGGAAAAGTGTGCCAAAATTGTATGAGAGTCCTAAAATTCTGATATGTGTTGAGATACGTTATACATAATTGTGGTTATTATGTTATTTATTTATTTATTTATTTATTTTGAGACAGAGTCTCACTCTGTTGCCCAGGCTAGAGTGAGTGCCGTGGTGTCAGCCTAGCTCACAGCAACCTCAAACTCCTGAACTCAAGCGATCCTCCTGCCTCAGCCTCCCGAGTAGCTGGGACTACAGGCATGCGCCACCATGCCCGGCTAATTTTTTCTATATATATTTTTAGCTGTCCATATAATTTCTTTCTATTTTTAGTAGAGATGGGGTCTCGCTCTTGCTCAGGCTGGTCTTGAACTCCTGAGTTCAAACGATCCGCCCACCTCGGCCTCCCAGAGTGCTAGGATTACAGGCGTGAGCCACCTCGCCCGGCCATATGTTATTTATTTATTTATTAATTATTTATTTTAATTAATTTATTTTTTGAAACAGAGTCTTGCTCTGTCACCCAGGCTAGAGTGCTGTGGTGTCATAGCTCACAGCAACCTCAAACCCCTGGGCTCAAAGCCATCCTCCTGCCTCAGCCTCCCGAGTAGCTGGGACTACAGGTGCCACCACCATGCCTGGCTAATTAAAAAAAAAAATTTTGTAGAGATGGGGTCTGCTATGTTGCTCAGGCTGGTCGGAAACTCTTGGCCTCAAGCAATCCTCCCACCTCAGCCTCCCAAAGTGCTGGGATATATAGGCATGAGTCACCAAGCCCAGCCAGATGTACTCATTTCTGTTGAGTATCTTCCTTGAGTTAGCATTTTTTGATTACAAATTATGCAAATATTCTTTGGTATTAATAGAAAATGCCAAACGTTTTCCAAAGTGGTCATCCCAGTTTATAGTTCCACAAACAATATATGAGATTCTGCTTACTCTACGTTCTCACCAGTACTAGGTGTTGTTTGCCATTCATTTTTAACCCATAATCACTTCTTTACGTGTCAAAATACTTTTTCCTCTAAATCACAGGGAACAGAGTAGTATAGCACAGTGTGTGTCAGACAGCCCTGACTCTACCACTTGCCAGTCTGGTGAACTCTGAGCCTCAACTTCTTCCTCTGTGAAATGGGGTGATAAAGTACCCACCTCATGGGGCTGTGGGCAGACCAAGTGCCGTAATGCATGCAAAGTGCCTAGAACAGCGCCTGGCACAGAGTAAGTACATAGCAAATGACTGCTGTGCATAAGGTCACATTTTAAAGCTGGGGAAACTGAGGCCCTGAGGAGTAAAAGGGTCTGGCCAGGCTATGCAGAGCATGCTGAGCTCGATGTGGGCCTCTCTACTAGTTGGTGTTCCTCCCCGGTACTGTATGTCTTCAGTTTCTAAGAATTTTTTTTTTATAAAAATCACAAAATTGGGTCCATATTTTGCAATGAATTTTATTCACTTAAGGATGACCTTGTGATTTCTGCATTTAATTTGGCAAATTACATCAGATTCCCCAAGAGGGGGTGGTTGGATGTAAGACTGCCCCCAGAGAAGCCAACGTTCTTTTTGTCAATGCAGGAGCTCAGGAAATTTCACCCCAAAATAGGACTCCTCGGTATAAAGAGTATTTTGCATTACAGGCCCTTTGAGAGTAAGGGGCGCTTGGAAGGGGCTTTCCCTCTATCTGCATAACCAGAGGGACCCATCAAAAGAACAGTGGACTCCTCTTCCCTTCCTTGTTATCTCAGGAAAGAAAATCTAGAAAGCAACCAGACTTGGCCCAAATCATTTAAAACATAATACATATCCTTCAGGTTAATTTACAAGTCAATCTGGCTTCCCTGCTCCATTCATTCTCCCAAGTATCTATTCATCTTCCCTAGCAACCATTTATTGCCCCTAAACAGAGTTACCCATACTCCTCATCTCTTCCGCCCCTCTAAAAAACAGGTATAAAAATATCTGCATCCCACTGGGATACTGGGTAATCACTCTGTGATTCTCCCCGTGTGCATGGTAAATAAACCTCTTCCCTTTATTAATTTGCCTTAATGTGAGTTGATCTTTCGGGGACCTTTGCCGGGGAAAGGGGAGGTTTTACCTCACCCCCATATCAACAAGCAGGTCTTAGGAGGTAAGACTTGCATTTCACTTGGAGGAACTGGGTCCCAGGACAGCCACCTGCTGACCTAAACCAGATGGTAAAATGAGACTTGACAAAAATATTTGTTTGCAGTTGAGATTTTAATCTTTTGCCTATGTTCAGAAATTCCCACTCCAGCTTTTTGTTAGGAGCACAAGGGCCCTGTTGCACAGACCACCAAAGGTGTTGACAAATAGGAGGTTAGTGTTGCTCCCTTGTTGGGTCAGCAGCGGTAGCTCTGATTTCCTGGTCATAATTGGATCAGATACGGGGTTAGACCTGTCACTTCCCTGTGATGAGTTATGAGAATGTCCAAAGGTGTCTGGTCCTGCGTGACTTAGATGGCTCACATGGCTAAGAGATGCCTCCCTGGGACCCACACAGAGAGCGCAGCCTTTCCTCTGAAGATGCTTAGGAGACAGTCTTAGGGTGGGCTGGTGTGTCTTTAGTGTCATCCTTCCTCTTCTTACTCTTCTTCCTTTTTAACAAAAGAAAGAACTCAAAAAGGCAAAGGTGTCTGGCTTGATTCAGTAACAGACTTTGGTTTCCATTGTATTCACTTTTAGGTGTCTCTCTCCATAGGGCAATTCTACTGCTTTTCTGCTTATCTTTATGACTTAATTGCCTTTTTTTTTTTTGAGACAGAGTCTCACTCTGTTGCCCAGGCTAGAGTGCCGTGGTGTCAGCCTAGCTCACAGCAACCTCAAACTCCTGGGCTCAAGCAATCCTCCTGCCTCAGCCTCCTGAGTAGCTGGGACTACAGGCATGCGCCACCATGCCCGGCTAAATTTTTTTTTTTCTGTATATATTTTTAGTTGTCCATATAATTTCTTTCTATTTTTAGTAGAGACGGGTCTCGCTCTTGCTTAGGCTGGTCTCGAACTCCTGAGCTCAAATGATCCACCCGCCTCGGTCTCCCAGAGTGCTAGGATTACAGGCGTGAGCCACTGATGCCCGGCCTTAATTGCCTTTTAAAATAAAATTTGTTTAAATAAAGTAATTTTAAAGAAGACTATTAAGTCAACAGCAGTACAAGTGACACGTAAATGTGACAAATTGTAAAGGCAATTCAAGCTTCCAGGTGGCAGGAGAGGACAAATATCTGAAGGTGACAGAGAGTGAGTTTAGCCCCTCACCTGGAGTGTGCCCTGGCCAAGACTGGCTATTCTCACCTGTCAACTGAAGATTTAATTCTATTTGCAGGAAGGTCCTTAGCATGAAACATGATATCTATAAACTCCAGAGTAGAGGTTCTATTATTGCTAAATTTATTAGTATTACACTAATATTAACACTCCATGCAACACAGTGATCCACCACTCTGGTCCCCCTGCAACTGGAGCCGCTGTTTTCGACTCCTAGCTCCAGGCTGGTACATTTCCAGGGCAGGGGATTAAAGACGTGTGCTGAAATTAGCTTCAGAGTTGCTTCTGACCTAGGAGGGAAGGGAAGTTTTTGCATTAGCCAGAATTTCCCATACACCCTGTCCCAGGTTGAGCCGGACAGGACTGCAGGTTCTGTCTTAGAAAGAAACAATCCTCTCCCCAAAACGCCTTTAGAGTGACGTGGTGTTTTTGTTTTTGTTTTTGACATTTACTTGGCTGTTGCCACTGTTCATTTTTAAAAATTTTTTTTTTATTTTTATTTTTTTACTGCAGAAAGCCCATGACTAGCCACTGTTTAGTTTAAAACTTTAAACCAATCCCTAATTCACTCCCCACCCCCCCAAGATACGGAAACACTGGGTTTGCTTTGTGAGCAGATTTTGTTCCGTTCTTCCTGTGGCATCTACCGCGGCCGCCACAGGCAGCAGCTACTGCGCCAAGGTGTCCCTTCGTTGGGGGAGGGGGACAGTAACTGCAGGCCGGCGGCAGAGAGGACTGGGCCCCCGGGCTGGGGGGCTCCCGGCCCGCGTTCAGTCCCGCCAGGCGTGCGACCTGGAGTCTACCTGCCCGCTGGGGGTGGGTGGGAGACCGGTGCCAACCCCATCTCCAAAGGTCCCCCTTTAGCTCCTACACTAAGCGCGTCCCTGGCCCCAACCGAGAGCTCTGACTGCACGCTTGTTGCAACACCTTCCACCACCCTAGAAAGAGGAATCGGGCAGTTGAGAAAAGTGAGGTTTGGAGCGGTGGTTAAGAACCGTGAGCAAGGACATCCGTAGAGTCTCTCGGGCACAACCTCTCCTTGCCTCGGGGTTCCCTCGGTAGGTGGCCGGTCTCCCGGCGCCGTCCGACCCCCAGCGCATCCGCCTGTCGTCGGCAGCGGGGAGGGGGCTGGTGGGGAGACCGCCGCGCTGCCACCTGAGTCGCCTAGCTAGGGCTCTCGGTGGCGCAGCCACCACTCCCTCAGTGTCCCCGACTCGGCTGCGGGGTCCCCTCCCGCAGGAAGGTTTTCTGACCGCCTGGCCCAGGACCCTGAGCTCCTGCTGCGTCCTCGACGTGGCGTCCGGGGTCCTCCCGGGAGGGACGGCGACTTCTCCCGTGCCCTCCGCGTTTATTCCCAGGGCTCCGGAGAGGGGTGCCGGTCGCCAGCCTGAGACCCCAGTCCGGTCCCCTGCGCCACCGCCCAGCTCGGGATCCTAGGCGACGCGCCCGGGCCCGGGTCTCCGGACCGCGAGGCACCGCGGGGGGGCCCAGGCTGCGCGGCCTCAGACTCGGGGCCGGGGCGGGACTGGGGGCGGGGTCCGCGGCTCCGGGCTCGGCCTCGGGCGGGGCTGGGGGCGGCCGGGGGCGGGGCGGGGCTGGCCGGGCGCCCTCTCCAGCCGACCGCGGCCGCCGCGCCTCAGTCCGCCCCGCGCCCGCGCCGCCAGCATGACCGACGCGCTGCTGCCCGCGGCCCCCCAGCCGCTGGAGAAGGAGGGCGACGGCTACTTTCGGAAGGTGGGCGGCTCGGGCGGGCAGCCGCGGGCGACGGGCCCCCTTTCCGGCCGGGCGGGGTGGGGGGCTACGGGAGCGCGCGGCCGGGGTCGGCCAGGCCGAAGGGGGAGGGGGCGCACCGGCCTGGTGCCGGCCGGGCCGAGGCTGGGGGCGCGGGGAGGGCGGCGGCGCACCGGCCCCGGAGCAGGTGGCATCCGGGCCCGAGGGTGCGGGCGCGTGGGGCCGCCCGGCGCAGGTGGGGCGGAGGGCGGGGGTCTGGAGGGGAGCTGCGGTGGCCCCCGCCGGCAGTCGCACGTGCCCGGGGAGAGGACTCGTCCTGGCTGCGCCGGATCCCTCGGAGTGCTCCGTAGAGCGCGGGTGGGGACTGAAGACCGTCCCAGCTGGTTGGCGTTCTCTTTTTGCGTCCAAAATGCTTCCAGGGTCCGCCTCGTAGACTTTTTAGGGGGCGGGAGAGCTGCTGGTGGGGGGGACCCGGGAGGGCGTGAGCGCCGCGGTCTGGCCCCGTCTCACTTCGTGCTAAAGCGGATTTATCCGGGTGTCCGGGACCGGCGCGGGGCGGGCGGCCAGTGCGGCCCAGCCGGCGCTCGGCACGTTCGGGCGCTCCCCGGCACACGCCGCCGTCTCGCCCTGGAGGTGACAGTCGGGTGCCCGAGTCCTTCAAAAGCGACCCCAGCCCGCGGAGCGAGGGCGCTGGGATTCCCGCAGGCGGCATAGCCTGAGCTGCAAAGACGCGTTCAGCCTGGGAGTCATGGTGACACCTTCTTCGCCTTCCTCCAGGTCCCCATCGGCCTAAAAATAGCCTTTGGCGCCTGGCCAGGGATCACTGGGTGGGTTGAAAGATTGTTGTTGATTTTTTAATAACAGACATGACCGAAGGCACAGTGCACAGTCGTAAATAGGGAAGTGAAACTGTTTCCCACAGAACAATCAATTCTTAATTGTTCAAAGCCTAACGATCCAGTTCTTAAATAGTCTTGGCGTCTTCCTCCTCCCAGGCGACCACTTTGGGCTGTTGCTCACCGGTGAGGAGCAGTGGGCAGGGCAGGAGGGCAGTCTGGAGACAGGTGGGGACAGAGTGGGAAAAGTTCGTTTTTGTTTGGTTGCTTTTAGCATTAAAAAAAAAAAGTAGTTTTGAGGTATATTTAAGTTCAAAGATGTCATCATGGAATTACAGGATTATAACTACTAATTATGTGTGGCGTTTGGGACAGAGGATCACAGGCCATGGAGTTGTAGGAGGCCTGGCCTGAGAATCCCTGGATGTCTGTCCTAGGGCCCCAGGGCCTGACTGCCACCCCCACAAAATTGCTGTGTGGCCTCCAGCAAGCTGCTGGTCTTTCAGGGACTTCATTTCTTCCCTGGGTTGTTTGCCCTCTGTCCCTGTCCCTGTCCCGGTGGAGTTCTGGACCTATAGCGGCATCTGGGGAAAAGTGGCAGAAAGTGGCAGAGATAGAGGCAGGAGGGATGCAGCACACCTGTGAGGGTGGTGGTCTCAAGCTTTGCAGAACAGGTCTTCCCGTGGGAGGTGCCCACATCTGTGAGTCCCAGGGGGGAGGGGACGGCAAGGAGCCGTGACAGGACACACGATTGGCAGTTTTTTAGATGCAGTTTCTCTGGTGGTAGATGATCGTGTCATGGGTGCAAAGTGAGATGAATCACAACTTTACAATTAGAAGCATCTATTTTGAAATGGAGACCTTGCAACGATCACTGTGCTACAGCTGTGTTGTCATACCAGTCCAAGGAGTCACTTTGTCCAAGGAAAGTAAGAAGTGTTGATGTTGAATCTTTCCTGATCTGTGACCCGAGCCAGTTTGACCTAAAACAGATGCTCACTGAATGAAAGGTGGGTGTCCTACAGGCGTAGAAGGGGAGGAAGGGCAGAAAGGGTGCTTCAGGTGGAGGGAGCAGCAGGGCAAAGGTGTGGATTGTGAGCGATTGTTGGGCAGCCCACTGCAGTGTAGCAGTGTGAGCGGGAACCAGGCAGTTCAGCGTCATGCAAACTGCTAAGCAACTGGGGAAGGGCAGGAATCCACCTAAGTATGTAAAGCAGGACCAGACATGTAAGGTTTATGTCGGAGAAGGAAAGACCCCTTTGACAGCTGAGAGGTCCGTGGGTGGGGGATGGGGGAGAGGCAGTGGTGGAGCCAGGCAGAGAGGCATTGCGGGGGGGGGGGGGGGGGGTCGGGATTTAGTCCCCTGCAATCCCCATCATCTGTGCCCTTCCTATTCTGATACAGACTGTTGATGAAAATGCAGTCAGTTCTAGAAAATGCTGCCTAAATACAGCCTTGGCCACCCGTCCTTCCCACCAACTTGCACGTGTAACTCAGACCAGGGGTCCGGACTGAGGGCAGGGGATCCCAGCAAGGAGGCTGGAATGATGCCAGCCTGAGCAAAGGCAGCGTCTGCAGTGATGGGAAGAACTAATGGGACAGGATGTGGTGGGGAAAGTCCTGCCAGTGGGAATCAAATGTCTGCCCCGGGTGTCTCGTCAGGAGCCTCCCCGAGGTGGGGTGGACCAAGAGGCTGGTGTGTGGGGTAGTTGATATCCAAGATATCCCACTGTGGGGTATCCACGTAGTGGTCCTGGTGAGAGTCCACTCCACGGACCTGGCAGCCCTGGGAACACCCTGGGCGGAGATGCGGCTTTGGGAGGCACCAGTGTGAGAGACAGTTGGGGTATTGAGTAAAAGGACCCAGGACAGACGGAAGGGAATAATACCTCTGCCTAAGGGACAGGTAGAGAGACGGGAGGCAGGCCAGGGGTGGGGCCATGTCAAGGAAGCAGAGAGGTGAGTCTTTTAGGGGAGAGGTGAGGTTGACAAGTCAGAAAGGCACTGGAAAATACTGGATGTGTAGTCCTTTAGGGGTTTTTAGGAAACAGATGGTTGGAGAGTTGGGGACAAAAGTCAGCATGGCAGGTGCAGGGGAAGAAGGGCAGAGAAGATAATTGCTGGAGGGAGGGGGAGAGAAGAGAGAGGCAGGTTTGTTTTAGAACAAGGAAGTCTAGATAGAGCCTTTTAAAGCTGAAGCTGAAGGAGTAGGGCATGGGGGTGGTAGGAGATTCCGGGGAGAGAGAGCAAACTGGGGAGGGGCCCCAGGGCTCCCGCAGGGAGCTGAGGATTGCCAACAGCTGCTACGTGGATTCGGTGCCCAGGCCAGCCAGGAGGTGAGTGAGGACCCCTGGGACTGGACATGCAGTCAGGGCATCTACAGCTGCCTCTGCGTCGGGCTCGCCCATCCTGTGTGTGCACCACTGGGATTTTGTGCACACCTGCAGGAGCAAAGGAGTTTCTGCTAAAGTCGGGCTTCTTTTTCGTCCTCTTAGCTGTCATACCTTCCCGCCCCTTTTCTTTAAAATGCCATTCTGCTCCATTCAGGAAGTAATTATGGAGTGACAGTTCTGTGCTTGACCCCCTGTCAGTTTTGGGGACACCCTGGACCGTGACTTAATATGGCTTCTGTGGCGGGTCTCATTTCCTGGGGTGCTGGGCAATGACGCTTTGTTGGGATAGCTCAGGCCTTGGTTGAAAAGGAATCACCTTCTTCACTTTAGTCCAGTGAGCAAAAAGTCGGTGGTCCATGGGCCATATTCAGAGCTTCACCTGTGTTTTGTGTGACTTGCACTCAATTGCCCAAAAGTCCCTTATGCTGGCTGGATTTGGACACTGTGTGTGCAAGTCAGTCACTGGTAGGGGGAAGGGGGTCCCTTTGTAAATCAGGATTTTCTTGGCTTTTTCTGTACAGAGCCTGAGGACACAACTTTGCCCCAGGTCATACATGGGCCCCGCCCCGCCCCTAAGACTGTGTACCCCTGGTCTGGGCTGATAATAAAACTCCTGTGGGCTCAAGCGATCCTCCCACCTCAGCCTCCTGAGTAGCTGGGACAACAGGTGCATGTCCCCATGCCTGGCTAATTTATAACAAATTTTTTTGTAGAGTTGTGGTCTCACTGTATTGCCCAGCTGGTCTTGAACTCCTGGCCTCAAGCAATCCTCCCACCTCAGCTTTCCAAAGTGCTGGGATTATAGGCGTGAGCCACTGCGAGTTCTCTAAATTAAAAAAAACCAACTTTATGGTCTATGGCAATGTCACGTCTCTCTCACCTTTCTTTGGCTTCTCACTATTCTTGTCTTTCTCATTAAATTATTATGTTTAAATAGAGGGATAGCTGTAGTCCTAAATGTCCCCCAATGTTGTAGTCCTAAAACCTGCAGGAAAACCTGTTCTTGGCCACAAAAAAAATAAATAAAAAAAAAAAACAGCTGGGAAAAAATTAGAGAGAGCCTTCCCCCGGGGCTGCTGAAGGCCCCTAAATGAAAGAAAGGTCTTGGCACTGTGTGGCAGAAGGGAGCACACAGTAGAGCATTGTCACTTCTTATCTCTGCCTCTTCATCCTTTGGGAACGCTAATGTCCCCAATGAAGTTAGCTCCATTGTTTTTACTCAAGAGCTGTAGGAGAAGTTGTTTCTTGTTCACAGAAACCTCCAGGCTGTACCGGGCGCGCCAGGGTTCACTGTGTCCTGCTTCATGGTCCCTGTTTACTCTGGGCTTGCTGGAGGCTCCAGCAGAGAAGGAAGGAGGAGAATTTTTTTTTTTTTTTTTAACCCAGAAGCTGCTCCTAGTTCTTCCTCTACCCCATTTGTCTTAGTGGGGTCTAGTTTCACGTTAGACACTTGTGTGCGGGGAAGCCTTCAGATGGGCTGAGTCTGCCACGCACAGCCCGGGTCGTGGGGGTCGACTAGCAGCTCTGGCTGTATTGGGTACTGATGTTATCCCTCCCGCTGTTGGCACCCATCCCCTTGGAGCCCCAAGCCCTTTCCGGAGAGGAGAGGCGGAGAGGAGGGGTGTGGAAGTTGGTGATGCTGCCCCTGACCCCTGACCCCTGCATGGTCTAAGCCAGATCCTAAAGGCGGGGCTGAACCCAGTGGGCTTGGGGAGAGGGTCTGCCCGGGCGCACTAGTGTACACCAACAGCCCAGGGGCCTGCCTGGCCGGCGCTCCTCCACTGTGGGATCCTGGCCGGGAGGAGTCCCCTGGCAGAAACAGTGTTCAGGGTGACTCAGAGGAGAGTCAAGTGATGAGCTGTAACACTGCAAATGTCCCTTGTTTCCTGGGGCTGTTTGGATGGTTGCCAAGACACCACCTGATGCTACTGGGCATCAGCTTTAGCCCGATGAACACTTCCTCCTCTGGCTCAGATACCAGAGTCCCGTGACACGGAGGCTGCATTGGAGGTGGCCGTAGAGCACAGCTGAACTGCAGGTGCAGCTCGGCCAGAGGACGGGGTGTCTAGCAGAGCGGCAGCCAGGGGTGCGGGCTGGGGACGAGGTCTCCTGCCTGCAGCAGCAGGTACAGAGGGACCACGGTGAATGGTTTCCGTCCCTCTGGACTTTCCGGTCAGATCCTCTACAGCCAGGTTTCGATTTGATAGAAGAGAAAAGGGCAGGTGATCAAAAACAACTTCAGAGAGCTTATTTTTTTCCAATGTGATTTATATAAGTTATTGTAAAAAAAGGTAATCACAGAAGTGTACAAATTATGATTTCTTTGAGACAGAGTCTTGCTCTGTCACTTGGGCTATAGAGTGCAGAGGCATCAGCCTAGCTCACAACCTCAAACACCTGGGCTCAAGTGAGCCTCCTGCCTCAGCCTCCTGAGTAGCTGGGACTACAGGCATGCGCCACCACACCCGGCTAATTTTTACTACCTATAGTAGAGACAGGGTCTCACTCTTGCTCAGGCTGGTCTCAAACTCCTGAGCTCAAGCCATCCTCCCGCCTCGGCCTCCCAGAGTGCTAGGAGCACAGGCGTGAGCCACCGCGCCCTGCTAAAACTGCGCAAATTGAAAGTCACATACACATGCCAGCCCTGTCCCCCACCACACACAGACACACTTTCTAGGTGAAGACTGTTACCTATTGATGGGTGCGTCCTGCCAGTTGTCATAAGCAGGTCCTTGTTTGGGTCTGGAAATAGATTCGATTCATGGAAATTTTGGTGATTTGACAGGTGGTAGGAGGCATAGCAAAAGGTTAGTTATTCAGCATGTTGAGAAATAACCGTGACTGGCACACAGTAGGTGTTCGTAAAGATATCTAGAACTGGCTGAAGGGAGTCTGTAGCTAAAGATGATGGCTAGATGTTGATTCACCAGGCGACCCACCGCCCATGGGAATGGATTGAGATGCTGGAGGGAGGCAGCTGGGCCTCGACCTCCAGCCCCGACACCTGGCGGAGATCCCGGAAGAGCATGAGGGCTGTTTACTAGTTGTAAATTCGTGTCTCTATTTTTATGGACGTGGAAGAGCTAGATTCTCTCCCTCCAACCTGCCCTGAATCTCCAGTGTGGTGAAAAGTTAAATGAGACGTATGTGTATATTGCAGGGTACCGCATGCTATTTCTGTGCTTTCTGGTTGACAGCTCTGGCTAACTCGTAAACAAAAAATTCTGTTTCCCACAGTTTGGTGGTTGAGTGAGGGATTGCGTAACCAGGAAGGAGAGAGATAGGCAGAGAAATAACTTCCCTGGAGAAGCGGCTAAAAGCACCTGCCCTCCTCTACCCTGTGTGAGGGTCTCTCTGGCCCTGCAGCGTCACCTCTCACTCAGTGTTGTGCCCGGATCCTGAGCTTGCACTTTGCCCTACATTTGCTGGAAACGCATCTACATGTAAGGGCTTTGTCTCTGGCTGCGTGGAGGAAGGGCCCCCACTGGTGCCCACGGTGGGGAGGAGGCAGGCGGCGGGGAGGAGGCAGGCGCCAGGCACCACTGGAGCGGGGCCCCAGTGTGGGAGGAAAGACTGCCCCATTCCATCTGTGCCTGCCTTCCAGGCGGCCTGGCCGTACTGCTGTCTGCAGGGCTAGGCTGACCATCCTTTCCTGTCGTCCAAATTGAGTGCTTCCCGTTTTTGTCTGGGTGCTGCTCTTAAATACTTGATTCAGAGGTGAACAATCTGTACACTAGGGCATGTGAGTATACATTCACACGTAAGGAGAGTTTACTCAAGGTAAGCTTATTCTAGTTAGGACTTTTTTAGTTGCAGGTGCCAGAAAAATCTAATCCAAAATGATAAATACCCATAGGTACATTCCCTACTATGGAATTCTCCACTATAGAAAATAGAACAAACCACTGACAAATGCAACAGCACAGGTGAATCTCAGAACGTGATATTGAGCAAAATAAGCCACACACAAAAGAATACCTCCTATCTGATTCTATTTACATAGTTCTAGAACAGGTGAAAATCTATGGTGATAGAAATCAGAGTATTGGTTGCCTAGAGGTGATGGAAATATTCTATGTTTTGATTGGAGTGATGGTTACCCAGGTTTATACATTTGTTCAAGCTCCTTGAATTACATAGTTCAAATCTGTGTACTTCATTATATGTAAATTATACCTCAATCCGGAAAATGGCTTAGGCAAGGAAGAGAATGAATTGATTGGTTCCCATGACTGAGAAATCCAGAGGGATGGCTTCAGGCTTGGCTTGATCAAGGGCTCAAATGCCATCACCAAAGCTGTTTCTCAGCTCTGTTCCCCATGAGTTGGTTCCCTTTCTGGGCAGGCACTGCCCTGTTGGTGGTCATGTGCTGCAGCTGCCCAGTCTCACATCCTCCCTCCCAGGTTCAAGGCCAGTGAGGGCCTCTTCCTGATGGGCTCTGACAGCACCAGATCATCACACCTCAGGTGCTTATCCTTGAACCGCTCTCAGGGCCAAGGGCCTTAGTGTTACAGCTGGCCAGGCATGAGTCAGATGCCCTTCCCCTTGGAAAGGAGGTGGGGGAGCATGTATTTGCCCCCATCATCATGGGCTGTAAGGTAGGAGAGTGGGCACTGGTGTCTGTTCCCCAAAGGAAAGGGGGTGATGCTCGGCAGTCCTCATCCAGGAAGCACTCGATGAAGGGGGCGCCTAGGGGCCAGCAGGGGAGCCACACCAGCACTCCCACAGGTTCCTACAGCTCTGGCCGCCTCACCGTTCATCTCAGAGCAGTGGGAAAGGCGTGAGATATGTCCCACTCCAACCCTGACTGCCTCTAGGATCTTGGGAGCTCACCTAACCCCCTTGCCTCAGAACTCTGAGATCCAAGATGCTGTACCAGGGTCCTCATAAGCTGCCCGCAAAGCTCGTGATAATGCTGAGCGTTCACTCAGGACTTGCTTTCATGGGTGTCAGCTGTCAGACCATCCTTCTGAGTTCTAGGACCGACAGAAATGCCCAAGGACATGAGGGACTCCGTGTAGGAGAAAGGCTCACTTCACTGTAGGGCTTGTCAGCAGTGACCTAGAGGTCAGGACAGCTCAGGTGGTCTCCCGGTTCCTGGGCCAAGCAGGCGTGAGAGGTTCTGCCCTGGTCCCTGGTGCGAACCCTCACTCCAGTCTTGGAGCAGCCTCACGTCCTGCCGTGAACCCGTCTCTGCCAGTGGGTTGCAGGGGCTGGTCTGGCAGCGTTTGGGGCTGGGCTTTGCTACTGGACGAGACCAGGGCTCAGGACTCTGGGTCCCCCAACAGAGCAGCCCTGAGCAGGGCCTCAGGGTCTTTCTGGCAGTCCTGTCCAGATGGACCTCTCAGGGAAGTCTCCAAACAGCCCCAGGGGCGTTTTTGGTGTTCCCAGCAGGGCCTGGCATTCCTCCCTGTCGGTAAGAAGTAATGTAATTTTGGGCGCAATTACTCAGTCACATCTAATCCTGAGCATTTCTATGCCTTATCTAGAAACTTGACCCCAAATCTGTGGGCTGGTCAGGGCGTGGTGATTCTGGGCCAGCCAGAGGTTGGGTAAGGTATAGTAGGAGCAGGAAGAGGTTCTTATCCGCCTGTTGGAATGTCTGCTTATCTGAGCCCTGGGAATGCATGGGAAGGGATCGGTTAGTAAAGCTTCTCTGTAAAATGAAACGCAGCCTTGGGGAACCGTGGAGTTCTGCATCAAATCCAACCGTATCCATCGGAGTAATTTTTGGAAATGGAAAGGAAAGAGACTGACAATTATTTTTGTCCATTAATATTAAATTAGGTTAACATTAAAGACATTTTTATCTTATGTCTGAAAAAAGGCAAAATCGGGGATCATTTTAGTGGTTTAAAAGGTATTCATTTAAGATCAATTCCAACACAGATTCTGAATATCTGTACAATTTGGACTTGGGAAAATGTCCTTGTGAGACCAGGGAAGTTAGGGTGGTGGGGGGGGAGTATCTAGGGGTCAGGCGGTGGTGACCTGCTGGGAAGTGAGGCTGAGAAATCTTTGTGGAAGGAGAAACGTGATTCATTTATGCCCTGCTGGTCCACTCCCCTTCTCCCTCCCTGGGGTCCAGCCCATGGGCGTGACTGGGCCAAAGTTAGGGAGGCTAGTTGTGTGCAGAGCTGAGACAGCGGTGACGTAGCTGGAGAGAAAGGGGAGTCTCTTCATGTAATACTGCCCCCCACCCACGCCAGGAAGTAATCGCCGTGGGCAGGACCCAGAGATAAGCTACAGAATAGGAAATGTGATCCTAACTCAAATCCCAGGGCTGCTTTCTACCTGTCTGGAGTGGGTTGAGCACCATAGGTTAAAGTGAAACTTTTATTCTGGTCTTAAACTTTGTAGAATGAAATGTAATCTAAATACCCCAGAAAATAATGTGCAGAGAACACTAGCAGACAATTCACTGAAAAATTCAAGATCAATACTATATGAAAAAATGTTTACCTTCACTATTATAATAATAAAACCTACAAGTTGGAAAAATAAAATACCTGCTTTTGCATGTCAACATGGCAAAGATTTAGAAAAATACTTTTTAACTAGACAAAAAGACAACCCAGTTTAAAACTGAGGACAGGATCTCAATTGACATTTCTTCCAAGAAGATATACAAATGGCCAATAAACCCATGAAAAGATGTTCAGTATCATTAACCATCAGGGAAATGCAATTCAAAACCACAGTGACCTACCACACAGGCTAGGGTAGCTGTAACAAAAAAGGTAGACCATAGCGAGTATTAGTGAGAGCTAGATAAATTGGAACCCTCATGCACTGTTAGTGGGAATGTAAAATAGTGTAGCCACTTTGAGAAATAGTCTAGTAGTTCCTCGAATGGTTAAACATAGAATTCGCCATGTGATCCAGCAATGCCACTCCTAGATATTCAGTCAAGAGAAACAAAAACACACATCCATATAAAACTGTGTACACCAATAAGCAGCCTTATTCATAATAGTGAAAAAACTCTAAATGTCTATCAACTGATGAATAGATAAAACAAACGCAGTATATCTATATAATGAAATATTATTAAGGGACAAGGAAGAATGAAGTTCTGTTACATGCTACAATGTAGATAAACCTTGAAAACATCATGCTAAGTGAAAGAAGCCAGACACAAAAGCCATATATTATTTGATTCCATTTATATGAAATGTCCAGAATAAGCAAATCTATACAGACAGAAAATAGATTTGTGTTTGCCCAGGGTTAGGGAAAGTGGGGAGAGAGAAAATGGGGAGTGACTGCCAGTGGATACTTGGTTACTTTTTGGGGTGATGAAAATGTTCTAAAATCAGATAGTGGTGATGGTTGCACAACTCTGAATACGGTAGAACCCACTGAACTGTATATTTTCAATGGGTAGAACTTATACGGTATATGAATTTTATCTCCGTAAAGCTGTTATTTAAAAAAAAAAAGTAGACTTAAACTCAGTAACAGTGAGGGAGAGGTCACAGGGGATATTATGTTTGTGTGTCTTTCTTTCCTGGAGGATAATTGGGTTGGTACATGGGTAGCCTTAAAGAGGTTTGACCCTGTAACTCTGCCCTAGAAAGATATCTTAAAGAAAAAAACTAGAGATTTATAAAGATTCATGTTCATAAATGTGCCTCAAATTATTATATAAAAAAAATCAGCAAGCTGTAGGTTGCACCTGTAGTCCCAGCTGATGTGGGAGGATCGCTTGAGCCCAGAGTTGGAGATTACCCTGGGCAGCATAGTGAGACCCCGTCTCACAAAACACATGAGATGTTTGGAAACAATCTAAATACCAACTATAGGAAGATGGTATGTACTAGAAGAAAAAGGGTAATATTATACAATCATTAAAATCATGTTTTTGAGGAACATTTCATAATAAAGGGAAATTTCATGGCAGAGTATTAAGTGAGGAAATATGCTGGGCTGTGTGTGCCCTCGTGCAGACATGGTTAGCATAGCAGACCCGAGGCTCACATCCTTGCCTGCTGGCATCTGGGAACCTGGTTCTGGTGTTCACGCTGTGCCCTAGCTGGTAAGGCTGGTTCACTGTGCCTGGACTGATGGTGCAAACAGTGGTGAACTCCTGCTCTTCTTCTGGCAGTCTAGAATTTGGGTACATGCTCGGTAGAAGGTGCCTTCGTGACCAGCCCCCAGTAAAACTCTGGGTGTTGATTCTCTAATGGGCTAACTTGGACGGAGATACTACATACACATGGTTGCCTTTTTGTTGCTGGGGTAAGAGCGCAGCACTCTGTGTGACTCGTCACGGGAGAAAGAGGATATAAGGTGTGGATTCCTCCACACTGCCTGGGTTTTTTCCTCTTATGGTCCAGCCATGCATTCTGACTAAGCTGCTGTGATAAATCTTAGCCATGATAACAACCGTGGACCGAGTCCTGGGAGTCTGAGCGAATCCTCACACGTGGCGGTGGTTATCCAAACTGATGCAGAAAAGTAACAACAACATGCATATAAAGTAGACAGAAAGGAAAGAGACCAGTTCACGGTGGCTGCTTTCGAGCTGTGTTACAAGTGACTTTTCTTCTTTATCCTTTGCAATATTTTATACATTTATATATTGGTGTCACTTTTATTTTCAGAAATATTATTTACGTTATGTTCAACATTGTCATTTTTAGAGCGTTTGACCTCTGAAGGGGCATCTCTTATTTCCCCTTAGGGTTGTAATCCGCTTGCACAAACTGGCCGGAGCAAATTGCAGAATCAAAGAGCTGCGTTGAACCAGCAGATCCTGAAAGCCGTGCGGATGAGGACCGGAGCTGAAAACCTTCTGAAGTAGGTGTCTCTGGCTCCACTGCCGCAGCGGGGAGCCCGGTCTCTCCGGAGGCCTACCCACCGCTCCTCGAGACCCCCAGACCTGGCTCTGGGTTTCAGCTTTGGGTTTCCTCCTCCTTTCTGGCACCCTGGAGTGGGCCCATTCCTGCTGAGAGCTTATTTATGTTCAAGACGAATATTTTACCCAGCCCGTTTGTGTGTTTGGGGATTGGGTGGGTGGGGGAGGGACACGGAGAGTGGGGTGTCTGGCCTCAGTTTGGTCAGCTGTCTTGACCGGAAGTCCGGTTGTCTTGGTGTTTGTTCTCCCTGCTTCCTGTGGAACGTCTGTGTTTTTTCCACTGTCTAACACTATGCGTGGTGTAGAACCACTGCTTGGTAAATGTTTATTGAATGTGTAAAGGAAGGGAAGGCAGAAAGGAGGGAACGGGGGCCATTGTTGCCGGGGTTCGCCTTTGTCAGGAGAGGGGCCAGTACGCCCCAAGCTCTAGGGCAGCTGTTACCGTGCTGTGCTGATAAAATAGTTACTTATCAGGAGAGAACTCAGTGAAGCCTTACCTGTGTCTGGGCAGCCGTAAACCCTCTCCACACCCTTAACTGCAACAAGAGACAATGTGCCAGCTTCCTTTTGTATAAAAAGTGTAGAGTTTCTTCTTCCTTCAGAGTTCTAGGGGTAACTCCTGACAGCCCCAGGCTGCCTTTTGCAGTGGGCAGTCTCGGGGGGCACCAGGCCTGCTGCCCAGGTGGGTGAGACAGAGGCCTCCTGGGGCCTCAGGAGAGACGTGGAACCCGAAAACCTGGCAGAGAAGGGGCCTGGTCTGCCTGCTTGAAACTGCAAGTCCCTTGGAGCTTCCTGGGACTTTCAGGGATTCCGGGGGGTGGGGTGGGTGGGGGTGCCAACATGTCTGCAAGGATATTGATCATGGGTGTTCCCAATGGGTCAGCTTCACTGCTGAAGGCCTTGGGGAGCCCAGAGACTTCTTGGGAGAAGTTGTTGGGAAAAACAAACAAACTGAGTGTATGTGACAGGGGCCATGGGCTCTCTGGGGCTCCCAGCCTCTGGTGCCCGTGGACATGTATGAATGGTGGGAATCGGCTCCTCCGTGTGGGCCGCTCCCCTGAGCATGTGGCAAAGCAGGAAGATGGATTCTGACCATGATTGATTCATTTCTGAATTGGTCTGTATTTGCTCCTTAGGAAAGAGCTCTGAGATATTAGTGGGGAAAAGAAAAGTGCAAGACAGCATGCCCTGCATAAATGCGTGTGTTTAAAGGATTTGTACATACGCTTTTGTATATGCACCAAAGGAAGAAGAAAGGAGCTGTTAGTAGAGCTCTTGGGGACAAGTCCAGGAATCGGAAGTGGAAGTGACTCTTTACTTTTCATTTTAGTCCCTTCAGTGTTAAAATGAAGTGCATGAAATACTTCCGTTATTATGATTTTTTTTTATAAGAGGGTCTTGCTCTGCCACCTATGCTGGAGTACAGTAGTGCAGTCGTAGCTCACAGCAACCTCAAACTCCTGGGCTCAAGCGATCCTCCTGCCTCAGCCTCCCGAGTAGCTGGGACCGTAGGCATGTGCCACTATGCCCAGCTAATTCTTTTATTTAATGTTTTTGTGGAGACGCGGTCTGGGTATGTTGCCCAGGCTGGTCTTGAACTTCTGGCCTCAAGCGATCCTCCCTCCTTGGCCTCCTGAAGTGCTGAGGTTACAGATGAGAGCCACTGCACCTGGCCTTTATTCATTTTTTGTTGTGACATACCACAGAGCTGCAGAAGAATAACATAAACAATCCCCCTGAACCTGCCGCTCGATCGGGATGTACAGTGCTGTGCCTGTGTCGGTTGGGTGACTCAGGGAATACAGGAGGACTTGAGGTCCCGGGTGGGAAGGTGTCTGGGAGCCTCCAGCTCCTTTTGTAACCGGGTGCAAAGGAGGTTGTCACTGGAGGAGACTGGGAAAATAGTGTAATGTTTGGCTTGTGAAACGTCTGACAGTGGCCCTGTCCTAAGACAAGTCTGAACTTGGGAATTGTCGGCGTCCCGCAGCACAGTGGACCTCACGTGGCCTTTGCTATTTGGGGGAGGCCCCCTAATTCTGGGACTCCCTGCCGTGTGCTGGGAAGGCTATGGTGTGTTTTGTAGCCGTGGCTTCTGGTCGACACTTGGACAGGTCAGCTTTGTGGCCCAGGGGCAGGTGGACAGGCCTGGTGCTGTGGCCTTTCCAGGAGTGGCTACCATGGGTGGCCTGTTCAGGGAGCACCTCTTTTTTATTTTTTTAAACTTTTTTAGAGACAAGGTCTCGCTAAGTCGCCCAGGCTAGAGGTACAGTGGTGCAATCATAGCTCCTTGTGATGTTGAACTCCTGGGCTCCAGCGATCCTCCCACCTCGGTCCCCCAAAGTGCTAGGATGACAGGCCTGAGCCACCACCCTGGCCCCCACTGAGCACCTCTTACGTGGCAGGCAGTATTTGAGGTGCAGGGGATGAGGCTACACCCAGTTCAGACAAGGCCCTGCTGTCATGAGGCTTAATTTCTTTTTGGGGGGTGGGAAGCTTAATATACAAGTAAACAAAAATCAAATCACATCAGGAAGCGATGTTTTCTAGAGCATGATGAAGCAAAAACATGATAGATGTTGGCTCAGGGTGACACAGCCTCAGGGACAAAGTGGCCAGGGAGGCCTCTGACCAGGGCACTTGGAGTTTCTCGGGCGGGAACTAGGGCAGTTTTCTTGGTCCTGTTCTTTTGACCAGCAAACGTGGTCTCGGAGGCCCGAGCCTGGCTCAAGCTCATTGTCAGACTGGCAGTTGTTGAGCTGGCAGGGGTGGGGGTGGGGTGGGACTGTTAATGATTCCCACGGTGACCTAAAAGTTGAAAGTGCCCCTCTCTGGAGAATGTTGTCAGAGGAAACCCTGTAGGTATTTATTAATCTGACTCAATCGGCACCAACGGTTTCCTGAAAACAAACAGGGCGCTTTGCCAAGCCCAGCGCTGGCCCCGTGGTGTCCCTGGGCAACCGATTCTGTGGCTGTCCCTGTGGGCAGTGGGCAGTTTCAGCCGTACACTGGGCCCCACTGTCCTTCTGTCGGCCGTCTGGTTCCCAGGTTTCCCACTGCAGCCCCAGACGAAGGCAGAACAGTTGGAATGGGGGCAGGGGTACGTTTGGGAAAATGTCCCCAGAAATGCAGGGGTGGCAGTGAGAGCCCCAGTCTTCACCTGCACTGGCCGGGGGTGTCACGGCTGGGCAGGCACCGTGAGGACCTGGGTTTGAGCTTCCTCCCCTTTCCAGATTTGTACCAGCCGAGAGTCCCTGAGGGGCCTGGAGTTTGATTAGGAAGGTATCAGAGATTTTAAAATGTGCTCGTTTAGGCTAAGCAAGGACAATATTCTTTCTCTTCTCCCAGCTCCCTTCCCTCTCTTGAGAAAAGCTGGGGTAGAAATGGGATTATGTTTCTCTGAAACTGGGGTGGTCTTTGTGAAATGTAAAGCAAGTTGCCTAGTTTTAACTAACTAGTTCTTTGAGTGAGGGCAAGTCACTTAACCTCTCTGGACTTCAGGCTCCGCTCTTGTACTGAGAACTTGTTGGGCTGGATCAGAAGTGGCCCACTCTGAGGCTCACAGGGTCAGGTGGACCTGGAAATGAGTCATGGGGCTGGAACCAGTGCTGTGAGCAATAGGGAGGGGTGAGGACTGCGGTGACGTTCAGAGCGTATGCCCTCTCTGGAGGGGCAGCTGTAGTTTGCCCCTGGGGGAGGAGGGCAGGGCCAGAGTCGACAGATCTCTCCCCACTCCCTCCACCCCCCAGAAGCTGGAGAATTTTTTTTTTAAATCTTTTGATTCTTGAATTTTTAAATATTGGCAATTAGTTTAAGAGGGAAAAAAATAACACCCTGAGAGCCAAGTGAACAAGTCCCACTGGCCTCTCGACTCTAGTTGGTGACCTCTGGACCAGAGGGTCATAAATTCTAGGCCAGTAGCAATCTGGGGTGGCCTCAGTTGTAATGAGAGTGACTTGAGGGGAATGACGGCCTGCAGCCTCAGCCCCAAGGGGGCCGGTGTGCGTCTGTGCAGTGTGTGTGCGGCTCTGAGCCCTCCGTAGCCTTTGGGGCCGGCACCGACTCTGAGGCCTGTCTGCCCACACTGAGACGCGGGCTGGGGCACATGTCCTGCTGGTCTGGCTGATCTGCCACCCTCAGCCAGGTGGCAACGAGAGCGTGAGATAGTCCTCACTCCAGCCTCCCCAATCCCCGGCAGAGCGGGATTTGGCATCAGATGCAGTAAGGCTAAGCTGCTCTAATAAGGTCTCTGAAGCCGGTGCAAGCCGCCGGGTCAGAGTGGTGCCTATTCCTGGAGGGACAATTTTATCAAAAGACTTGGGGAGGGAAAAAAATTACACTTAAGCAAATGGTGACAGAACACAAAATTGACAGGTATCTTTAAGACAAAACGGGGCAGTAAAGAAACTTTGGACTAGGGGCAGAGAAGCTGTTGTCACACGGGCGATTTATTTGGTGGAAAAGGTCTTGGAGGCTCCACCTTGAGCAGACGTGGGTGTGGATGTGGTCAGTGGTCAGGAAGTAGTTGACTGTGGCCTTCCTGCCCCTGTTCACACCGGTGGTTTGATCACTCAGAGAGCAAGTGGGACGCCTTCTCATTCTTGCCTCTCAGAGTGTGTGTGCTCTCCATGAAAAACCCAAGGGCGTGGCCTTCTCTTGGTGGCCAGGCCAGAAGGAGGCCATGGAGGACCTGAGCAGGAAGACTCTGGGTAGGATAGGGCTGATACACCTTCTGCCCTGTCCTCGGTAACCTCAAGTTCTCTAGCAGTAACATCGGTCACAAGACCACGGGGCCCGCAGAGGAGGTGTGCACCCAAGCAAACACTGAAAGTGGCTATGTTCTTCTGAAAAGGCACATAAAAAAACATTTGTTTTCATGCAGAAGGCCAACCTGGGTACAGAGCAGCAGTAGTGACAACCAAGACTCCGGCTTCAGTCTCTGTTTGGGCCAGCTGGTTCCATTTTTGTCCGTCGTCCCTGCCTGGTCCCAGAAATAGCTGGGCACACCCGCCATCTTGAACTGGGAAGCCTTGTTTGAGAAACCCCCTTCCACCGACGCATGAGTCAGAAATCTGTACCTGCTCGAATTCTGGGGTGGGTTTCTGAACCGTGGTTGCACCTGAATGAAGGTCAGCCCTGTATGAGAGAAACCAACCCTCAGACCCTGTCGGGGTGCCGACATTTCTCAGAGTGACCCATGCAAAGAGGTCCACACCCAAAGGGCAGCTTGTTGATTTGTGGCAAATGTTAAATCAAAAACTGTTACCAAGCTGGGAGTGAGGAGACATGGCAAAGTCATCTATAAAGATGGAAGAATGAAGAGTTGGCATTGTTTGGAAGCTCTGCAGGGATTTGGCGGGGGGGGGGGGGGGGGTGGTCTTAGGGCTGCAATTGTTATATTTCAGTTGGACCCACTCTGTGTGCAAGAACCATTCAGCTCCCTGCTGCCCAGAGGGAGTCATCTTCACTCTGCCGTTTGTTCTTCCGTGAAGTGAAATTTGTTGAGCCCACGTGATGTGAAAAGGACTATGTCTTGTTCTGGGAAAAATACAAAGAAATAAAAGTCTTCTCCTCCAGGAGTTATAATTCTTTATCTTTCCTCATTCCAAAATGGATCTGAGGCCCTTAACATGCTTCATACAGCACGTAAGATTAAAGTGGGAGTGAATGGCGAAATGAGGACCGGAGCAAAGAAAAGAGAGATTTATCTGCAGATAAGGCTAGTACATGCCGCAGTGTCCTGGCCTGTATACTTCGTTAGAAGTGAGCCTCAGTTTGTCTCTGGGCTTCCTGGCAGGCAGTAGGAGGAAGGGAGTATGATCTACAGGTAAGGCAAGTACATGCCGCAGCGTCCTGGCCTGTATACTTCGTTAGAAGTGAGCCTCAGTTTGTCTCTGGGCTTCCTGGCAGGCAGTAGGAGGAAAGGAGTATGATCTGGAACACATGGTACACTTATTAGCGAAAAGGAAGCCATTGCTAAGAAGTGAACGTGTTCCCAGTACTGAGGGCTGAGAGAATTTTCTTCCCTGGATCCTTGTGGACATTGGCAGCTGCTGAAGCAGTTATGTTCTCAGTAACATCACTGTAGCACAGGTTTTACAAGCTACAGATTGTGCCACATGGTATATAATGAAATCAATTCATGGGTGGCTGTGGTATTATAAAAAATAAATATTTGGTCTTTTGTGCTGTTCCTGAATTCCTGGCACAGAGCTTCTAAAACCCACGGAATCTCCTGTTTGATAAGGGTATCTTTTGTATGCTAATGAAATGACTCTTGGGAGAGGGGTTTTAGGATGGGTTCTGTTCCCAGAAAGACCAAGCAATGATTACAGGAGTGGGACCCTCAGCTCCTCCCTCCCTGCTTCCCCTCCTCCGACCTCCAGAAATGGGGGAGAGGCTGGAGATTGAGTTCAGTCTCCCATGTCCAATGATTAATCACTCACACTTAATGAAACTGCCATAAAACCCCCGAAATGATGGGGAGCTTCCAGGCTGGTGAACACATTGAGGTGCTGGGAGGTTGAGGTTCCTGCCGGGGGTGGGCGTGGAAGCTCCGCACCTCTCCCCCCATACCTTGCCCTGTGCGTCTCTTCCATCTGGCTGGCTGTTCCTGAATTGCATACTTTATAATAAACCAGTAAAGGTAAGTAAAGTGTTTTCCTGAGTTCTGTGAATTGTTCTAGCAAATCACAGAACCTGAGGAGGTGTTTGTGGGAACCCCCTATTTACAGCTGGTCAGTCAGAAGTACAGGTGTGCCCCTTCCCTGGGACCCGTGGCTCATGCCTGAAATGGGGGCAGTCTTGTGGGACTGAGCAGCCCTCGACCTGTGGGGTCTGTGCTAACTCTAGGAGTTGGTGTCAGAATCAAATTAAATGGTTAGACACCCAGTTGATGTGTGATTTTCAGAGAATTGGAGAGTTGTATCATTGTTTGAAGTTATTAGAGTAGCATAGAGGCTGGGCAAGGTGGCTCACACCTGTAATCGTAGCACTCTGGGAGGCTGAGGTGGGAGGATCACTTGAGGTCAGGAGTTCGAGACCAGCCTGAACAAGAGTGAGACCCTGTCTCTACTAAAAATAGAAAAAATTAGCCGGGCATGGTGGCGTGCACCTGTAATCAAGCTACTCAGGAGACCGAGGCAGGAGAATCGCTTGAGCCCAGGAGTTTGAGGTTGCTGTGAGCTAGGCTGATGCCACGGCATTCTAGCCTGGGTGGCAGAGCAAGACTCAGTCATGAATATTTTCTCCTGTATTTTCTTCTAGAAATCTTAGAGGTGTAACTCTTATATTGCTATGTTGCGGTCTCTGACCCATTTTGAGTTAATGTGTGCGTATGGTATGAGATTTAAATCGAGGTGAATTTCATATAGCAGGACTAAGACTGCTATCCTTAGCAAGGCCTGCTTGCAAGATTGGCCCTCGGCTGGTGTCTGGAAACTTAGATTTTAGAAGATATCCCACCATTCCCAGACCGAAGAGAGTGACTCACTGTGCCTAAACTGTTTGTGTAAGCGATGTGGTTTATACCAAACCGCCTGCTTTCCTTCTGGGAATTTGGAATTTTGGGACATGCTAGGCAGAGGTGCTTACCTGACAGCCCCCAGCAGAAACCCTGGGCACTGAGTCTCTAACAGTCTTCCCTGGCAGGCGGCACGTCACATGTGTTGTCACAAATCATTGCTGGAGGATTGCAACACAGCTGTGTGACACCGCTGGGAGAGGACTCCCAGAAGCCTACGCCTGGTTCTTCCAAATTTCACCCAGGTGCCTTTCCCTTTGCTGGTGTTACTTTGTGTCCTTTGGCTGTAATCAGTCGTAGCCATGAGTTTTGCGAGTCCTCCTAGTGAATCACTGAAGCTGGGGTGGTCTTGGGGACCCTGACATATCTATGGATGTCCAGTTTCTTCAGCACCATTTATTGGAAAGGCTGTCTTTTCCCCTTGAACTATTTTGACACTTTTGTCAAAGTCACTTGACCATAAACGTACAGATTTATTTCTGTACTGTATTCCAATTCATCGCCTGTCCTTATGCCACTTCCACGCTGTCTTGGTTACAGTGGCTTTCTGGTAAGTTTTTAGATCAAATAGCATTAAGTCCTCCAACTTTGTTTGTTTTTCAAAATTGTTCTGGCTATTCTAAATCCTTTGTGTTTCTATATAAATGGAGGCCACCATGTGTTTTTTTTTTTATCCTTTATTCTGTTAACATGTTGTGTTGTGTTACATTAATTGATTTTCAGAAGTCAAACTAACCTTGCATTCCTGGGGTAAATCCCACTCAGTCATGGTGTATAGCTTTTTTATATGTTGCTAGGTTTGGGTTGCTATTTGTTGAGGATTTTTACACATATATTCATGAAAGATACTAGTCTATTGTTTTGCTTTCTTGTAGTGTCTGTCTCTGTTTCAGGTTAGGTTAATGCTAGCTTCACAGAATGAATTACAAAGCCGTACCTCTTCTTCTATTTTCTCATCTATTTCTTTTGGAGGGGGTAATTTATGGCCTTTTAGGGAGTGACTGGAGCAGTCTTCTTTTCTCTTCTTAAGGTTAATTTTTTTGCAGGAATGTCTTAGGATTAATGTCTGGCAGCTCACAGTGTCGTTGGCCATGTCCCCAGGCCCATTTGCTGGCAGGTGTGGAGCACGGTGGGACAGGAGCTTGGAGTCTCTTACCTGGTCACATCTGGCACTCATCTGCAAGCAGTGCCCTGAGCTTCCCTGCAGGGATTGGGGGTTGGGTCTGCTCACCCAGAAGCTGGGATGCTTGGCTGAAAGCACTTCTCTCCTTTCTTTGAACAGAGTAGCCACGAACCAGAAGGTGCGGGAGCAGGTGCGGCTAGAGCTGAGCTTTGTCAACTCGGACCTGCAGATGCTCAAGGAAGAGCTGGAGGGGCTGAACATCTCAGTGGGAGTCTATCAGAGCGCAGAGTAAGTGGGAGCAATGCTTCTTCCAAGTACTGCTGAGCCTGAGGGTGTGCCTGCATCAGGGATGCTGCACAGAGAGGCCGGCTGGTGTTACAGACCGAGGGCATGCCAGCCCCCACTTTGGGAAGTGAGAGAATGATCAGGTTTGGGGTTGAGCAAGGTGCTAGAGTTGGAGGGATGAACCTATGGGGTTTGCTGGGAAATACCTGGCGTGTTGGGCAAAACCGCTTTTGTCCAAAGACTTCTCAGGTTTTGGACATGACACCCTACATTCAGGTTCTCCGCTCTCAGGAGAGCTGAGTGTCTGGGGACAGGTAGGGAGGTGGCATCTCTCACATAGGCTGAGATGGTGGCTCTGCCGTAAGGACACCCTGGGAGCCTCTGTGGAGAGCTGTGAAAGCTGACCTGCCAGGTGGGGCCCTGTGTCCCCGCCCTCTTCCCTCCCAGGGTCTGACGCTGGGTCACTCTGTGGGTAGCATGCAAAAGGTACAAACCACCTTGACCGGGATAATGGGACCCGCCTGACTTCCCTGAGCAGATGGTGCAACGGAGCCACTTCAGCAGTATGTCCCGTTGCATATTCGAGAAATGAATGGTCTAATTCACAGGCATTCCTTTGGGGGTGTCATGGGAGGTGGAACGTTGACGTGTGGCCTTCAGAAAAGCTCAGACCGTCCCCTACCCGAGTGAGCCACCTTCGAAAGAAATGCCCGTCTTTTAGAAGGAATAATTTTGAGAAGCTTGAAAGAAGGGTGTATGTACTTTTTGTGTGTGGGGACGTGACACTTCTCGAAAAACAGGTGGGCCCCAGAGATGGAAAACAGCACCTGGGATTAACAGAAGGAAGACATGTTTGAACCTTAGGTCCCTTTGGAGTGTGCATTTCCTGATTATAATCCTCTGCACAGCACTTGGGGCGTCTCTTAGAGCCGCGGGGAAGGTTTGGTGCCTGAAACCTCTGCTGGCGACGTCCTGTGCCCGGCGCCCTCACGGTGCTGCCGGTGCGGTTTGGAGCACCTGGTCAGAGTGACAACAAAGGGAAGGTCCTCCCAGACTGCACTCCGGTGTTCAGTTCTAGTGTTCTGCCCAGAAGGTCCAAGTTCCTCGAGGAGGCAAGGCAGGGCCGAACTTCGGTGGTAAACGTCGCCGCTTCCTGCTTGCATTTGCTGTGCCGGAGAGTGACGCGGTCCACGGCGGGGCTCCCCGCAGAGCCGTGCGCTTGTGGCCCCCGGTGTGGTCACCGTGGCTCTGGGGTGGCCAGGCAAACCCCGGTGCCACTGGGAAGAGGGGACAGGGAAGGACACAGTCAACATGACACCCTACATTCAGGTTCTCCGCTCTGTGTTCAAAGTGCTTCATTTCTTTCTTAGCACAGTTGGTCTTCAAACACTTTGTGAGATAGGCAGGAAAGAAATGATCTCGTTGTGCAGATGAGAGAACTCAGGGAGGCGTGAGATCACCCAGAGAGCCACGTTAGTGCCAGGTTGGGGTGGGTGCCCTAGTGTGGGCACTCGGTGCTCCTTCTGGTTGCCTGATTAGGCCCAGGAAGAGCAGACCTTGCCTCCAGCCCTATGTGGCACGAGGACAGGAGGGCGGTGGGGTCTGGGGGAGTGAGGCCCCGCCCACCCTCATGTCCAGCTTTTCCCCGGGGGCTCTGGGGAAGCCGTGTCCCTGGGTTGGGTCTCGCCTGCTTTTAGCACCGCCGTACCACAGAAGCAGTTTCAGCTTCCAGCCCTGCCCAGCCCTCCTGGCCTTCTCTCTGGGCTGGGCTGCGCAGCCCGAGGAGGTCTCCTGTTACAGGTCAGGGAACTAAATCCCTATTTGCAAAACACGGCCTGAGCCTGGTTCACTTCCTGCTGGCCCTGCCCCTAGGAGTGCAGGCTCGGGGAGCACTCCCAGGGCGACCTGTGGGTGGCCGAGTGGTCAGCGAGGGGAGAGGAGGTGGAGGGGAAGTGGCTGTCCTCACTTCAGGCTGGGGGCCTGGGGTACTTGGTGTCAGAAGGGGGCACCTGTCCTCAAGGCATTTCTTGTTCAAGTGATGGGACCCTTAGACTGGCATACCCCAAAGGAGCAGGCCCCTACGAGACCAGGGTTGTAAGTGTGTGGGGTGTGTTGGAGAGCTAGCGAACAGGTGGGCCCCCCGCGGGGAGGAGAGGAAGAGAAGGAGGAGAAGGGGGCTGGGGCTGACAACAAAACCCCAGTGTGTACCTGGGTAGGAGCAGACCCTGGCGTGCGATAGGTTCTCAGCACAGTTGCTGAAGGAAACGTTGAGACTGGAGGGACAAGCTGGGGTCGAGGGGCAGGGGGCCGGCGTCTTAGGCTGAGTGGTCCAGGGTCATAAGGAGCCAGGGTCAGTTTTAGAGCAGAGGGAGAGGCGTGACCCTGTGGGAAATGAACCCGTCAGCCAGGTGTGCGCGGGACAGGCACGAGGAGCGGGTGGGACCTGGGCTGGGCTGCGGGGGGCCAGGCTGTGAGGTGCAAAGTGCCCTGGTGGAAGGTGCTCACATGCTCTGTTGTGTTCTTCATAGGGAGGCATTTACAATCCCCCTGATTCCTCTCGGCCTGAAGGAGACGAAAGATGTCGACTTTTCAGTCGTCCTTAAGGTAAGTCGCAAAGCAGTGGGCACTGGACACGGTGGGAATACGGGAATGGCGTGTCCCTCGTGGTGGCCGAGAGTCAGTTGATGTCTGCAGGTGACCCCGAGACCCCTCTTGGCCAGCTACACAGAGAATTTGTGTACTTATTCGTCCCATACTCTTGCCGTTGTCTTTGGTGACTTTCGAAGCTTTTTCCTGGGTGCCTGGAGAGGTTGGATTGGAAACCCAGCCTGGCCTTCCTGGGGAGGCCGAGTCAAAGAGGGTCTGTGGTGAATGTGCTACGGCATCTGAAAATTGTGTCCTATTTTAGTATCGTTGTTCCTAAATTGTGTAACCAGTTGAGGCCGTGTTTTGGAAGGAATAGCTAAAGTTTTTTCCCCAATATTTTATTATATAAATTTCCAAATGTATCCAAAAATGGCAAGAATTTTACAGTGAGCTCCTGTGTACCTTCTACTACCTGGATTCTACCCATAACATTTTACTATAACTGCTTTATCACATCTGTCTGTCTAGGCATCCCCGTGTCTATTAATCCATCTTATTTCAGAGTAAATCAAAAGATGTCAATTCACTACCTTGAAATACTTTTTTTTTGAGATACAGTCTTGCTCTGTCACCTGGCCTGGAGTGCAGTGGCGTCAGCCTAGCTCACAGCAAGCTCCTGGGCTCAAGCGATCCTCCTGCCTCAGCCTCCCGAGTAGCTGGGACTACAGGCATGCGCCACCATGCCCAGCTAATTTTTTCTATTTTTAGGAGAGACAGGGTCTTGCTCTTGCTGAGGCTGGTCTCGAACTCCTGAGCTCAAGTGTTCCTCCCCCCTTGGCCTCCCACTACCCTTTAATCTTTGAATTAACTCTTACAGTGTTTTGTTTGTTCCTTTCCCCCCCCCTCAAATCGGGCTCCCCTCTCATTGAGCAGATGCTTATAGACCCCCCAGTGCCTGGCACTGTGCTGGGTGCTGGAGATGCCACGAGCCCTGCCACGGGGGCCTGGGGGTCAATGGGGCTCCAGGTGGGGTGTGGGAGAGGGGCTTCGATGGCTCACACAGCAGAGGCTGCACCCCCAGGCCAGGGCCAGGAGACCGTCCTGTGCCTCGGATTCCCTCCTCTTTGTCTTCCTTCTCCCCAACTCCATCAATTGAGTATCACTGAATCACTTCTAACTTCCATTTAGGAGGAGAAAGAGGGGATGAGGTGGAAGGTGGTGCACATTACAGGAATTAATCCAGCATCATGAAAAAGAATTACTTTTCTTTCCATAGTAACCCTGTTGACTCATCTTAGACTACTTTTTGTCTAGAAAAGAAAAAATTATCACATGGCATTTGATCACTGCTTTTAAAAGCAATTGGTTTGTATTTTGGAAGCTTCTGCACTTGATCTTTGTTCTCAAACAGAGACTGAGCTGCCTAACCTCAGATGGGCCTGTTTTTAGTCATTCATTCATTCATTTATTTTTCAGCAGAGCACGGGGGTACAAATGTTTAGGTTATAGTTGGGCCTTTTTGACCAAATTGTTGTTTAAATTCAGGTCCTGGTCCCTGAGTCTGGGGTGTGTTTTGGAGTTGGAGAAGGGCAGCTGGGAGCGTCTCAGGACTCGGGCGTACTGGAAGGTTGATTTTCTGGGTGGGAAGCAACTGAGGAGCAGCAGGTTTACGCCGGGGCTCCACAGGCTGCTGGGACTCGCAGATGTTCCGTGCCGCAGGTCTGTGGCGCTCAGAATCCTCCGTGTGTCTGTGGAAATGTCTCTGGTTGCTTTTGCAGAAGAGTTTCTTTAAGATTTAGTCTGTCTGTTGCTCGGTGCCAGCGCTACAGGAATGTGGGCACTTACAGGGGAGACTCTCTTGGAGAAACTTAGGGATTTTATAGGCATCTCTGAGGGTCCAATTAGGTCATGTGCTGAATTCCACATGAAAGCAAGTGGAAAAAAAAAAAATCACATGTTGTGGGCATGGCCAGCTGCTATTCAGCCGAGGCTTCCAACCATGTCATTTTAGCCTAAAAGGGACTCTACAAATGTCAGTCGTACAGAAATGAGACTGTATGGGAGGCTTTCTGTGTTTTCTCCTTGCACATTTGTGCTTGAGAGAACACAGGCATCACAGAAGTGGTTCAGCACTCGTAATTAGGGTAATTCAATTTTATTTTATGTATTTTATTTTGTTCGAGACAAAGTCTCTCTCTGTCGCCTGGGCTAGAGTGCCATGGTGTCAGCCTAGCTCATAGCAACCTCAAACTCCTGGGCTATTTATTTATTTTGCTGATTAAGAACATTATTGCAGAACATTCAGAAAATACCAAGACGTGTGAAGATCATTCCCCACCGAGCTATGCAGCTTGCTCAGTACTTAATCTTCGGACACTCTGGTCTCTTCCTCCAATCAGGGCCCTGCCGCGTGAGGGTGCCGGGAGTGAAGGTTGGATGAGCTACATCCATTAAGGGCTTAGCTTGGTGTCCGCCTATAGCAGGCACAAAGCAAGCCGTCTTTCATTTTAATTCTTTAGGAAGCTTCCAGATGCTTGCTATCGTCAACAACTCCCCATTGAGCATCTTTGCACTCTTTGCTGAATATTCCCTTTCGGTTTTTCTTAGACATAGGGTCTTGCTTTGTCACCTAGGCTGGAGTGCAGTGGCTCCACCATAGCTCACTATAGCCTTGAACTCTTGGACTCAAGCCGTCCTCCCACCTCAGCCTCCCAAAGTGCTGGGATTACAGGCGAGAGCCACCGCCTGAATATTTCCCTTGAATGAATTTCCAGATGTGGATTTGGCAGGTCAAAGAGAACATGTTACCTAGTTACCCACCAGAAGTCATCCTGCCTTAACAGTCCTGCCGACTGTGTGCGACTTCTTATCCTCCTCAACCTGTATTTGCACTATAATCAATGATTTTGATTTCTAAAAATACCTTTTTGATTTCCATGAAATCCGGCAAAAATGATATCTTATTATAGTTTGCATTTCTTTGATCAGTATTGGGGTTAAATATATTCTCGTGTGTTTATTTTTACCTTCCTTTTGAGACGGTTGTTTCTGTCCCATAATAGTCCCTTCTTTAGACGCACATCAGTCACACTGTGTGCCTCCTTCCTGCCTAGACCTGATGGATGTGCTATTCTTGTGCCACTTACAGGAATGATGGCTTTTGTAAATTACATGATTCTCACCTCTGCGTAAGTGTTTCTGATCCATATCTGGTTCTTGCCTGGCCATTTCTCCCCGTTTAGTCCCTGTGCGTTTTAACACCAAGTAGAACAAGCCTCCTTTGTGTTACCATGTTTTCCAAACTTTTTTGGCTTTTTTCCCCACGTTTTTGCTTCCATGTTTTGTCAAGATCACCCGCCCCCATAGTGCTCTTGAGTTGGATTGAAATAGCATTAGATTCATAGCTTTAAACAAAATTGCCTCTTTTTATCTGCAAAAATAATATTTTCCGTTGTCGAGGTCAACTAACAGCAAGGTTTTTGGGGGCAAGGACCACGTCTGTCTTGTTAAAAAATGATTTAATGAATAAATGACAGAAAGAAGGCAATAACACATGTCCTTCAGTAAAGTTTAATAATTGTCTGCTTCATTAAATCCATTTTACCCCTAGGAATGTTGTACTTTGTTGCCATTGTGAAAGGTATTGTTTCTCGGTTACATTTTTCTAATTGGTTGCTGCTTGTATAAGAAAGGAACACTATGCACTTTTTTACTATTGACTATTATATGTTAACTTTTTGGCCACTTTATTGAATTCTTATTGGTTGAGTAATGCTTCAGTTGATACTTTTGGGTTTCATAAACATGCTGTTATTTTGTTAAAAAATATTATTTTGATTCTTTCTCATGTATGTATCTTACTTTTCTTAATTTGTTGGCTAGAGAACTTGCAGCTTTAGGCTAATAAGTAATAGCAATGTTGGTAAAAGTCCTCATTTTGCCCCTGATGCTTACCGTGGTTTCAGCTAGATATTTTTTATCCTACTACGTACTTTTCGTCTAGCCTAGTTTCCTAAGTTTCAAATTCAGGAATACATTTAGAATTTTCTCAGAATCCTCTCTGACTTTCTTGAGGTGAACATAAGGTTTCCCTTTTAACTTCTTATTTTAAGTGTGATTTCTCCCCTCATGAGAGTCGTTGCCAGTATCCGAAGTGGAAGTTGGCAGGCCGTGCTGCAGCGGGAAGGACGCAGTTCTCTCCCTTGAGCATCCCCTGAGCAGTGGACCCTCACGCTGCTCTCGGGGAGGTCAGCAGGGGAGGCCCAGATCAACTTTGTCCTTGTGACCATCCTCCCCTTAATGTCACTAATAGCACAAGAGCACTTGAAAACCATTTCAAGTTTTACAGATGGCCATCGTGTTAGTAGAGGAACCAATTCTAAACATCACCACTTTAAGTAAAGTCATGAAGAAAATCTCTGACAGCATCATAAAACAAAAGGAAAAGTTGTGTTAAAAATGACCAAATTAGCTGGCTCACACCTGTAATCCCAGCAGACTGGGAGGATGAGGTGGGAGGATCACTTGAGGCCAAGAGTTCAAAACCAGCCTGGGCAGCATATCAAGATTTCATCTCTCTATTAAAAAAAAAAAAAATTAGCCAGGCATGGTGGCATGTGCCTATAGTCCTAGCTATTTGGGAGGCTGAGGCAGGAGGATCGCTTGAGCCCAGGAGTTTGAGGTTGCAGTGAGCTATCATCATGCCACCACACTCTAGCCCAGGCAACAGAGCGAGACCCGACCTCAAAACAAAACAAAAACAAAAAACCCCAGAAGGAACCTTCTGCATATCTTTGGACGCAGGAAGACATCTTCTGGGGATCTATTTGAGGAACTAGTTAAGAGTATACACAAGGATGGTCAGCATGGTGTTAACTAAATTGTGTTTAATTGTAAAAACTTGGAAACAAGTCTCTTAGAATGTAGGACTTAAGTAAAAATCTTGGTACATATTGGCTAGCACATATTGGCTAGTAGATACTCAGTTGATTTGTCAAATAAACTAATGATAAAATACATTCATCACAGTGGAGGATTATATAACCATTAAAACTCATGCTACAGAATATATTATAGCATATGTAAATGTCTGATCCATTGCCAAGTTAAACAAAAGCATAGCAAAGCTGTATATTCAGTGCAAACCCATTTTTGTAAGACAAGTATATACCTGTGTGTGTCTATGTATTGAACATGTAAAAAGCAGGAGCTTCAATGGAGGTGTGTAAAGAGAATACTCACAGACACTTGGAAAACATAATTGAACAGTCCGTCTCAACCTCCTTGCAGCCAGGGAGCCCAGCGCTTGTGGGAGATGTTATGCAGGAGCCATTCTCAATGTCCCTTACGCTACTCTTATTTTTTTCCTGTAATACTTGTCATCTTTTAATATACTGTATAATTTGCTTACATTGTCTGTCTCTTCTTGTGGGACTAGAAGCTCTTTGGGCAAGGCTCTTTGTTCAGTGATGTAGCCCAAGCACTTAGAACAGTGCCTGGCACGTGGCAAATGACCATCTGTGTTTGTTGAATGACTGAATGAACTCGCAGAACAGTTTCCAAATACTGGGTTGTGGACCCAGTTAGGGCGTAGGAGTCTCACTGGGGTGTTTCGTTTGGGAAGTGCCTAGAGCGGCTCCCACCCCATCTTCCAGCACAGCCCCTGAGGGCAGCAACCTGGTAACATCGGTTTCCTTCGCCAAGAAGATCCTGTCCCCAGGTTCTGAGGGCAGCCCAAGGTTGAGGGTCTGAGCCCCTAAATATACCTGTGAGGTTTGCTAGCATTGTTTAATGTGTGGGTCACTTAATATGTTGCAAAGACTTTTTTTTTTAGCATCTCTGGTTGGGCACGAACTACAAAGACATTTTTAAATAAGTAACTTCCACTTTCCTAAAAACGAAAGCAACTAAAGCAACATGCAACATTTAAAAGTCTACGTAGACAAAATCAAGATACTAATCCCCCCACTCCAAAAATCACCACAGTGTGCAATCTCTCGTGTTTTTCTGTATTCTTTTTTTTAGAAGTGGGGGACACATTTGCCATATTATTGTTTTACAGGTTTATGGTCTCGAATCACATTTCACGGTATCTTATCTCATTTTTCTTGAAGGATTTTATCCTGGAACACTACAGTGAAGATAGCTGTTTATATGAAGACGAAATCGCGGATCTTATGGATCTGAGACAAGTAGGTCTCTGTGCGCAGCAGAGGAGGGAGCGTGGTTGATCACTGAGGCTGTGGTCCGGTGGCATCAGGGATGAGTGGGGGCGATGGTGGCTGTCGGGGTCGTGCGTTCCTCTTGCTGCATGAGCCAGCCATGCAAGGGGAGACGGCTGGGGCTGGACTCCAGGATTCCAGACTTCATCCCAGCCCCCTTTCCACACCTCCTGGAGTCCACAGTACTGGCCACGGGGCCCAGGTGCCACAGAAGTCGAGAAGGTGCCTGTCTGTGTGTGCAGGGCACCTTCTGGGGTGGGCCGGCTGCTGGGGTCTCCTCTGCTCAACCCTCTGTGGTTCTTGTCCTTTCAGTCTTGTCGGACGCCCAGCCGGGACGAGGCCGGGGTCGAACTGCTGACGACTTACTTCCTCCAGCTGGGTTTTGTCGAGAGTCGCTTCTTCCCGCCCACGCGACAGATGGGGCTCTTGTTTACCTGGTAGGTGCCTGAGGTCTGCAGGGTGCTTTCCCACGGCAGCGGCAGTCTCGGGGCCTCAGCACCACGGATGCCCCCTGCACAGCGGCCCCCTGTCCTGCCTGCCCCATTTATGCGGGGGAGTCTGGGGAGAGACCAATAAATTGGTGTTTGTTTATGAAGCATATCTGGGAGCAGACGGCTCCAACAGACTGTGGCTTCTTGCGGCTCAGAGCAAGTGAGCCAAGGAGAAGAGGCATTTTTTTGTGCTCATTGTATCGTTGGGGGAACACTGGGGCTCTGAGGTGGAACTAACAAGTAGTAAGATTTTTATCCCAGGTTGGATGGGTGTGTGTGTGTGAGAGAGAGAGAGACAGAGAGAGAGCAGGCGCAGGAGAGACTTGGGTTTTGTCCCAGTGAGACAAGGGCTGCAAACAGAAATAGATCAGATTTTAAAAACTGAAGCAGAACATTTGATCCTTTTCCAAAATGGGTATTTTCAAAGATTAGTGTAAATACTCTGGAGATGCCCTGGCTCTTCTCTGAGTGTACTTAGGAGTGTGGATGAAGGCAAAGTAAACCCTAACAGTGAAAGGGTATATTCAGAATTAAATTTGACCAGAGCAGACAGGTGGCTACTGATGCTTTTTGGAAAGGAAGGGCAGATGACCTGTTGTCAGAATGCAGTAGCTGCCTTCGTGGGTGACGGGGCTACAGGTGGTTTCTCCTTAGTCTGGAATTAGGAAGAAGTTCCCTGCCTTCCTCCTGGTTGACACGGGAACTTCAAAACAAATCCTGGGAGGGGTTAATAATTGCTGTGTTTCATTTAGGAGACTTTATTGTTTAGAAGATTTTTAGGTTCGCAGCGAAATTAAGCGGAAAGTATAGAGCCTATATGCCCCTTGCTACACCACCCTCCTGCCCCCACCCATCAGTTCCCCCACCGGAGGGGTATATTTGTTACAGTTGATAAACCTGCCTTGACACGTCATCATCACCTAGAATCTATCGTCTAGAGTTCAGTTTTTTTATTTGAGACAGGGTCTTGCTCTGTCGCCTGGGCTAGAGTAGAATGGTATCTTCATAGCTCACAGCAACCTCAAACTCCTGGGCTCAAGCGACCCTCCTGCCTCAGCCTCCCGAGTAGCTCAGACTACAGGCACATGCCACCTCGCCTAGCTAATTTTTCTGTTTTTTGTAGAGACAGGGTCTCGCTCTTGCTCAGGCTGGTCTTGAACTCCTGGCCTCAAGCGATCCTCACACCTGAGCCTTGCAAAGTGCTAGGATTACAGGCATGAGCCACCACACCTGGCTGAGAAGCCTTATTTTTGTGTGTGGCTGTGGGGGTCTTTATTCAGTATGATCAGACCTGTCATCTTGCTTGGGAACAAAAGCCTCATTGCACGTGTAGCTTTTGAATTTTATTCAGGAAATGAATTTTGTCTATTTTCACCCCGCAGTGGCATTTAGTAGCCAAGTCACTTGTATGCGTTCTTTTAAATAGGTATGACTCGCTCACCGGGGTCCCGGTCAGCCAGCAGAACCTGCTTCTGGAGAAGGCCAGTGTTCTGTTCAACATCGGCGCCCTCTACACGCAGATCGGGACCCGGTGCAACCGGCAGGCGCAGGCTGGGCTGGAGAGCGCCGTGGACGCCTTTCAGAGAGCCGCAGGTGTGTCTGCTCGAGGGCTGCCCAGGTAGAACCGGGGCCCTGCCAGGTGGCGCCAGGGCAGCCCAGCTGAAGAGGGTCTTGGGGTCCTCCCCAGCCCCAGCCTTGCCTCACAAGCCTGAACGGCCTGGGCCCGTGCTCAGCGGTTGAAACCGTGTCACTCGGTCTGGGATGGGGTGGGGATGGGGTGGCTCGGGTACACGGTGAGTCCTGTGGGTAACGATTAATCTTTCCAAATGTGTGGCCCCGGGGCCGGCAGTGGATAACTGTTTCTTTCAACGCCGTGCGGAAGAACGGAACAACTTTTCCCGAATAGTCATTTCGTTTTCCCCCTTTTGTCAGGTGTGCCTTGTCAGAGCGTGTTACCCCTGCGCCTTTATCCTGTGCTCGTTCCGTCACGTGTGCGCCTGGGCTTGGTGTTCTTGGCCCTCATTCGAGGGATGCCTTGCTGTTCTGTCACCTTCTTCTGGGACTTGCAGATGCGTTTCCCATTTAACCTCTTTTCCCTGTCAGTCACCCCTGAAAGTCTCCCTGGTGCAGGAACAGCTGCGGGGTGGAGGACAGAGGCGGCTTAGCGCCCACCTGGGGTCACCAGGCCTGGCGCTGTGGAGAGCCTGGTACGGCTCACGTGTGTCCAGGGTCCTGCGTCGCTCCCTCCAGCAGGGCTGTGTCTGGGCAGACTCCTTGCAGGGAACGTGGGCTGGGGCAGGGCACAGTGCACACCGCGGCACGGTCCCCACACTGGCCCCACGGGGTGTCGCCTTTGGTGCTGCCCCTCATCGTGGTCCCCTCCCCCACCCGCACAGAACCTTTGTGGACATCTCACCTGCTCTGCAAGCCCGTGAAGAGCCCTGGCTTCTCCGTTTGGGCTCACTGTGGGATCTCCTGTGTTAAATGATTGGCCCCTTGGGATGAAACGGGATGCTGAGATTCCAAGTGGGAGTGGATTGCTTTGGCTAGCACTCCCTTTCTGCCTTTCTGAGGACTCTTGAGCAGGCATCCGTGGGACCTGTCTCCCAGATTGCTGGGATTTAGACAAAGAGAAGCTTGAGCGCAGCGGGGAGTGCGAGGGAGCCCCCAGGGAGCTCTAGCTGGCAGCAGGTGCCATCCCTCTGCAGGGCAGCAGAACCAGAGGAACCAGTTGGATGGGATTTGCGTGGAGATTATATTTCAGCTCCAGATTGACTGTCAGTTAATGCTTCTGACAGTTAATTTTCTAAAGTTTAGGGGGGTGAGGGGGGCATGGGCAATATACATAACCTAAACTTTTGTACCCCCATAATATGCTGAAATAAAAAAAAAAAAAGAAAAAATAAATAAAGTTTAAAAAAGGCATCTGGGAGCTACAGCATGAAAATTTCCACCGGAGTGGACTGAATTGATATTTCTGGGGTCCTAGGGAAAAGCCCCCAGTTTCTCGTGTGTGAGCGTCACCTGTGAGCCCCTCAGCCTTGCACCTGCTTCCCGCTTTCACCCCCACAAATGCCTGGTCGTGGGTGGGGTGTCTTGCAGTTGTCCCAAGGGAGACAGCGGAGGGGAGGCCGGTTTCCTTGCTCAGTACCGATGTAAGTGTTTTGGAAGAAAATCCAGTGTTTTCTAATTGTGCTAAAGTATACATGACATAAAATCTACTATTTTAACCATTTTTTATTATGGTGAAATACACATAACATAAAATTACCATTTTAACCTTTTTTTTTTTTTCCTTTTTTTTGAGACAGAGTCTTACTCTGTCTCCCAGCCTGGAGCACAGTGGCACCATTATATCTCACTGCGACCTCCAACTCCTGGGCTCAAGCGATCCTCCTGCCTCAGCCTACAGCCACACGTCACCATCACACCTGGCTAATTTTTTATTCATTTTATTTTTTTGTAGAGATGGGGTCTCACTATTGCCCAGGCTGGTTTTGAACTCCTGGCCTCAAGCAATCCTCCCGCCTTGACCTCCCAAAGTGCTAGGATTACGGCAAGAGCCACCACAACTGGCCCATTTTAACCATTTATAAGTGTGCAGTTCGTTGGTGTTAAGTATGTTCATATTGTTTTGCAGTGATCACCACTGTCCATCTCCAGAACTTTTTCATCATCCAAAGTGAAATTCTGTACTTAGCAAACACTAACTGCCTTCCCCCTTCTCCCCACAGCCCCTGGGAGCGTTTATTCTACTTTCTGTTCCTGGGAATTTGACTATTCTAAGTACCTCATCTGAATGGAATCATATAATACTTGTTCTTTTACAATTGGCTATTTCACTTTAGCACATATTCATTTATACCGTAGCATGTGTCAGAATTTCATTCCTTTTGAAGGCTGAGAAATATTCCATCGTATTGTGCACGCATACCACGTGTATCTGTCCATTCATCCGCGGACAGACGTTCGGGTTGTTTCCGCCTGTTGGCTTCTGTGAGTGATGCTGCCGTGAGCATGGTGTGCAGGTACAGCGAAGCCCTGCCTTCAGTTCTGTGGGGCACACCCAGGAGTGGAATTGCTGGATCATATGGTCATTAAGAATCCAATTTGTGAAGACGCTGTAGGACGCCAGTGTTACATTTTTGCTTCTGTCATTCTCTACAGCAGCACGGTGAAGTGAATGCAACCCCAAACTAATGAGCAAAAATGTGACACTTCTAGGGGTCTTAAACTACCTGAAGGAGACGTTCACCCACACTCCCAGCTACGACATGAGCCCCGCCATGCTCAGCGTGCTCATCAGAATGATGCTCGCACAAGCGCAGGAAAGCGTGTTTGAGAAAATCTGCCTTCCTGGGATCCAGAACGAATTCTTCATGCTGGTGAAGGTGGCTCAGGAGGCTGCCAAGGTGAGACTTCCTGGTTCCTGTGACTTCTGGGGGTGGCAGGGTACATTGGTACAGGTGTGCTGGAAGCAGCAGGGGCTTCCCACGGCTGCTTGCCCACGACCTGGGCAGCGTGCCCACCCCGGCTGGGACTGCTGGCTTGCATTTTCTTGGCAAATATCGGTGCTTCAGATACGGATCACGGATTCCATCTGCAGCTTAGCCTAAAAACCAGCAATAGTGACAGCTGCCTGATCCCCCCTCATTAGCCCCGACGCTGACAGCACAAGGAGTCGCCTGGAGCCGCTCCCAGATTCTGGAGCGGCCTCCGGGAGGGGCAACCACATGGAGGGAAGGGCTCTTTCTCCGCAGGCAGCTGTGTGCGGGCCCCTGCGCCTGGCTGCCCCTTCCCAGTGCCCGCTCTGTTTCAGGTGGGAGAGGTCTACCAGCAGCTGCACACGGCCATGAGCCAGGCGCCGGTCAAAGAGAACATCCCCTACTCCTGGGCCAGCCTGGCCTGCGTGAAGGCGCACCACTACGCGGCCCTGGCCCACTACTTCACTGCCACCCTCCTCATGGACCACCAGCGTAAGGCTTGGGTGCCTGGTGGCCGGGGGTCTGCTCAGGGCTGTGGTCAGGCTGCCGGGGGCTGTGGGGGGCGGGACGGGGACTCTGAGCTGAGTGAGAGATGCCTGCCCGCCCTGGAGATGCTCACAGCCTGAAGGCAGAGAACGAGAATGGCACGTGACCAGGCGGCTGTCACACAGGGCAGGGTGGGAGTGGGGGCTACAAACTCCTGTTGGGGGAGGAAGGGGGGCAGCTTTAACTCTGCCTAGGGGCAAGCAGATGACTTTTCACCTGGAATCTAGACTCTAAGGGCTGCCAAAAACTCAGTAATCAACATGAGGAACATTTTAAGGTAATATTTTAAATGAATCAATAAAATCTATGATGATGGAAATTTTAAATAAGAACCGGGATCGATAAGGGATCTATGCTGAGCCGTATTGGAGCCCGAGGCAAGAAGAAATTTTGGCGTTTTGTTTATCACGGGCTTTTTTGCATTGATTTGGATCCTCTAAAACTTGCATTAAATCATTATGTATCTTGTTTACTGAGTTCCTGGCACTCAATGAAATGTGGAGCCCAAAGTAGGCGGCTCACTTTCTTCACCCTAGTGCTGGCTCTGGTCTAGAGGTTGGGTGGCAGTTTTGGTTAGTTTTGATTGACGAGTACTAACCAAGACAGCCCCCAGAGTAATTAAAAGGGCAGCCCCTGGAGCCAGACTGTTCAGGCTCATATCTCAGCTCTGCCATTAACAAGCTGAGAGACCTTTGCCAAGTTACTTAGCTGCGTCATGCCTCAGTTTGCTCACCTGCAAAATGGGTATATAGAGAGAAAATGGGTATATAAAGGGCTGTTATGAAAACTAAGTGTCTATGTGAAGAGCTAAGTAGTGCCTTGTGTAGTGTATCTCAGTCCCTCTCAAAGTTTTAGCTGCTACCGTTCGTATTATGTAGTCTGTTCTGCAGGACAAGATATGGAAACAAATGGAAACCCTGTATCGTGCCTCATTAGTATTATATAGTCTATTCTGCAGGACAAGACAGGGAAACAGATAGAAACCCTGTATCGAGCCTCGGTAATTGCTGTGGAGACACAAAGAGGCAGCGGTTGGAATCCTTGGTGTAGTCATGGGTGGTTTCCCAGAGGCGGTGACATTTGAGTTGGGCTTTTCCAGCAGAACAAGGAGAGAAAGGACAGCTATGAGCGAGCAGTGCACACAGGAACGGGGGTCAGGAGAGCTGAGGTAGCGGGAAGCGGTTTTGCGAGGTTCGAGAAGAGGACGCGCACCAGGGAGGTGAGGTTGAGGGAGGAGAGGCCCCGCTGCAGGCTTGGAGGCCTCCAGAGGTGCGCAGGCCAGGCGGGGCCGGGGCACAGGCTGTGCTGGGGGGTCCTGTGTGGTGGGTAACTTGGAGGAGGGCACGTGGGGGCTCAGGGCCAAACCATGAGCCCCTGGAGTGTGTTAGTCACCGCGAGCAGAAGCGTGGGGGCCGGGTGGCCCGAGGGGTGTCCAGGGGCAGACTGTCTTCCCAAATGCCTTGTACAGCTGGAGAAGAAGGGGCCCTAGAGGTGTGGCTGACGGAGAGATCGCTAAGTGGGTCTGTGGCCATGTCTGGAGCGGGGATTTCACCTGGGGTCTCGTTGCAGTGAAGCCAGGCGCAGACGAGGACCACCAGGAGAAGTGCCTGGCCCAGCTCTACGACCACATGCCAGAGGGGCTGGCGCCTCTGGCCACGCTGAAGAACGAGCCGCAGCGCCGACAGCTGGGTGCGTGCGGGTCCTGCTCACAGGCGGCTGCGGACGGGTCCCTGGGGAGGGCTCAGGAGAGTGGAGCAACTGGGCTCAGAAGGCACGAGACAGAGTCCCCCAGCAGGTTCCAAGAGCACCCAGGCCTCCCACCGTGGAGCCAGGGCTTTGGCGGTCTCCCGACACCCCAGTGGTCCCTGAGAGGGCCCTTGGCCAACCCGACGAGGAAGGATATGTGTGTGGAGTTTCTTCTGTCACGGCTTCATCACCAAGAGCACCTAAGGACTCGTAATGAATTGTCCTGGTCAGTCTCCTCCACGTGCCAGTGTGAAGATCTCTTTCCATGTGCAAACCTGACTTCCTCCACCACCAAAACCTGGGTCCCTCCCACACCCTCCACACGCATGCACACATGCGTACACACACACACACACACACACACACTCACTCTCTCACTTGCAGTCTCCCGTCTCAGTGATGGCAGCTGTATCTCCCTAGGTGCCCAGGACAGAAACCTTGGGCTCACTCTCCACTTTTTTTTTTTTTTTGAGACAGAGTCTCGCTCTGTTGCCCAGGCTAGAGTGAGTGCCATGGCGTCAGCCTAGCTCACAGCAACCTCAAACTCCTGGGCTCAAGGGATCCTCCTGTCTCAGCCTCCTGAGTAGCTGGGACCACAGCATGCACCACCATGCCTGGCTAATTTTTTCTATATATATTTTTAGCTGTCCATATAATTTCTTTCTATTTTTAGTAGAGATGAGGTCTCTTCCTCTTGCTCAGGCTGGTCTCAAACTCCTGACCTCAAGCGATCCTCCCGCCGTGGCCTCCCATCACTCTCTACTCTTGTCACTCTTTCTCACCCCACATTTAATTAGCAAATCCCTTAGAAAACATGTCCCAAATTCTATCACTTCTTATCCCACCACCCTGGTCAAAGCAACACGCATATAGAGCTTGCTTAACAAACATCGACTCCCTTAAACTCACACAACCCCGTGAGATAGGGCTGGTGGGATCCCCATTCTGCATCTCAGGAAACAGAGGCCCAGAGAGGTCACACGGCTTGCCCTGCTCATAAGCGGTCTGCCTGCTTCCCTCTGTTCCATCAGAGTGCGGTCACGTGGGTCGGATCACATCAGTCCTCTGCCCACACGCCAGTGGGCTCCCATCTCACCCACAGCAGGAGTAAGGGTCCTCATCCTGCACTTGTCAGGTCAGGCATGGTCTGGCCCTGCCCCTTTCCAACCTCTCCCACCCTTACTCCCCCTAGCCACACTGCCAGCTCCTTGTTGCCCTTGAACGCCTACCTCAGTATGCTCCTGCCCCAGGGCCTTTGCACTTGCTGCTCCTTCGCTGCCAGTGGGGCTATGCTCAAAAGTTACCATCTCAAAAAGCCTTTCTTGGTCACCCGTCACAGAACAACCCATATTCCCGCCTTCTCTTGCCACTTCTGCCTACCCTGCTTTATTTTTCTCTAGTACCTTGTCTCACTGCACAGTCTGTTACATATTTCTTTGTACTCTGCATATGACATATTTCTTTGCTTGTTAATTATCTGTCTTCAACCCTTACATGTGAACTCCATGAATGCAGGGGCAATTTTTTGTTAATTGCTCTATCTCTAGTGCCTAGAACATTCAGTGAATATTTGTTGATTGGATATTTTATGGACATAAGTGAGGCGTAAGCTGTCGGGTAGATCCTTTAGAAGAGAACGTCCGCCTTCTCGGGCTGGCGCTCTGTGATGCATTCCCGTGTCACGTGGTGGGTGCTTTCCGTCTGCAGGGAAGTCCCACCTGCGCAGAGCCGTTGCCCACCACGAGGAGTCTGTGCGGGAGGCCAGCCTGTGCAAGAAGCTGCGCAACATTGAGGTGCTTCAGGAGGTGCTCTTTGCGGCGCACGAGCGCTCCCGGCTCAAGTACGCGCAGCACCAGGCGGACGATGATCTCCTGAACTTGATCGACGCTCCTGACATTGTTTGTGAGTCACCGGGACCATGTGCCTGTTGTGTGGGTGCCAGTCCTGTGGACAGAGCACGCCCGAGAGGCAGGGGCACCCCGGGAGACCCAGCCTTTCTTTGCGGAGTGTGCAGGGCTCGGACAAGCCCTCGCCGTGTGCTGGGTATTTGAGGGCTGCACAGAGGAGGGACCGATGTGCTGTTCTTGCCCTGGAATTTTCATCTCCTGATTCCCAAGTCCAGGGGCTTCCGTATGGTCTGCATCCTCGTCCACCCCTTTGCAGCAAGACGCGCCCCTGCCCGGCGACTCTCCTCCCTTGGCACCAGGCACCTGCCAAGGGTCTGCTCTCCCTGGTTTGTTTCTCTAGATCCCTTTCCGTAACGTCTCATGATCTGCTTTGGGGTTTTAGCTGTCACCTCCTGCCAGGAGCTTTACCTGTGGCCTGACGTCTTTGCCGGGCTCTGCACCTTGCTGTCTTTTGCCTCCATCTTTCATCACGACCAACATTCCTAAGCGTCTCCTAGGTGCTGAGCGCTGCCATGAGTTCAGGAATACAACAATAGATAGTTGCTGCCCTGGGGGAGGTGACAGTCACTTCTGCCTGGGAGGGTGGGAGCAGGAGCACCTCCCCAAAGAGGTGGCTTCACAGTGAGGAATGACCAGGATCTTTCCAGAAATTAGGGGTGGGGGATGGAGGGTAGTCCGACTGAGGGAGCCCCCTCTGTGCGTACCCGCCTCTCACCCTGCTTCCTGCACCTCTGTCTTCGGTCTCTGGAGGTCCCTCCCAGCTTTCAGGAACCAGCTCCTTAGAGACAGGGCCCTGCTCAAGCGAGAATCCCGGTTTGTCTATAGTCACGTTGTCGGATACCTTTTGAACATTTGGGCTCTGCCAGGCATGACAGACAGTTGGCACCATATGTATACAGGATCTCATTCAGCCCTCTAATGCTACGAGGGAGGTACTAGCATCACCCTCAGGGTAGGGATGAAGAAATAAAGGCTCAGGGAGATCAAAGTTCTTGCCCTAAGTGACCAAGCTGGTAGGTGGAACCAGGCTGGTGCCCAGGGATTCTCCTTCAGGGACACTGTAGTCACCTCTGTGACTAGGAGGCAGAGACTTGAACTCCACGGAGAGGAGACGTGCGGCTCCAGTGGGGGTGACGCTGCTCTCGTAGTGGACGAGTGGCTGGCAGAGCCCGGCGCTGTATTGAGTGGTTTGTAAGAAGCGCAGGGTCTTTCTGTGGACAGAGGGGTGTGATCCGCCTTGGGGGTGCCAGTCACCCTTCCCTAGATACTCACTTCTATTTACAGAGACACTTATCTTTTCATTTTTAATCTTCTTTTCTAGCTAAAACTGAGCAAGAGGTTGAGATTACATCGCCCCAGTTCTCCAAGTTGGCAGTAACAGACTTCTTTCAGAAGCTGGTATGTTGGATGCTTATTTCATAAGTGAGCTAAGGAGATGGCTTTTACATTTTGCTAGTTTGTTGTCTTAGTTCATTTGGGCTGCTGTAACAAAATACCATAAACTGGGTGGCTTATAAACGACAGAAATTTACTCCTCACAGTTCTTAAGGCTGGGAAGTCTGAGATCAAGGCATCAGCAGATTTGGTGTGTGGTGGGGGCCTGCTCTCTGGTTCATAGATGACACCTTCTCACTGTGTCCTCATGTGGTAGAAGAGGCCAGTGAGCTCCCTGGGGCCTGTTTCATAAAGACACCAATCCCAATCTTGGGGGCTCCTCCTGCACGACCTAATCACCTTTCAAAAGGCCCCACCTCCTAGTAATCCCATTGGGGATTAGGTGTTTTTTTTTTTTTTAGACAGTCTCGCTCTGTTGCCCGGGCTAGAGTGAGTGCCGTGGCATCAGCCTCGCTCAGTGTAACCCCAAACTCTTATCTCTGCCTCCCAAGTAGCTGGGACTACAGGCATGTGCCACCATGCCTGGCTAATTTTTTCTATATATATTTTTAGCTGTCCAGATAATTTCTTTCTATTTTTTTGGTAGAGACGGGGGTCTCACTCTTGCTCAGGCTGGTCTCGAACTCCTGAGCTCAAACGATCCGCCCACCTCGGCCTCCCAGAGTGCTAGGACTAGAGGCGTGAGCCACCGCGCCCAGCCTGGCGATTAGGTTTTAACAGACATTTTGGAGGGGACACAAATATTCAGACCATAACATATTAAAAAACTTACTTTTAGGTATTTTAGATTTTTTTTTTATATTAAAGATCTTATTTTTAAGATAATTTTAATTAAGATAATTTCTAAAAGATAAATTTAGTGAAAATATATAGGATATGTTGGAGAAGTGGCAATCAGTGTTCTAGTATGATGCTCTGGCACAATATTAGCCGAGACGGCATCGTTAGTCTGTGAACAAAGCCGAGTGAGCTGTTCAGGGACAGGAGGCAAAACTTCCTTTAGCTTTTAAATGTCTGATTCAGCCTTCAAATCCCACACTTAACGGTGCTGTCTTCCAAAGGGCCCCTTATCTGTGTTTTCGGCCAACAAGAGGTGGACACCTCCTCGAAGCCTTCACTTCACCGCAGAAGAAGGGGACTTGGGGTTCACCTTGAGAGGCAACGCCCCGGTTCAGGTCCACTGCCTGGATCCGCACTGCCCTGCCGCGGTAAGCACGCGCCTTTCCAGCTTGGCAGCAGAATCCTCTGGCAGCTTCGTGTGGAGTCCGGCTGGGAAAATACAAAGAAATAGTTCAAACACATCTGGGTGATTGCATTTAGGGTGCACCTAGGCCGGAAGCCTGACTTTATGTGAAAGGCCTCGTGGATGCCACATGCCCAGACAGAAAAGGATTAATTTTTTGCTTTCTTTTTTTTTTTGAGACAGAGTCTCGCTTTGTTGCCCAGGCTAGAGTGCCATGGCATTAGCCTAGCTCACAGCAACCTCAAACTCCTGGGCTCAGGCAATCCTCCTGCCTCAGCCTCCCGAGTGGCTGGGACTACAGGCATGTGCCACCATGCCCAGCTAATTTTTTGTATATATATTTTTAGTTGGCCAGGTAATTTCTTTCTATTTTTAGTAGAGACGGGGTCTCGCTCTTGCTCAGGCCGGTCTCGAACTCCTGACTTCGAGTGATCCATCCACCTCGGCCTCCCAGAGTGCTAGGATTACAGGCGTGAGCCACCGCACCCGGCCTAAATTTTTGCTTTCTTGATGCAAACTTAGGCAAATGTCTATTTTGTTAATGAATCTGGGAAACGATCTGGGATTTGGGTGAACGAAACGTTGACCTTTATTTAAACAATACCTTTGTAGCTGGCAGGAGCCAAGGAGGGAGATTACATTGTTTCCATTCAAGGCGTGGATTGTAAGTGGCTGACGGTGAGCGAGGTTATGAAACTGCTGAAGAGCTTTGGTGAGGACGAGATCGAGATGAAGGTTGTGAGCCTCCTGGACTCCACGTCATCCATGGTGAGTGCCGACACTGCCCTGGGCGGTAAACACTGGCCTGGAGTGAACTCTCTGTATGCTGAGCCCCGGAGGTGTTTACCAGGCCCTCTGCCTCCCACCTGCGTAACGTGGCACAAACGACTGGACACCTAAGCTTGCAATCACTGGGGTGTGCTTGCCTTGGTCAAAGAGATAATTGGAAAAACTCCTCTTAATCCTGTAGAAAAATAATTGATTTATTTTTCTGATTAAATTCTGTTTGACCGGGTGCAATGGCTCACACCTGTAATTGTAGCAATCTGGGAGGCCAAGGCAGGAGGATTGCTTGAGGTCAAGGAATTCAAGACCATCCTGAGCGAGAGTGAGACCCTATCTCTACCAAAAATTAGAAAAAATAGCTGGGCATGGTGGCGTGTGCCTGTAGTCCCAGCTCCTTGGGAGGCTGAGGCAGGGGGATCCCTTGAGCCCAGGAGTTTGAGGTTGCTGTGAGCTATAAGGATGTCACTGCACTCTAGCCCGAGCAACAGAGCAAGACTCTGTATCAAAAAAAAATTCTGTTTAATTACAAAAGTAATACATACTTGTGTTTAAAAAAAACAGTTCCAATAGTACAGATGGACTTAAGACAATTAATGAAGGTCCCTCTCTACAACTCAGAGACAGCGTTAGCCATTTCCTGGGAGATCTTGGGAAGTGTTCAATTCCTCTGCAAGTTCATGTGCAGTTTTCTCCTTTAATTTTTCCAAGTGGGAGGAATCATACCACAGGTTCTCTTCTGCACTTTGCCACACTGACTAATGTACCTTGTACCTTCCCTGTAAACAACATCTACTTATTCACTGAACAAATATTGACTGAGCATCAGCTATGTGCCAGGCACTCTCCTGGGTGTTGGAACTCCAGCTCAAATTCGACCGATAAGGTCCCTGCCCCCCGGGAAACACTAAAGAAGCAAATACCTGGTTGTGATTTTGATAAGTGCCTTAAAGAAAAGAAAACGTGGAACGTGGTAGAATGACTGGGGGTGGGGAGAGGCTGCTCTAGGCAGGTGACGAGAAGGGCCAGCTGAAGAGGGACAAGAGGACCATCCCAGGCAGGGGCACCAACAGGTGAGGGGGAAGCCCTATTGTCTGTGTGTTTTCATTTTGGTGACCATTACTCTGTATTCCTTTCTCAAATATAGTAAGAACCTCAAGAAGTGAGTAGTGGTTTCTAAGCCTGAGTTGCTACTACTGAGTATATTCCTTAAAAATTTTCCTTGTTTTCTACATAAGCGTTGGTCACCTGAGTTTCAGAATTGTATCAACTTAATTTTTAAGAGGATGCTGTAAGTGCAGAATGAGTCTCCAACTTGGTGATCATGTATCAGGTGATCAGGTATCTTGAAGACGTCTAACACCCTTTTCTTGCTTGTCTACGTGCAGCATAATAAGTGTGCCACGTACTCTGTGGGAATGCAGAAAACGTATTCCATGATCTGCTTAGCCATTGAGGACGACGATAAAACTTATAAAACCAAGAAAATCACGAAGAAGCTTTCCTTCCTGAGCTGGGGCACCAGTAAGAACCGACAGAAGTCAGCCAGCACCTTGTGCCTCCCTTCGGTCGGGGTTTCGAGGCCTCAAATCAAGAAGAAGCTGCCCTCTCCTTTCAGCCTTCTCAACTCTGAAAGTTCTTTATACTAACACGAGGAAATAAACATGTCCAGGCCCCAAACATTGACGGTGCTGACGAGGCCTTCAAAATTTGTGCCATAATGGAAAATATCTAAATGTTTTCAGATCCCATTTTCACATGGTATAAATTTGCATTTCATGTGTTTTTATGAAAGTAACAAGAAACCTCTAGAAATTTGTGAAAAGCAAACTTCTTTGAGGAGTGTCACTGTATTGCTGCAAGTTATTTATTATATAAAGTATTGTAAATAGTGTTGAAAATATGGCTGTTTTAAATGGTTAGGAGTGTTTGTAATAGTTTCCAGGTTTGGGTAATAATCATTCCTTAATTTAGACTTCACATGACCCCTGAATGAAGGCAGTTCAGAGGACTATAATGGTAGAATTAAATTAGTGTTACTAAAAACCGTTCCAAAGAGCTGCTTCCTAATAGGAATTATTTAACCTAAAACAAGATTTTACTATTAATATCTATATAATATGAATGCTATCTCTAGATAAAGTCTAGTGCCAAATTTGTCTTGATTTATTAAATAAAAACAATTTAGGAGCAGCTTTTCTTCTAGTTTGATGTCATTTAATTTAAAAGTTGCTAACACAGTGGCAGTGTTAGATGAAGATGCTGTCTACAAGGTAGATAATATACTGTTTGATACTCAAAACATTTTTCATGTTTAAAGTAGAAGGTACATAATTATATATTTTAAGTCTGGGGTAAAAAAGGACTTTTACATCTTATAAGGTAAAAATGTAAATGATTCAAATTTAAAGCTCTGACTTTTTAAAGTGACATTCCTACCAATTGATTTCTCTTGCTATAAGTTGGATGATACTGTGACTAAGATTCACAGTTGACACGACACACATTCCATAGCTAAAAAATATAGCATTGAAATCTGATTTTGAGAATCAACAAGAATTTAATTATTTCCTATTGTGCAATATCTTAAGGGAAACAACCACCTTTGGGAAAGTGTATCCACTGCTCCTTGGGCCATGTTTGTATAAATGTTTGAATAAACATTCACACACCCGAGTTGTTTCTTTCACTTTTATTTCATTTTAATTCCCCCCTTTCAAATTGTTTCTACTTTAATGCACAAGTGTTTTTATTGTTTTGATTTTAAAAATGACTAACATTTCCCAAAGTAGGACTTAGCTTTCACATTACCTTCATCTTCTAAAACGTACGGCATCTTTCATTGTGTTTATTTCTTGAAGAGGCAGCTGTACCTTTTGATTCCCAGCCCCTGGCTCCTCACTGCATGCAGCTGCCCCTAATGTTTGCTCGTGTGTCCTCCCACTGTTGGGCTGCACACATACAAACACATTCTTTCCTGCCTCACACACATTGAGTTTTCATCTTTAAATGGGAACTTTAGACTCCAGGCTTTCTGATCCAGAATACATGCCCAGTGATTACAAACTGTACAGCTACCAAAAAAAAAGAAAATGGGAGGAAAGGAAGAATGAGGGAAGGAACTGTTGTGCCAGTGTTTACGTTGGCGGCAGCCTCAAAGCACAGGTAGTAACATACGAACAGCAGCGCTGACACCAGGAACAAGGGGCTTAGGGCACACAGTGCTTCATTGTACATCTCTTTCCTTTAGATGGTCCCATCCCCCATCTGAAACTCTTTAGACTTTTCTATGACAGACACAGGTCAAGGTCACACGTTATGATATGGCCCTGACTCTGAGGAAGATGCCCACTGGCCCTTCCCCTCTCAGCAGAGGGAGGGCAGTGCCCGCCAACGGCAACGCACACGGCGAGGCAGGGCCACCCGCGGGCTCCGTTCAGGCCTCGCCGCTCTTCTAGTTGCTGTGAGAAGTCTTTTTTTCCTAGTTTTTGAATGTGAAGACAAGATCCCGCTGTTTGTGGTCGAAGGGCCAGCTGTCACCCGGACTGCGTGAAGAAAGCATGGATTTGCTGTGCTGCGGCTTGTCCGGCCACCGGTTCCAGTTCCCGGACGGAAGCGTTGCTCAGTTGCTGGATACTGGGAAACTTCTGCAGCAGCAGGGGGGCTTTCACTTTCCCAACGCCGGGGATCCGCTGCACAGTTCGAAGCAGGGAGAGCTCAGACAGCGGAGCCCGTTTCTTCCTTAGAAAAGGGTTCTTCCTGGGCTCTTTGGTTTGCTCCTGAACCTGAACCAGAAAGTAAAGGAAAAGCACGTGAGCGCCCTCTGGAGGACTGGCAGTTTTCTTAAAACTTGTTTTGCGGAAATTCAGTTCTTCCCTTTGGTTCAGCTTGACTCGGGGGCACAAATGTTTTCACATACCATGAATATAATTTTTCAGACATCAGCAAACTTATTGAAATGTGAATCATTAGCCATACAAAGGAGTAAGATGTAGACAATTTATAAAAATTTGAGTTTTCAGAATGTTTCAGATAAAACTAATGAAAAACATAGGAATTCAAACACTTTCCTATGGTCCATTAAGAAACATTTCAGTTGTGCAAGATTAAATGATAGTTAGACCTAACCTAGATCTACTTCATACAGGACCTGCAGGAAGCTTGTCTGTCACAGGAGAAACCCAGTCTTCAGCTTGTGGTGGTTATACTAAGGCAGGTAACAGCATTATATCAAGAGAACTTAGGAATAGCGAACCACACAGGGCTGCCTGCATTTTTGGTTCTCAACCCTAGGTGCACATCACAGGGGGAGACTGAAAAACAACATAGGCCCCGGGCGCAGTGGCTCACACCTGTAATCCTAACACTCTGGGAGGCCGGGGCGGGAGGATGGCTTGAGCTCAGAAGTTTGAGACCAGCCTGAGCAAGAGTGAGACCCTGTTTCTACTAAAAAATAAAAAATTAGCCGGGCGCAGTAGTGCACACCTACAATCCCAGCTTGAGGATCGCTAGAGCCCAGGAGTTTGAGGTTGCTGTGAGCTAGGCTGACGCCACAGCACTCTACCCAGGACGACAGAGTGAGACTCTGTCTCAAACCAAATAAAATAATAACACAAAAAAATTGATGCTCAGGCCCTACCGCCATGTTTTGATTTTTAATTGGTCAGAGGTAAGGCTCATGTATCACTATTTTACAAGTTCCCCAGGACATTCTAATGTACAACCAAGTTAAAAAGTCAGGACAATGGAGAACCAGGTTTTTTGTTTTTAAGTAAACATTATAAACTTGCACACGCAAGTGCTGGTGCTTAATAAAGATACGTGGGGATGAGGCAAAGCAGCTGCTAGTTGACATTTTCTCCAGAGTAAGTGCAGGATGATGAATGATGGCGTCACCACAGCCTGGGAGTCTCAGATTGGGTCTCCAACTTGTTTACTTTGTATCCACTTGTCTAGAGTGGGTGGCAAGCTCAGCTGGCTGCAGAGGCAGCTTCTGAACTTAATAAATTCCTCAAAAAGGTTTTATAAACCAACACAGGGAATGACACAGTTTGGACTGATAGGTTGCAATTATAGCAAGGGCAGCTGAGAGTCTGCCTGAGGTCAGGTCCACTGTGAAGGTACAGGAATCCACACTTACTAACTGGACAATGAGGCAGGATGCTTCCATCTGGTTGGCCACCGGAAGTAACACCATTCCAAGGTCCAGCACAGTAAACTTCTGTAAGGCTGGGAAGTATTGTTCGCTCATCCGGGTTTTTTCAACTACTACAATGCCTTGAAGATTATTGGACTTAAAAAGAAAAAAAGATATTAAGCCATTTTGTGACAAAATTCCTTTCAAGGTTAAGAAAGCTATCACTTTGTGCTTGGAATGGCCAATGGTTTTATAAATTATTCCAAGAGATGGAGGGGAAAGGGGGGAAGATAACCAAGTCAACATTCAACTTCAGTTTCTTTAATCCAGTACTTACATTTCTAACGCGAACAAGCCTCTTTCTGTAGCCATTTCCTGCCACCAAATCAGCTTCGGTAACATAAAGAATGCAGGATCTATTCGACAGGCAAAAATCTGGTGTCAGGCCATCCTCAAAAATGAGCTTAATTTTCCCTTAAAATGAAAGTGAGATCCGTGAGTCAGTTTCGTATGAAAAGGCAGCAACAGACAAACCGTTAAAACAAACAAAAAAAAAATGGGGGGGGGGCGGGCAGGAAAGGGCTTATCGCAGAAGGCAGCCCACTTACCTTGCATCTCTTGCGCCAGCTGCGACCCGCGCCATTTCTCATTGGCCACAATGTGCCCCAAAGGCACGTGCACGGGGCTCGGGCCATCAGGGGGGCTCCTTTCCATTGCTGGTCTCGACCTAATGAGGGGAATACAAGACGGCACCTGAGCAGGCTGTCCTGCACACGGCCCCACACTGCACTCGAAGCCGGGGCCTCTGTGGCAGGATCCCGTCTGCAGAGTGTTCTTTCAACACTGAATTATTTGTAGAAGTCTAAGAACCGGGAGATTCCTGTCCCGGCGGCCGCGTCCCTCATTTTCGTCACGTACCTGGCCCCTGGCACCCCAGCTCGGTCCGCACGATGGCTCCTCAGTCCAGTCCAGGCCGGGGACCGAGCCAGCAGGGTCCCCACCTCCGCCCCGGTCTACTGGAGCTACTTTACCCGAGGCAGGGCCACTCCCGGCTTTGCGCCCCGGGTGCTCTCCCAGTCCTTCATCCAGCCCGCCCTCCGCCTCCCATGGCGGCGGATAGGCTGTTGCGTGGCAGATGGACACCTGATTTGGCCAATGAGAGAACCGACAGAGCAGACGGTTTCCGCTCTGGAGGGAAATTGAATGGAACCTGCGGGTTGCCAACACGACGAGTGTGGAAGTAAACTTGGCTCTGATTGGTTGCGGACAAAATTGAGCCAATAGCAGACATGGTTGTTGCAAAGTCCTCTGGGATGAAAGAGCGTCTAGGGCTAAGACCTCGGGACCGGGGACTGCTTTAGCGGCGGGGCCCTGGCTGTGATGAGATCTGCCGGTAAATCCAGGCCCTGGTGCGCCCACCCACCCGCCGCAAGGATGCTCCTGGGGTTTCGGAGAGGCCGCAGGAACCAGTTCGTAAGTAGATCCTCGCCCATCCCCACCAAATACATCGGTAGGCTGTTTCCGCCTCCATCCACCCCGCCCTCCCGCATCTGTCTGGCTGCTGCGGCAGCTCCTGGCTGGTTTCTCTCTCTGTTTCCGCTCTTGTCCTGCCCCAGGTCCACTCTCCACACAGCAGCCAAAGGAATTATTTTAAAACTCAAATCTGATCGTGCCTCTGCCCTTGTTAGAAAACAATGCCATTACCACCACCACCACCACCACCACCACCGTACACCCTCTCCAGCCACTCCGGCCTCGGTCTAGGCTTCCACCTTTTCTATTCCTTCTGCCTCGAATGCTCCCCTCCGAGTCCTTCCACGGCCACACTGTCACTGTATGCTTGTACTCCCAGCCTCGTTCTCTGACCGTCCCTCCTGCCTACTCACTTCCTCTAGAATCCTAACTCCAATGATCTGTTCATACCTCCCCCTTCCCCCCTACAATCTATTGATCCTACCAACTTTTAACTGACTGTCCCATCCCTGATGTCCTCACTGCCCTCTTTTCCAGCTCTAAGTCCGCCGTCCATCGCTCCCGGCATACACCCTCAACTCCCTTGATGCTGCCTTCCTTTTCCATAGTTGCCTGGAAAAACCCCAAACCTACTTACTTTCACTTCTCCACAAAATGAATACTTTAAGTGCAGAAAAAGCACTGTGATAAGGGCACTCCTGAACTGTATTTTAAAGTGAGCCAGAGGGCATGTCTGATTTGGCTTTGTGCTCTCAGCCTATGACCTGCTGACAGGAGGGTGTTGAGAAGCAGTGAAGACATAACTGAAACATTTTTGCATTGCAATTTTGCTAACTCAAGTCAGCCTGTTTATTGAGTTTTTATTCAAAGCAGTAAACATTGTTAAGTTCCTAGTGTGTGCAGATACCCACAACTGATTGATGGCCTTGGGCTACATTGTCTAGAGGATAGATAAATCCATAACTAATTCACAAGATGGTAAAACAAGAACTACTGTAGACATGTGTACCAGGGTAGGGGCAGCAAGGTCAGTCTGGAGAGTTGGCCTGGGCCTTGAGGGGAGTAGAGAAAGAATTCCAGGAGGAGAAGACAGCATATGCCAAGGCCTGAAGAAGAATGAATTATTTGCTGTTTGGGAAATGGAAGGCAACTCTGGGTGTTAAAGCCTGGAGAATAAATGCAAGGATGAAGAGGGTGAGCAAGAAATGAATGTGGGTCCAATGGTAGGAACCAGCTTACAGCAGCCTTTTATGCCATACCGGAGCATTTACCTGTCATCGAGAGAGTGGGGCTTCCCATGGGGGAAGGTTTTCATGTTGGGTTGAGGTAGGATTGCCCTGTGATTTAAAGTTTGGAGGTGAGAGGACCATAGTTAGGAAATGATTGTGGAGGTATAAGAGATGTTTAGCATACTACAGGGGATTCGCTCTTTCAAAAACAACAACAAAGCTCACAAGGCCTTTTTGGAGAACCTACTAGATGGCAGCCTCTGGAGATTTGGAGGTTAAAAAAAACCCTTTCTTGTTGAGCCTCTCCCAAGTGGTGGGGGCAGGGGAGGAGGCACATATGTAAACTGTCAAGGTGCTGGACAAATGCGGGCTGGTAGGCGCCATGCTGAGGGGTAAACAGAGAGTGGAGGGATTGGGCAGAGACTGTTCTGGAAGACCTACTCCGGTGGGTGGCTGTGCAAGTGGAACTGGGGTGGGGTGGGGAGGCTTTTGGGAGGCCTGCCGTCCCTTACTCCTGAAGGGTGTCCCCTGACTGTGCCTCCCTTCCCCCCTTTGTGCCAAACACTGCCCGATTAGTCCTCCCAGGGCCCATCAGTGGGTGCTCCTCACTGGGCCACCGGATCTCCTCAGGCTGGAATGAAAGCTCTTCAGATGGCAGTAATCCCACTCTCACCCCTGCCCCTCTTCTGACCTCTCCCTCGCAGGTGCCTCTGCTTTCCAGCAAACCAGAGCACTGTGCTTGCTCCATTCCTTTGTTCTCCCTTCCTAAAATGCTTTCCTATCACAGTTCCAAATGTGGGAGCAGTGGCCATCTTTGAAAACCCAGTCTGAATGCCTCTGTGATCTTCTCTGCGGAGAGCATTTGAGGTCCGCATGCTGGCCCAGAGCTAAAGGAACCCTTCCCTCCCTAGGCCATCTCAGCACTTTGTTTTTCCCTTTCCCTTGGCTCTTCTGTGCTCTATAAGAACTAGAATAGAGTTTTTCCTGTATACTCTCCTTCCTTGAGGATGAGGACAAGATTTTTTCGTTGCTGTCTGCCTCTAGTGGATGTGAATGAATGGCTAGTACCCAGAAACGGAGATTGGACTAGACTCAAACTTCTGAGACCCCCAGTTACCCAAAGCAGGGTTCTCTACTTTCATGGTGTGCAGGAGCTAGTTTTTGTTACTCTGCATCTTTGAGACAAGCCACCTGGAATCTTTATTAAGCCCCCACCAGGTGTGAGGCATCGTGCTCAGGGCTAGAGTTCTGGGATTGGTAAAGACAAGAGTCACCCGCTTCTCTGCAAGTCGCCCTGCTTTGTAGGGGGAAGCCCGGGAGACATCAGTAGGGGCAGTGCTGTGGGACAAGTGGAGGGCCTGGAGGGTGACTCTGGGGGACAGTCAGGGCAGCTGCTCTGAGGAGGGTAGGACAAGACGGCCCCCACAGTGGGCAGCTGTGATGTTGCTCCCTGGGTGGGTGCACGTGTCTGGCCAGCTGGGGGTTGGGGATGGCAGGGGAGGGGTGGGGCTTCTGGCGGAGCTGGAGCCCTGGGTGGCCGGCACAGGTGTCTCCTCTCAGCCTGGGGCGCGGGGCACGGCGGTGGTAACAAGACTCAGGTGATTGCCCTGCATCCCAGCGACCTCTGCTGCGTTTCATCTGTGCAGAAACACATCGTCCATGGCCTTCTCCCTGCAGCCAGCATCGCTCCGAAGCCCGCAGTGCCCCGCACGCCTCCACCCCGCAGCCCCAACCCGTCGCCAGAGAGACCAAGGTGAGTCTCAGAGGAGCAGGTGCTGAGATCGCCCTGTACGCGGCTTCCAAGTACTGGATCCAAACTGTTTGGGCAGCTAGAACTGTTAGGACAGTCCAAACTGGCCAGAACATCACTAACAGGGCAGTTAGCATTATGTCCTCTGAAATACTTAGCACGGTTCCGTAAGGGTGCACTTAGTGTGGTTTCTCTGAGGGGTAACGGATTTACTTAGGGTCTGTCCCTTTCAAGGTGTATGAGGTTCTCACATTTTGTAATTGAATACAATTAGTGTTTTTCAAAATATAAAGCATTAAAGCCCAAGTATTCAGGCTTATAGTACTTTAAAGGGAATTTTGAACTGTGCACATACTTTTCTTTTTAACCACAAGCTTGCCTTTTAAAGAGCCGCTTTACGGGAAGGAAGGAGAAGCGTGTTTACGGTTAGGGCCTGGGATGCCCCTCTGCCAGTGTCCAGACACACCGGACAGCCGACTGGCTTTTATTTCTGGGTGTACTCGAGACCCCTGCTTGTGCCCTCCAAGGTTTTAGATACGGAAGAATTTTAGACTCTTTTTAATCCATAAAATACATTGACTTGGTTATTAACAGTGAATGAGAAGTAATTTCATTTAAGGGTGGTACCTTCTTTTTAATGTTCTTTGGTAGTAGTAATATTTTAGTGTTTTTTTTCCCCTTCAGCACAGTCTTTGTTTTTTTTTTTTTTTGAGACAGAGTCTCACTCTGTCACCCTGGCTAGAGTGCAGTGGCATCAGCCTAGCTCACAGCAACCTTAAACTCCTGGGCTCAAGCGATCCTCCTGCCTCAGCCTCCCGAGTAGCTGGGACTACAGGTATGCGCCACCATGCCAGGCTAATTTTTTCTATATACTTTTAGTTGTCCAGATAATTTCTTTCTATTTTTTTAGTAGAGACAGGGTCTTGCTCTTGCTCAGGCTGGTCTCGAACTCCGGAGCTCAAACGATCCTCCCACCTCGGCCTCCCAGAGTGCTAGGATTATAGGCGTGAGCCACCGTGCCCGGCCTTCAGTATAATCTTGATAACAAGAATACGCATTTATTGGCCAGAAGCAATGGCTCACACCTGTAATCCTAGCATTTAGGGAGGCCGAGGTGGGAGGATCACTTGAAGCCAGGAGTTCGAGATTAGCCTGAGCAACATAGTGAGATCCTGTCTCTACAAAAAAAAGAAAAAAAAAGATTAGCCATTTATTAATGTTTCCTTTGCACCAAGTACTCTGGTAAATGCTTAAGAAGCATTCCTTCATTTCCTCCTCTTGAGGACCCCGTGAGAGAGGTCCTGTGTCATCTCTATTTTGGGTACACAAGGCTGGCTACTGTGTGGTGGCATTGCTGTGATGCCCGTGTGGCTTTGTCTAGCTCTAAGGAGTTTGAGCAAACAACTCTTACGTTGTGTCGTTAGCACTTAAATGTTTGTATAGCACCACTAGTAGCTGGAGGGTTAGCTTTACATTCCATCATAAAGCAGAAAAATATCTGAAATGTGTTATTTCATGGCAAGCAAACTGTGAAAGTATTAGACAATCTCTCCCTGTAGTCTCCTGTGCTTTACAAAAATACCTTCCTGGATTGTAAACAACTTTGGCAAATTTATCATATTTCCAGATTTTTTTATTTCTGAAAAGTAACATTCAGGCTGGGCATGGTGGCTTTTGCCTGTAATCCTAGCACTTTGGGAAGCTGAGGCAGGAGGATTGCTTGAGCTCAGGAGTTCAAGACCAGCCTAAGCAGAACGAGACCCTGTCTCTACTAAAAATAGAAAAATTAGCCAGGCATCATGGCGGGGCGGGTAGTCCCAGCTACTGGGGAGGCTGAGGCAGGAGGATCACTTGAGCCCAGGAGTTTAAGGTTGTGGTGAGCTATGATGACACCATTGCACTCTACCCAGGGCGACAGAGCGAGACTGTCTCAAAAAAATTTAAAAAGTTTCAATTGACTGATTATTGTCATCATTATAGGTCATGTTTTTCTGTCTCTTTGCAGGCCTGATTATCTTTGAGTACAAGACACTGTTGTAAATTTTACCTTGTTGAGTACTGGATAGTTTTGTATTCTTATAAATCTTCTTGACCGTTGTTCTGGGATGCAGTTTCTTGGAGAGATTTTGATCTTTCGAGTCTTGCGTTTATGATTTATTGGGTTCTAGAGCAATGGCCAACTGGGGTTAATTATTCCCCACTACTAAGGCCAGACCTTTCTGAGTGCCGTACCCAATGTCCTGTGAATGATAAGTGTTTCCTGTCTGTCCTGTGGGAGCAACCATTGTCCCCAGCCATGTGTAAGCACCTGGCACTGTTCCTGTAACCCTTTTGGATGGTTCTTCCTCCAATTTTGGATAATTTCTTCACAAGCGAGTGCTGAAGAGTATCTTGCTGAACGCTCAGGGGGACCTTCTGCAGACCTCTGGGGTTCTCTCTGTGAAGATCACACCTGTCTGGTCCTCTGTCCTGCTAGTTCTGTCTTGGTGTCCCCGGGCTCTCAGCTCCGTCTCCGCAACTCGGGGAGTCCACTTGTCTCCACTGCGGTTCCCACTCCCTCTGCTGTGACCTGGAAATCCCTCCAGGCCGTGAGCTGGGGCAATTCTAATTCCATTGTTTTATTTTTCTTTTTTCAGGCAGCAGGGTAAATCTGTTACTCTCTCGTCCCTATATTTTTGAATAATTTTCAAGTGTTTTAAAAATGTCCTTTTAAATCTTTTGTATCTTTTTATATCTCCTTTTTTTCCCCATTCTGATCTTTTATTTTAATAAGAAAACTACTTCAGTATAGGCTTTGGCGTTTGGCTGCCTGGATTTGAGATCTGGTTCCACCTCCTCTAGGCTAGGAAATCTTTGCAAGGTATCAAATGTCTCTGGAAAGTGGGATGACACGAATATCTGGTCACACAGTTGATGTGAGACTCGATGAGCTTATCTGATGGCACGTGGCGGACTATGGGCGTGTGGTCAGTAGATACTCAGTAAACACTATAGAGCAGAGAAGGTGAACCTTGATCAGTTCACATATCCTGTTCAGCCTTCAACTTGAGTGTTCACGTCCCACTGTCTCAACGGCATGTTTTTCTGTAGATCTGCTCTGGCTGCGGCCATTCTGGCAACGACATTAACTGGGCGGACCGTTGCCATTCCTCAGCCTCGCCAGCGATCGCGGTCTGAGAGTGACACGACCTGCGTTGAAAAGGACAGCTTCATCGAGCCCTATGCCACCTCCTCGGAGCTGAGACTTCGGTAGGGACCGTATTGCTGGTCGTGCTTCTCTCGGGTGGCAGCCTGGTCTCTACACGCGTGTGCACGTGCGTATAGTTATGACTAGAGTCTTAGTCGCCAGGTTTTCGTCACCAGCGTCAGAGGGACACCGTCCAGGGACATTATTGCTCTTGGGTGAGAATTTCCTCCGGAGTGCATCTTGTTAAATTACGACTTATAAAAGCATTGGTCATTTTCCTGGCAGCACAGAGCCAAGGACTTAAGCGTTGCTCTCAGCCCTTAGTCGGATTCTCTGCCACAGCCTGAACAGTGACAGTTGTCTGTCCCTCATCCCTCCTCACGTGTCTCTCTGAACATTCATACTAATTTTACCTTCTTTGGCACCTGTATAACCTTTCCTTTCTTGCTTGACCTGGGTTTGAGCTGACACAGGACTAGGGGCTTGGGAAACGTCCATCCTCAGGAAGAGAGAGTTGAGGGGAGCTTAGGGCCCCGCAGGAATCAACTGGGAACAGCTGGAGGGTTGGGGGATGGTCACTGGGGCTGGGATGAGCTTTCCAGACTGAGAAGAGGGAGCACGACAGATGCAAGCAATGGAAGGAAGATGTTTGTACCTAGGACTCGAGTTAGCTGGAGGGTGGTGCGAGATGGGGCTGGAGGAGTGGGCAGGGCCAAGCTGGGCTGCCCATGGCATCCTGTTCCCAGGGTTGTGTCTCCCTTAGGAGTGGCGAAAAGACACTGACGGCTTTAAGGACTTGTGGGGTCGGGGTGGGGACCCATCAAATTTGCCTTTCTAATTGTCATGTGTATTCAATTTTGTTTTTGTTATTTTGATATACCAAATATTCTGTATTTTTGTTGTAGTAAAGTCTATCAATTTTTTCCTTTACGGTTTCTGTCATTGTCAAATTTAGAAAGACCTTCCTACAAAAGCATTATGTGAATACTTAACTTAATTCCTTCTAGGATGCGCTTTTATTTTTGGTTTTTACATTTAAATATTGCCTCCATTTTGAGATGTTATAGTGTGGCCTGTTTCTCTTCTGGTAAGAATTATACTTTGGCCTAAAGATGAGGAAGTGATTCTAAAATTCACTGGAAAGTATAAGTTCCTAAGACTGTCTGAGGAAATATGGAAGGAGGAATGCTAGCCCAGGGGTGGGCTGGAGTAGCCCCATCATATTTTAAAACGTAGAAGTCAATAGAGGAATTATGACTCGAACATAAATCATAGAAGAATATTCAGTCTCAGTAAGAACTGCAAATTTAAATGGTGGGAATTAAATTGTTTTGGCAAGATTTAGAAAATTATTACCAATGCAGTTGCAGGTTGGAGAAATGATTTGTGAAATGGTTTTGTGCAGTATGCACATGGACACAAAATGTTCATACCGTCTGACTTAATTAATACAACGTATCGTGGTACGTTTTATAGGATTAATCCTAAATATAGAAGAGGTTTTCTGCATGTAGATGTTCATTACAAGATCTACTTGATTCCTACCTATTTCTTTCTTCCTTCCTTTCTCTTCTTCCTCTTCCTCCTCCCCCTTTCTTTTTTTTGAGATGAGGTCCCATTCAGTCACTCAGGCTAGAGTGCAGTGGCATCATCATAGCTCACTGCAGTCTCAAACTCCCGGGCTCAAGCAATCCCTCCTGCCTCAGCCTCCCAAAGTGTTTGGATTATAGGTGTGAACCACCATGCCCAGCCTAATAAGTTTTTATAATCAACATTTTAAAAGGTAGGAATCACAGGGCACAGTGGCTCATGCTTGTAATCCTAACACTTTGGGAGGCTGAGGCAGGAGGATCACTTGAGGCCAGGAGTTTGAGACCTGGCCAACACAGTGAGACCTTGTCTCTATAAAAAATTTAAAAATTAGCCAGATGCAGTGGTGTGCACCTGTAATACCAGCTACTCGGGAGGGTAAGACAAGAGGATTGCTTGGGCCCAGGAATTTGAGGCTGCAGTGAGCTATGATAATGCCAGTGCACTCTAGTGTGGGTGACAGAGTGGGATCTTGTTTCAAAAAAAAAAGATTACTAACAACAAGACAAGTTGTATATATATGCAGTATTAACTACAAAAACAGAAAAAAAAACTAGAAAGAAATTCTGAGTGCCCAAAGAGACGAGATAGTAGATGATTTAGTCTTTTAGCTTCTACGTGTTTTGTAACGTATTACGCATTTATGGTGGGGGGCTTGGAGGCAGTGCATTTAATACATGTGTGTGCCTCAATGCCAAGTGTTAAATGCTTTTTGTTTTACTCTTTAATGTTCTAATGCAGACTAAATGGGCAGAGTGAAGTGGGAAGAAGAACTTCTCTGCCATCCTTTGAAACACTGGGCTATGGGGAAGAAGAGGACGTTGAATCTCAGCTGTCATCCAGCTGCGAGCATTTGGGGGATGTCAGTGCCCAGAAAGAAGAGGGAGGTCGCAGTGATGACGTGTATGCCGTGCCACACAGAAATCAGGTGTTTTTCCTATTTCAAAGTGTCTTCTTGACATTCACCTTGATGTTAACTTTCAGTGAATTGTGTAGAGTGCATTTGTAAGGATCTCTTTTCTCTGTTCTGCATGTGATAGCTTTTGCTTTGGGGCTTAAGCATTTCCATTGTGTCCAGCCTCATTTCTATCCGGTTAGCCTAAAATTTAAACCTCTTTCCTTTATCTTGCAAAGGCAAGACCTTCAAAGACAAAGATAAACATCTTCCCATTCTTGATGTAGATTTCCATCTGAAGCTTTATAACTCTGCTCTTTTCTTTGACCCTGAACGCTAATTTTCCTATCACTTTTCCAGCACCAGTCCACACACTGCACCCTTTCTTCAAACTCGTGCCTGACGGGGAAGATCAGCATGTGTCTCTACAGCAGCTGCCGTTCTGTGCTTACCATGTGTGCGTTTACCTTAGTGGCCTCCACTAGCTCTGCCAGAGGTTCATTTTGTCCCATCACACGCCAGGGCACCGAGGCACAGAGGGGTTCAGGAAGCTGCATTCCTCCACTGCCAGCTGCTCTACTGATCTTGATTTTGTTTCAAGCTTTGAAACATACATTTATTTTTTGATTATGAGATTTCATCTTTCATGAAATTTTTATCAGTGTATTTTAAATTAGGATCGAGAGTATAACTGCAACCTGATAGCAATAATACAAGTGATTTTCCATGCAAATTTACGAAAGTATCATTTATTAAAAACAAAAATATAAAAGGGGTTCGGTTTTCCTTTTAATATCTAAAGTTTTCATTTTTTAAAATTTTTTTATTTTTTGAGACAAGGTCTCACTCTGTTGCCCAGGCTAGAGTGCCGGTGGCATCATCATGGCTCACTGCAACGTCAAACTCCCGGCTCAAGCGATCCTCCTGCCTCAGCACAGCTCAAAGTTTTAATTTTAAAAGACCAATTATCAACATCTTACTATAGATATTTCAAGAGAGAAGAAAAGGTGTAACACTACCTAATAAAGATTATTACAGGCCAGGCACGGTGGCTCACGCCTTTAATCCTCATACTTTGGGAGGCCGAGGTGGGAGGATTGCTTGAGGTTAGGAGTTCAAGATCAGTCTGAACAACACAGTGAGAACCCATCTCTACAAAAAAGAAAAATGAGCTGAGCGTGGTGCCACATGATTGGGTACTTCAGAGTCCACTGTGGTTTCAAATATTCTCTATTAGCAAATAAATTCACTTGTGTGATAGATTTACATGTTGTATAGGTGAAAACCTAAAGCGTGACAATAGAACATGATATTTATAACCAGTAGTTAAAATTGAATACATCTTCCTATTCATTACATAGGTGCCATGTGGAACAAGCTTTCACCCCATCAGCTCACTTTGTTTTCAGAGAAATAGGTACATGACTGATACGTTAACAGGAACATTTCTGCAGGTTACCAGAAACTATTTCAAAGGGTTTGAAAAGGATGCTAACAATTAATAGGATCTTACATTAGAGGAGTATGACATATTAGGTCCTAAGGCCAGCTGATCTGTAGGAAAGGTCCCAATCCCTGAAGTCGCACATACAGTGCAGTACGTGGTACTGAGCGCTCTTTCCAAGCACTGCGTCGCTAAGTTCTGAAACAACCATCCAACTTCACTCCACAATGAGGGAAGTCATTCATCTTCTTTTTGGTAGTGTTAGCTCTATTTTATTTTGAGAAGTACATGGGTGCTATCAACTTTGGGCAGATGGAAAGGAAACCATTTAACCTGGTTTTATTATATTTAACTATATTGCCTTATATGGTCTATTGTGTAGACTATTTAATTCTTAGGGAGAGACTGAGAAGGGAAAAATGAAACCAGAGGACTCTGAAATACGGCAGTTATTCCACAGCTGTGTTTCTGTGTGCTAAAAGTTAGCTGTAGGGTAAAAATGTAGATTAGAGCACAAATGCACGATAACCTGGAATCTTGGGCAAGTTTTTCTTTAATATACGTGGTTTCATTAGATATTAGTAATAAACTTATTTAAAAGAATTAAGGATCTCAGAGAAAAATTAATGTCAATTTTGAAGGCTTTAACATCATTTGTGGCTATTTAGGCCTCCTGAATTGTTTAAAAGGACTAATCATGTTTAGATTTAAAATACAGCAATGCAAATTAAAATTTCAAAGGTGTAATAGATCTCTTTAGTTCTTATTTTATAAAAAGGATAAAACTACATAAAATAACAAATATTAGGGGAACTGCAACATCATCAGAGATTACATTTTTTATATAGACAAGTAATATACTTTTACCTACATATATTTAATTAATATAACTACAACACATTATATAGTGATTTTTCTGCTGATAAAGACCATAAGACTAATTGTCACAAAAACATTTTTTCTGCAAAAAATTAAAGGGATTATATATTAAGAAAATAGAAAAGATTAATCACTAGCAGATATCCACTGTTGGGAACTGAGTTTTTCCCCAACACCTATCCCACTACCAGCAATGGATATGGTGACAACTGGTGACATAAAAATAAACATTTTGTATTACTTTGAAATAGTGCCAGATGATTTCAGTATTATGAAAAGTGAACATTTATTCTTGACGACTTCACAGGGACATTCCCCAGGAAATTCTATTATGTTCTCTACATTAATCTGGGCAGGAACAAATAATTAAAAATGACTTCATGATATAGTTTCCAAGAAAAGTTATTTTTACATATTTTGTTTGTTGTGGGTTTTTTTTTTTTTTTTTTTTGAGACAGAGTTTCACTCTGTTGCCCGGGCTAGAGTGCCGTGGCGTCAGCCTAGCTAACAGCAACCTCAAACTCCTGGGCTTAAGTGATCCTCCTGCCTCAGCCTCCCGAGTAGCTGGGACTACAGGCATGCGCCACCATGCCCGACTAATTTTTTCTAAATAATAATGTTTTAGTTGGCCCGATAATTTCTTCCTATTTTTAGTAGAGACAGGGTCTCGCTCTTGCTCATGCTGGTCTCGAACTCCTGACCTCGAGCGATCCACCCGTCTCGGCCTCCCAGAGTGCTGGGATCACAGGCGTGAGCTACCGCGCCTGGCCGATTTTTACATATTTTGAAATCCTATAAAAACCAGGTACATTGGAAGCAGCTATTTATAGGTTGAAAACAAAGTCATTGGTGAATGATAATCAGTTTTAATGGAGTTCATGCAACTATCTTAGTTGGAAAGCTATTGTCCCTAGTCACAAAATTTATGCTCTGACACATTACATATTAAATCACTTCTTAATATAAATTATTTTATATGTGGTGCTGACAGAGCTCTCGAGAAATGCTATACAAACAGAAGTTTATAGAAATTTTTAAATGCTAATCTTAAAATACCATACAAAAATGTGTAAACAAAAGGATGCTTTAGAGCTGCAGGGTATTATAAGATCAATAACTTGGATTAGGACTAATCCAAAATGGTTAGCATAATCTTATAAATTCAAAGCTGAGTTCTCAGTTAGCATCAGAAGGTGCTAGATGCACTACCACACTTCACAGAACCCCCTGAATGACCGCAGAGGTGCTGCGTACCTTCTCGGGGACTTCGGCTGACCTTATGACAGCAAGAGCTCACCGTGCTTACAGGCGGCCGTATGCAAAAGACTTTACAGTAAGTCTCACCTAGGAGCTGCTCTAGCGTGAAAACGTTTCTACTCTTTACGCTGTCAGAAAGGAAAACTACTTTAAAAGAAATTATAAGCAATATAAATTCTGAAAGTAAAGCACTATAAACGTTAGGTGTGATATTTTTGGTACAAAGTACTTTTTAAATCCTAGCTAATTTTTGCAAAATATGTCTGGAATTTTTTTTTTTTTTTTTTTTTTTTTTTAAGAGGGTCTCCCTCTGTCACCCAGGCAGGAGTGCAGTGACATTATCGTAGCTCACTGCAACCTGAAGCTCCTGGGCTCAAGCAATCTTCCTGCCTCAGCCTCCTATGTAGCTAGGACTAGAGGTGCATGCCACCGCATCGGGCTGATTTTTAAATTTATTTGTAGAGAGAAGCTCTTGCTATGTTGCCCAGGCTGGTCTTGAACTCCTGGCCTCAAGTGATCCTCCCACCTGGGCTTCCCAAAATGCTGAGATTATAGATGTGAGCCGCAACACTTGGCCTGGAATTTCTCATTTGAAAATAAAAACATATACATAATGTATAAATGGTTTTGCAAATGAATTTATTAGAATCTACATTTCCTTAAATACTGTATATACTTTGAGTTTACTGCAGTACCAGATATCCTACACACATACCTCTACATTCTATATTATACAGATAATGCTCACATAACCTTGCCAAAACACACTAATGCAGTCTGGCAAGATTTAGTGTTTAACTTTCAGTATTATTTTTTGTAAGTATTCAGATTCAATAGTATTTTCCAGAAGAGCTAAATGGCCAATTTCAGAAAAAGGATGCTTGCTCTCTTTCCTTGATCCATAATATTAGAATCTGTACCAATATATTTAGACATTTCCATATGTTTTCCAGCATTTAAAATTCAGCAAAACCAGGTTTTGATACTTTTACAGCCTTCCCTCTAAAATAGAAGTTTTGTCTAATATTAAAACATTTAAGTCAGTTCATAGGGCAGTAATTTTTTCCACTAGAGGTCTCACTCTACATTCTGAAAAGCGTTGCAAAATCATATTTAAGGCTGTCAGCTTTCAGAGAGCCATTAGGTGCAAAGTCTGCTTTAAAAAGAAACTTGTAACATACTGTGACAGCTGGATGGGTTTCTTACTGAATTGCGTAATATGATTCAATTTTTTCCCTCCCTAAAACGTTTTAGGGTATGCTACAGCTGCTGAAAGGATTTCTGTTTTTCTTGGTTCTTTGTCTGTTGGGTCTGAGACTGATGATGTCTTTACCAGTAACGGTAGTTGAATTGTGAGCCAAGTGACTGCCACCAATTTTTTTACCACTCGGATGCATTAGTTCTGGATCCTCAGCTATGTGTTGAGTTTTTGAAGACAATTTTTGGCCAAATATTTAAAAACTTCCTGCACATTTAGATCTTCTTTCGCTGATACTCTGTAGAATCTTAACTTCGACCTCTTTGCCAGGGCCTCAGCTTCCTCGTTCTTTATACAAGAATCATCTACGAGATGGCTCTTGTTTTGCACCAATACAGTGGGTGTATCTCCCCCTTCAGCTCCCACTTTCCCTCTCCAACGGGAGATCGCTTCAAAAGACCCCCTGTCTGTGGTGGAAACTCGGGCACACAAGCCTGGGCTCCTCGGTAGTTGGCCTTTGTGACCGAGTCGAATTTCTCCCGACCTGCGCTGTCCCATAACATCAGTCTGACGTCTTCGTTGTTAACTTGGATTTGTTGCTCCAAAAAATCGACTCCGGTAGTTTTCTTGTAGTCTTTCGTAAAAATGCCTTTGCAGTATCGCCGAAGCATGCTTGATTTTCCCACCGCTCCGTTCTCTACGACCCCGTCTTGATGGCCACTTCCGTATCTTCTTGCAGCCTCTCTCTGGTTATGGGACCCGCGCTAACTCCGGGCACTTGGATCTCCATCCCCGTCTCGAGTTGTCCCCGCCTGCCCCGACCCGCCGCCCCTCCGAGGGCAGCTCCCCGACGGGCCGCCCGGCTCGTGCCCTCTTTCGCTCTTAAGAATCGTGATTTTTAACGACCTTTACTGGAGGTCAGGGCTCGGGCCGAGCGGGGCGGTGGCGGTGGCGGTGGCGGTGGCGGCGGTGGTGGTGGCGGGGCGCAGGGGACTCGACCCCCCTCGCGGACCCGCCGCGCTCCTGTCCTGATTTCTAAACGGTGCTCCCAGGGTTTGGAAACCGCATCGTGCCACTTCTTTAACGGCCAGAGGTAGTGCCGTAATCGCTTTTTCCTTTCTCGTTTTTCCACCATTAAAACGTGCTACTCATCGTGTCTACGGACAGACTTGCAGCGCGCAGGTACAGCTATGTTGGCTATGTTTATGTTGATTATCTTCTATGTGGGAAAACACATTTTAAATGGTCTTAGGGGCCGGGGATGGTGGTGCACGCCAGTGGTCCCGGCTACTTGGAGGCCGAGGCAGGAGGATGACTTGAGCCTGGGAGTTGGAGGTTGCAGTGGGCTGTGATGGTGCCACCGCGGAGCAAGACCCTGTCTGGAAAAGTAAATTTACGGAGCTTATTTTGAGGAATCGTTATGTGAGTATTTCATGAACTGGCCGTCACTTTCTTAGCATACAAGACTTTCACATGCAGAATGAGGTTTCTCTGTGGCGAGGACGCCTGGAGCAGGCAGGCGCTGCCCAGAGCCCGAAGGCGGTGCTGGGCAGGGCCCTGGCCCTTGAGGGCTGGGGTGCGGCCCCCTGCTCCCCGCCGGGCTTGCGGGCTGCTGCTCGCGGACTGACCTCCCCGTGGAGTTGCGCCCCTCCACCGGCCTAGCCTGGAGTGTGCTACCGCGCTCCTGTAGGAGAAAGAGGTCATAGTGGCCTAGACCGTCTCCTTTGTTGCTTGAAGGACAGATATTTTATTTATTTATTTATTTTAGGCAAGTCTGCCTCTAGGACCCACGTACAATATGAAAATTTGTTTTATTTTAAAATTTGAAAAGTAGAAAATAATACAGTACATTTGTGTTTCCATTCTCCAGAATGAACAAATACTGACCTTTTTTTCCTTTAGATTTCTTTTTAAATAGAGGAAACAGGCTGGTCCGATGGTAGTGGGTTATCAGAACTTACTAACATTAGTGTCCCTAAAGTTGGTATATAACCCCCCACTGCTAAATTTGACTGGCCAAAAAAAAAAAAAAAATAGAAAATGGAACAGAAAACAAACTGTAACTGATTAGATTATTGTAACTCATAAACCAGCCTTATATAGACAATGTTATGATCCTACTAAATTTGTTTTCAGCCTATATAAGCAAGACCATAACTCTTAACTTTGGAGCACTGACCCCGTTCCTTTGGAGTCTGTGTTATCTGAATGGTCATTCTCAGCTTTTCACTTGAATAAACTCTTTTAAACTGGGGGTGGGGGTGAAGAATTGTTAGAGTTGAAATCTTCTGTCTCCCAACCCCACTCCCTCCCTGGGAAGCTGTCTTCTCTCGGGTGTGGAGTGCATTCTAGAAGTCTGTGTTTTTATTCTTTTACTATAAATACGTGTGAGTAAACACCTGTAGTACTGTATTTTTAAATTCTATCAATTTAAACCTTACTGATTATTCCTCCTCTTTGCTGTTTCACTCAGCATTGCAGTTCTGAGACCCTTCCATGTTGATTTATCCTCTTGCCTGTCGATGTACACTCAGAGGTGGTTTCCTTGCACATGTCTGATGCGTGTACCTGTATGTGGTGGATGACACTAGGCGCTGCCAAATTGTCCTAAAAGCAGTTGTTCTGTTTCACCTTCCCACCAGCAGCGTAGTGTGCTAGCTTGTGTGTTTCTGTACATCCCAGTCAATAGTAAAGCCCTTCCCTATGTAACCCGGCAACTAGAGTTTGAGCTTTAGTAACCGACAGCCATTGAAAGGTTGCATCGTAACGTGCCCATTGTCCTGGCCAAGAGCAGATGTCATGAATGAAAGGTCCCTTAAGCTGGAAAGGGATTTCGGTTTACTAGTTTTTGGTTTTGTCTCTCTTTTTTTGGATGGGGAAGCAAGGGGAAAGCTAGGCAGTTCACATGAGCCATCTCATTTGCTTCACAGCCCTGGGGATGTTTCAAATGACTTGCCCAAGGTCACCCAGCCCACTTTGCCCAAGGTCCCTGCCTTACCTGAGAGAGGCAGGATTCAGACCAGGTGACCAATCTCCCCTGTTTAGAATTAAAATTTGTTTATAGTCTTTGTGCCTTTCAAGAATGTTCTTAAACATAAGGCTTTTTTTTTTTGAAACTTACCAAATATTCCTAAATGTATAATATGATTGAAATATATGTCTTTTAAAAAGTGGGTGTGTGGCGCATAAAAAACTGCTTATTTAGTCACTGAGTGATACCTGCTCTGAAGATGATAGCGCCTGTCGGGGTACATTTTAACTTAAAAAAAAAGTAAAACTGCCTTCCCTATATTTATTACAGACATTCTGTAATCTGAGGTACATAATTTATAATTTTATCCTTTTTGTGAGGTCATTCCTGCTACCTTTGAAGCAGTGTCGGAGCTACTAAGGAAATAGACCGGCCCAGATCAGGCAGGTTGGCTACAGGTCTATACCTCACGCCTCTGTGTTTCCGAGAGCAGCCGGCGCCAGAGCTGCCGGTGCCGTGGTGGGCTGGCCTGCGGCTTCCTCCCCTTCCATCAGCACCCAGCAAGTTTTGTTTTAGTTCCCAAAGGCAATTTTCACAATCAGAAGGACTGGGCAGTTAAAAAAATTCTAAATAAATTAAGCCTTTTAGGGTATGTTTATAGAATAGTATCGCAAATTCTTTCTGATGTTTTTTAAAAACTTATTTATGATATTAAATATGCACAAAAGCACATAAATCACAAGTATATAGCTCAATAAATTTTCATAAAGTAGCCACCAGCCAGATTAAAAAAAGAGAACATTACTTGTTCCCCAGAAGTCCCCCTTCTTCTCAGTTACCGCTTCCTACGGAGTTGACCATTGTCCTGACTCCAAGATTAGATCTTTAAAAATAACCTTAGATTAATTTTGCCTTTTCTGAAAATTATGTGAGTTTAATCAGATGCCATGTATTCTTTGGAGGGTTTGATAATCTTCATTTATTGGGAGTAGCAAGGGTTGGTTTGTTCTTATTGCTGTATAATATTCCATTGTACAACTGTGCTTATTGACTCATTTTACTGATGATGGGTATTTGGTTGTTTCCAGTTTGGGGCTCTTAGGAATGATACCGCTATGAACATTCGCGGATGTGTGCTTTGGTGTGCGTATGTGGGAATGATACGTGTACCATGGCAGGGACGTGTGTGATCAGCTTCCGTGCTAGTAGAGACTGCCAAACGGTTTTCCGCACAGGGTATCTTCGGGATGCTGTTTGGGTCTTATCAGTTTCACTTTCCGTGATAATGAGAAGCTCAAGGTATCTTTGACACGGTGGACAAGGCAGTTTGTTCCTGGAAGACAAAGAGCAAGAGGTCGTTTCTTTTTTCTTCCTTGAAATGATGAGGGAATTGGGAGAGCCGTCTGCGGCCCCTGAGCCGGGTCACGTTGGAACCATGTACGTACGCTGGACCTAGTGGCCCCAGCAGCCTTAGCTCTTGGCTCTGAAATGCCCCTTCTCATGGGCCTCTTGCTGGTCCCTGCCACCACCCCCCTTGCCAGGCTTGAGGACAGCCCTTTCATTGCCTGCAGCACAAAGCTAAGCCAAGCTGATCACAAAAATAAGATTTCTTTTTTTTTTTTTTAAATCACAAGTCATCAAGCAACAAGAGCAAGGTTTTACTGAAGAAGCAGGGTAGCAGGAGGGAAGCCAACCCAGAGAGCACAGTCGCAGTTCACCATACAGGACATGCTTCACTGCTCTTCCTGTTGGACAGCCTCTGTCCCCACCTCCCAGACCCCTGCTGGTGGGAATGTCACCACCTCATCAGAGGTGGTCCCATTCTTGGCCCATGGGTCTGTCTAAGGGACAGCTCTATGGCCCTGCCACCATGTGTGATGCCTACATAGGAGGTGCTCACAGACAGTAGAGGGGAGGGCGCCATCCCATTAGGAAACAACAGACACGTGGCCTCACATCGTCAGTGACATCCCACACAGGTGTGGGGACGAGCGTTCTCCCAGGGCAGGTCGGCAGTAAGTTAGCAACACAGTGTCGGCACCAAGTGGGACGGGACTGAGTGCTGTGCAGTGCGGGCCGGAGGCCGCCCCTTTCCCTGGGCCGGTCCCTGGCAGGAACAAGGAAGCGCGGCGGCCAGGGCAGCCTGGCTGGGAGGAGACGCACTCCGTGGCCCAAGCTAACTTGGGTGGCGTCGCTTTTGCCACCTGGGCTTTTCCTGAGGCCTGGAAGTGTCATCCTGCCCTTCTGTGTCTCACTAAGGATCCGGAGGGAGGTAGGAAAATAGGATGATTGAAACTGTTGTTAGGAGGGTATTTTATACAGGTTACATTTGTCACGGTTGCTCCTTTGTCTTTTGTAACAAAAAGGTGCCGTTGTCCCGTGGGGCGGACAGTGAAGACGATGAAAGTCCTTCTGATCAGGACGGGTTTCCAGGCTCACCTCTTGCACCGTGGCATACCCAACAGAAAGGTAAAACAAAACACCCATAACTTTTATGAAACGTGACAGCGTTTTGTGGCAACGAATGTTGTTTACCTTTTAGGAAAATATAAGCCATTGGACCTCCACACTGTGGCTCCGTGATTTTAACTAGGAATATACTTGGAATATACTTGAAATTCACTTTTACTGAAGCAAGTTGACTGCCTGGCTGTTAGATGTCTTTAAAGTACAAGGCGCTCATTTCTGAGCGCCTTTTGTTTGCTCTCAGCCAGGAGAGGACGCAGGAGGAGACTGGCTGTGAAGCCCTCGTCGTTCCTTTCCCTCCACTCCCCCGAGTGACGAGGGAGGTCGCGTGTATGTTTCACCACGCCGTCCCCGTCCCCAGAGCAGGGCCTGGCCCACAGGGGCTGTCGGGAAAGGCTTGTCTGGTGAGTGAACGCAGGGACACTTATATGTCTTGTCTGGCCCAATGAGAGAATTTAGTGCATTACAGCAACGGGAGGGAGCAGTTTTCAGTTTCCTGTGAGGGGCTCATGTCTGAGAAGTGAGAAGAACCAGGTATGCAGTGGGCAGCCAATAACTGCTTCATTGGGACCCTCCGAGTTGCCTGCGCTCAGGGAAACTTCTATTTAAATCATTTCACAAGGAAAACAGAATACCGGCCTAGTAAACCCTGGGCCAGAAAATACCTATTGGTCATTTGACATATTTTGAATATTAAAGTCATGTAAAAATTATATCTTTTTAAAATTATGGAAGTAATACTTTCTTGCTGTAAAAAAATAAAATAAAACTCAAATACAGGACTATATGTAAAGCTAAACACACATAACTGTGCTCCCATAGATGATTACTGGTTAACAATTAAGAGCATGTATGTATATAAACTACATGTTATTTCGTTACCTGCCTTTGTTCATCTCACGGTACAACCTGAACATCTTCCTGTGTCCGTACGCGTGGACCTCCCCTCCCGCCTCTAACATCCGTGTTGTGAGGCCTGATGTAGCACATGGCCATCAGGGCCTAATCAGGAGACAACCCACATGGTTCTTTGAACACGGAAAGTCTAATATAAAGGAGTGCCTGCTAAGGGGTAAAGAGAACTCTCCAGAATGCAAGGGTGGCAGACAGGGCTGTCGCAGGGCATCTGAGAAAGAAACCGGTGGCTCACGTCTGTAATCCAGCACTGGGGGAGGCAGAGGCAGGAGGATCTCTTGAGGCCAGGAGTTTGAGATGAGCCTCCCCAAAAATAAAAAAAAAAACAAATCTGGAAGGGTCTCGCCCAGAGCTCAGGTCCTGACCCTGCTGGAGAGCGTAGCTGTGCCCTGCTGGCTGGCAGCGAAGTCGGCTAAGGTGCCGAGAGCCTGCCGCTGGGACAGGGTTCCAGGAGAAGCCACCCATGGCGAGGTGCTGCTCATTGCTGGCCACTGGAAAACAAAGAAAAGGAAAAAAAGGAAGGAAGGAAGGGGGTGGGTGTGGAATCGGGAGCAAAGCCCCTGCTCCTCCAGCATCTCTCCAGCGCCCCCTACCGACAAGGCCTGTCGTCGTGCCAACTGGCCGGGTGGAAATGTCGCAGGGCACCAGCAGGCAGTGAGCGTGGACTCGGGGCTGAGAGGCAGTGACCACCCGCACACTTGGGGACACAACCTTGGAGCACAGGCAGTGGTTGGGAGGGAGGGATCGCAGCTCATGTGCTTGGTTTGTGGTGGGCATTAAAAGCCCCTGGGCACTTGTGAAAAAGCCTCATACCCCAAGTTCCAATTCAGTGACTCTGGGTGAGGCCTGGAGGTCTGTCCTTTTAACAAGTACCCGGGGAGTCTCATATGAGTGACCTGACACTTCAGGATCCCTGGCTTTTGGTAGTCTGGTCCTGGACTCTGTCACTTCCAGGTTGTACAGGGCTTGGCTAAGTTACTCTGCCATTTCCAGGTGACACAAGGCTCAGCTAAGTTACTCCTCTTCTGCTCAGTCTGAGGTGTCTCTGTCACACATTGAGTTGCACACGTGAAGCACAACACATTCCATCGATGCTACTGACAGTTACTGTCTAAAGGCTAAAATGGCTGGGCACAGAAGCTCATGCCTGTAATCCCACGGCCGTCGGGGCCACGGCAGGAGGAGCACTTGAGGCCAAGAGTTTGAGACCAACCCGGGCAGCACAGTGAGACTCCATCTCGACAAAAAAAATAAGAGGTGGGCCTGGTGGCACGTGCCTGTCGTCCCAGTTACTCCAGAGGCTGACCCAGGAGGATCTCTTGAGCCCAGGAGTCTGAGACTGTAGTGAGCTATGATGGCACCACTGCACTCCAGCCTGGGTGACAGAGCAAGACCCTGTCTCCAAAAAAACATGTAAATTTTTTCTTGTTGTATCACTGTAAACATCTACTCATCAGAAATGTGTTCAGCACTTGCCACGTGGCAGAGACAACAGAGCCACAGGCCCGTCCCTTCACACTGCCGTTGTGGGAGGACGTGCAGCTTGCGGACAGTCGTCTGGGTGCTGAGGGGGCCATGGCGGGGGGGCACGGAGACCAGGGAGCAGCTGACACCCGCCAGTTAGAGAAGGTGGCAGGAAGAGGAGGTTTCGTGAGGCTGGACCCGGAGGGACGTGGCAGGATCTTACCAGGTGACAAACACACGCATGCGGTCAGGGTTGCCCCAGGACATTTGACCAAAAGCAGTTTGGTTAAAAACAGTTGATCAAGACAGATTTTTGTTCAAAAACAAGCCCTTCGGCCGGGCGCGGTGGCTCACGCCTGTAATCCTAGCACTCTGGGAGGCCGAGGCGGGTGGATCGCTCGAGGTCAGGAGTTCGAGACCAGCCTGAGCAAGAGTGAGACCCCGTCTCTACTAAAAATAGAAAGAAATTATATGGACAACTAAAATATATATATACAAAAAATTAGCCGGGCATGGTGGCGCATGTCTGTAGTCCCAGCTACTCGGGAGGCTGAGGCAGTAGGATCGCTTAAGCCCAGGAGTTTGAGGTTGCTGTGAGCTAGACTGACGCCACGGCACTCACTCTAGCCCGGGCAAGAGAGTGAGACTCTGTCTCAAAAAAAAAAAAAAAACAAGCCCTTCAGTGATCAGTTATTCAAGTTTTGATAATACTGGTAATTTCTGATGAGCACATGAACCAGGAAGCATATTTAGGATTTTGTATGCACCTTTAGCATTTCATTCTGTTTCCTGAATTCCACAGGGGTTTTTGCCTTGTTGTTTACACGTGTTTCTCATCTTTATTCAGCCAGTTGTTTCTGCTCTGCAAATTAATAGTAGAAAGTTATAAAAGCAACTCAGATGTCGAGCTTCCCTACAGCGAAGTGTGCAGGCAGACGGGGCCACACGGTCACCTTCGTAGGGCACCTGGATTACACACGTGTGCGAGACGAGGAACCAGGTGGGATTAGTCGTCTTCTGTGTCACTGAGCAGTTTGCGTCAAGGAACAGCCGTGTTTCTGAGCAAGTTGGATGCTACCTCTAGGAAGGGTCGGCAGAGAGGAGTCCAGGCCTGGCCCCTCTGGGCGGTGGCAGGCAGGCGTGTGGCTGCGGTGCTGGGGACGGGGTGTTGGAAAGGCGGGAGCAGCCTGCGCGGGAAGGGCTGAGAGTCGCGCCGGGAGTGGGGCCCCGGTTCCGCAGCCCCCGAGCCACCGTGGGGTTCAGCCATGGGCGCGGCAGGGAGAGGTGAGCGATTCGGAGCCAGGCTCTGCCTGGCCTGGGACTTGTTGGCCACGTGACCCTGCGGAGTTTGTCCCCGTCCCGGGCCTTGTTTGGCTGCTCTGTGGACGGTGAGTTTCTATGACTGTTCTCTTCTGTCATTGTCATTTCATTATCTGCTTTAAAAGTTTCTCTCTTTTTTTTTTTTATCAGATAAACACTCTGTACTGAATTTAAAGGTAAGATGATTTTTTAAACATGCTGATTTTCTCAATAAATAGAATTTCCGTCATAATTTTCAACAGATTTTGTAATTTATAAGGGAAAAAAAAAATCTTCCCTTAAGAGTGCTTTCCTATTGAATATTTTTTTAAATACTCCTAAAATATGAGAAAACTCCTATGTCCCATAGTTGAACGATGAAAGCAGTATAGTAAAGGGTTAGAAACCACTTACATAATTTATAGAATGAATAGACAATTTTAATAACTAATTTGCAAACATAGAAATAGTTCTAGCTTAAGTTTTACATTGTGCGAAGTCATAGGAATTAAAAAAATTAAACATTTCTCAGTAGGGTTAATTTATAACCCTATCTTCTTTTTCAGCAGAAATTAGAAACTTAATATCACACTAACGTGTAAGGAACAAAAGTTCAAAGCCCTCCCTTTCCTCTCAGTTTGGGACTGAGAAGCAGGATCTTATTAACGTTCTTTTCTCAGCATTTGAAACGTGCCTCCCTGCGGTTGACGAGGTCCTTTTTGGGCATCCCAGTGAGAAAAGGCCTGATTGGAGTTGGCTTTGTGCATTTGTGACCTCATCACTTGCTTTTGAACGTGAACTGACAACCTGTCACTCACGAGACCTGCGTGTAAAGACCCAGTCGCTGAACTCACAGGCAAAAAGGCAGGAAGGAAGCTCAGACAGGACTTCTCTTACCGCTCAGAGAACCCACCAGGAGGGGAAGACCGTCAAGCTTTAAGATTCAGTTATAAGAAACAGTGGACATTAAAGTTTCTAAAGTTAAAACAAACTAAGAACAAGAGCCAGGCCAGGTGCAGTGGCTCACACCTGGGAGGCCGAGGCAGGAGGATCACTTGAGGCCAGGAGTTCAAGACCAGGCTGAGCAAGAGCGAGACCCCATCTGCACAAAAAATAGAAAAATTAGCCAGGCATTGTGGTGTGCACCTGTAGTCCCAGCTACTCGGGGGCTGAGGCAGGAGGATTGCTTGAGCCCAGGAGTTTGAGGTTGCTGTGAGCTGTGATGACGCCACTGCACTCTAGCCTGGGCAGCAGAGGGAGACCCTGTCTCGGGGTGGGGGGGGGCGGTAGGAGAAAGAGCCAAAACGAAGGGGAAAAAACTGTGCTTATATTCCTGATGTGTAATGACCCAGCTGCTCGGGCCCACTCTGGGAAGTGCTGAGACTCTTTCCTCTGTTTTTTCTTCTCTAGGATGAAAAACCTCCATTGTGTGAAAAACCTCCACCCTCCCCAGGTATTTGCCTTTTGAATTTCATCATGGTCGAAAGCATACTGTTTTATAGAACGCCCAGAATAATCTCGTCTGAAAATAAGGATCACCTTTTCTTTTTCCTGTAAAGGCTGTTGCTTTTGTCTGGTTACTGGAATCGGGACGAGGTGTTAGTCGTCGAACTTTGACTTTTGCTCAAAAGAAAGGGTCTGAATAGGCGGTGGCAGATGTGGGTCCATGTGAGGGGGCGCAGATCTTGGGGTGAGGCTGGCCCGGGTGTGCTCAGATTCAGGTGGGCGGGTGTGTGCAAACCGGGCTCCCCCGGGGGACAAAGGCGGAGCGAGAGGCCCAGAGATGCCTTGTGCGCTGTGCCCTGCACGGCCTGCGGAGCTGCAGTGGCTTTCAGAATGGATCTGATAATTTGTGACTGTTGTGTCTCACATCACTAGTCTGAAAATCTTATTTTCATTCTGTTCTCCACGTCAGGTTGACTTTATTTTCGTCATTTTAATCTCGATGTTCCCAGTGCCGCATTCTGGGAGACTGCGGGGGCTCTCACTTCTAGCCCACAGGTTCATTCTTCGTTATATGTGTTTGGACTTATGTCACTATGAGATGTTGACTAGCATCGCTCTGAAAATCTTAACTGTTCTCATTCCAGTCCTGTCGTTTGTGCTGCGGCCCCCTTTTCCCTCTCATTTGACCTTGGTGCTTCCGTTGGCTCAGGTATTTGATGGATCTTGGCCATGTGCTCACCTTGGGCCTTGAGAGTCCCCTTGGCCCGTCTGGGGACGCTGTTCGCTGTTCGCTCAGGCTGCTTAGAGGGGGAAGCCAGTGGGGCCGCCAGGTCGTGCACACAGCCTGCCTCCGGTGACGGGTGGGGACGGGCAGGATGTGTGGCCAGCCAGGGGCCGTGGGTGCCCCCTTCCTCCTGGCTTTCTGTGGCCCCTGGCCTGGCCTGGCCTGCTTCTCTCACCTCGGCCTGTACGGACTGCCTGGTGAGTGGCACGCATTTCTGCTGTCACTGCTGGCCAGGGCAGGCTGACCTTTGCTACTCCCACTCTGGTGCTCTGACTGGGTGCCTCCTCAGTTCTCTGTAGGCCACTTTGTGTCCCTACCCCTACCAGAGCGAGGCGTACCCCTGGAGCCACTCCCGCTCTGGTAGCCGCCCTCCTCTGGCATATCTTAGGCTGTGGCCTCTGTCTTCAATCTCATCTCGACTGTTTCTCTCTGCAGTTCCTCTCAGTTCCCTTCCTGCTTTCCGTGTAGCTGTGGAGCTGCTCCTTTCTCAGCCTCTCCTTTTGTGTTCTAGGATGGGGTATGTGTGTGTCAGGGGCTGGGCCAGCCCGCAGCCCGCAGCCCCCTGCCCCCTGCCCCCGTCTGCAGTGCCAGAAGCTCTGCTCCTGCCTCCGCCGCAGCTGGGAGGCCCGCCCTGGCCGGGCCCGTTGGGTTCTCGGCTCCGTTGGCCTCCCTGAGTGTATCTCCCTGCAGAACACCACTCTGGTCTCCAGCAACCTTCCGTGCCGTTCCTTCTTACACTCCTCTGTGACCTCTTTCTCCTCTCCCTGGTCCCCTCAGACACTGCCCACGTGCTGGTGGCTGGTCAGTGTCGCCAGCAGAGGCTGCTTGTGGAGCTCTGGGCCCGTGTCCTAACCTGAGCCTGCCTCCTCTCTTCCTTAGTGCCCACACCTGCTCGTCACACTGTGCTCGGCTGAGTGTGTCCCTAACACAGACCCGGGCGGTCGTCCCGGATTGGCTTCACTCTCGCTGCCCGAGGGCTGCATCTGAGAGCAGAGCCTCTTCATCCGCACACCTCTGCCTGCGAGGCCTGCTGGCTCCTGGGCTCCGGGTCGCATGGCAATGTGCAAGGCCCCTCCGGCTCCCACCGCCCGCCGTAGCCGAGCCGGACCGCCCCATCCTTCCCGTACAAGCCGTTCCCTTTCCAGGGCTCAAAGAACACAGCACCAGGCCCAACGTGAAGTCATTGCTCACATGGTTTTTGGACTAAAGTCTCGTGATTTTTCTGTAAAATTATAAATATCGATTAACATTTTTAAACTTTTCCCTTGTGCCTTTTCAGATATAACTGGTAGAGCACGTCAAAGATGTATGGAACTAACCAAAGAAAAGTTTGAGGAATTAAAAGAGGAAAATTTACGCCTAAACAATACAAATCAAACCCTTACCCTTGAACTAAATGTCATGAGGCAAGCAATGAAAGAGCTCCGACTAAAACTAAAGAGAGTGGAAAAACAGAAGGAAAAGCTAAAAGAGGTTGAGAAAGCATCGTCGCAGGAAGGTGGGGACAAGTGCATGGTGCTTTTATTAAAGGGACAAGCAGGACTTCCTCATTTGATTATTTATTTGGAGGGTTAATGTTTTATGTTGGTGATACTTGATGTTTAAGTTGGTGATATTTTATTGTAATATTGAGTTTCTTTCATTAATATCCTTATGCTTGTTGAAATTTGATTTCATTTGCTGTATCATTATTGTGCTAAAGAAATTGCAATACTTCTTTTGGAACTTGATGCTTAGCATAGTATCTTACCTATATATTTCATATCAGTTTATATCTCCATGAGGGCATATAAAAGTACCTGTTTAGCTGTATACTTACCAATGATGAGAATTATATTTTCTTTGCTAATTTAATAGGTTAAGAAAGGGAAGAAACTATATTTTAGTTTGTATTTCTTTTATTATTGATGAGCTTGAATATTTTTTCATATTCTTGCAGATCATTTTCTTTCATAATGTTGCCCACTTTAAATTGAGACACTTATTGATTTGTAGGAACTCTTTACATTTTAAGGAGTTCAGTCCTTTGTCATGTGGGTGATATTTTCTTAGTTTGTTGATAATTTTGCTAAACCTGTAAGAGGTTTTTCTTCTAAGACTTATGCCCTTGGTGTCAAGTCTTTTTTAACTCTAAGGTTATGTAAATATTTACCAGTATTTTCTCTATACCTTTTTCTATTTATATAAAACAATATTATGGCCTTAAGTAAGATGGTGTTAGTTTTCTTCACATAGACCCTGCATAATTCTTGTCATAGGCACATTTATTTCTAGATACTTTGTTATTTGTGCTCTTATTTTGTGGGATCTATTTTGTATTATGTTTTCTAATAGAACATTGCCATTATATGGGCAGGTTATTAGTTCTAATACATTTTCCATTTATTCTATATGATTTTTCAAAGCACATATTTTTATATCATCCAAAACAATGACTATTCCTTTCCAAGTTAATAATTCTTATTTTACTTTATTTTACATGCAAAAGCTTCCAGTATAATGCTGACTATTCAATGTTAAAAACTTTGTAACTTTTATTCATTTTTATATATATATATATATATACATATATACATGTAGATCATTCACTGCTTCTATGAGTCTAAAAGGGGAAGAAAAGGCAGATGATTAGCAATTTTTATAAAATATTGGTAAATTTGCTATCATTTCTTATAGTATAAAATGGATTTGTTTCACTAGTTACCACACCTGAATTACTTTATCTACAAAAACAAGCTCAAGAATTGGTGGACGAAAATGATGGGTTGAAAAGGACTGTCCATCGTTTGAATGTAGAACTGAGTCGATATCAAACAAAATTCCGGCATTTGTCCAAGGAAGAGGTAATATTTCCAATCATGAAAAATTAGACTTTTGAGATATTTTAGCCTTTACTGTTGAATTGATTTCCAATCCTGAGAGGTTATTCGATATTATAATTTCATGTAAAAATTAGGTCCAAGGCTGGGTGCAGTGGCTCACGCCAGTAATCCTAGCACTCTGGGAGGCCAAGGCAGTAGGATCACGTGAGGTCAGGAGTTCGAGACCAGCCTGAGCAAGAACAAGATGCCCTCTCTACAAAAAACAGAAAAATTAGCCAGGCGTGGTGGCGCATGCCTGTAGTCCCAGCTACTCAGGAGGCCGAGACAGGAGGATTGCTTGAACCCAGGAGTTTGAGGTTGCAGTGAGCTATGGTGATGCCACTGCACATTAGCCTGAGCAACAGGGTGAAACCCTGTCTCAAAAAAAGAAAAAAGGAAAAGAAAAGTAGCCAGGTGTGGTGGCACGCCTGTAGTGGCACACCTGTAGTCCCAGCAACTTGGGAGGTTGAGGCAGGAGGATCATTTGGGTCCAGGAGTTTCAGGCTGCAGTGAACTATGATTGTGCCACAGTATTTCAGCTTGGGTGACAGAGTGAAACCCTGTCTCTTAAAAAATAAAAATAAATAAAGAAATGGAGCTAGCAGACACCAACCTATCCTGAGTTTGAGGGTTAAATGGAATTATTAAATGACTAAATTTCTGAGAGAAGAAGTAGTATTATATTAGTGTTGATTACCTGATTTTTATGATAGCACTGTGGTTAAGTAAATGAATGTTTTTGTTTTTAGGAAATACTCCCTGAAGTATTTAGAGGAAAAGAGGCATTACATCTGCAAATTATTCTCAAACACAATAGAAAAAAATTTTCTCATACATATACATAGACACACACACACACACACACACACACAAAGACACATAGATGGGTGATGCCCGGTCTAGATATCTAAGACTTGGAATTTCAGAAGAAGTGTAGTTTAATTTGTCTTCAATATGTGTTTTGTCCTTAGAGTTTACATGTTGGAGGCCTCCCATCAAAGGGCCCTACACCACCCTGGCTGGTGAGTAGAAGTTGTTTCATTTCAGACCCTGATTTTCAGGGCTATGTTTGCAGAGCTATTAAAACACATTCCAAAATAAGTATGTCATCTTGCCTTTTTAAAAATGTGTTGATGTGAGAAGTGTGAGAAATACATTAACCCTCTTTGACATCGTTATCTGCAGGTGGATATGAAGTGCCTGTCGCCACTGCTGCTTGCTTACGAAGACAGAATCAAAGAGAAGGATGAGCTCAACGCCGCCCTCAAGGTAGGTTGGTAAAGGTCGCAGACGAGATGAGTTTTATGAAAATAAGACCATTCCAAACACTGCGGAAACATTTTGAAGGTAGGTATGCCCAGCGTACAGTAGATGTTCAAAGGTTTGTGGAAGGAAGGAGGGAGGGGGGAGGAGAGGGAGGGGAGGGGAGGGGTGACTGGCAGAGCAGGAGGTTGGGGGACGGTAGAGGAGAGAGGCTGGAGGGACAGGGTGGTTTTCTGTATTGGCAGCTCCATGTGGGCTGGGATCTGGGGATGCAGAGAAGGCATCAGTGGGGAGGCGCTTCTTTCCTGGTACTCTGTAGCTGCAGATGCCACCATTAGAAGGGACATTTGGGCAGACAGGGGAAGGTAAGAGGCTGGGATGTTTTAGGCAAACTTACATGCTCCTTAATTCTAAGAAGAGCTAACCCCAAGGAAGTCTAACTATTGAGTTGTTGAAAGTGGTAAGGAGGTGAGGTTTTTATTCGTTTCTGTCTTACTCACCTTTGTTTCATGGGGATGGCTTCTGAGGGCAGAGCCCATTCTAACCATGTAGGAGAACCGAGCCTGTGTGGGTGCCGCAGACCCATGCTGCGCCTCCGGCTGCCTACCTCTGGGTGCCGCACCTAACGGGTCAGACAGATCTCTGGGACTGGAAGCAGCCAGGGAGAGAAGTGTTGGTTGTCATGGGACCCTCAGCTGCAAGTTTCCTCTTTCTTTGAAACAGTCTTGCCACTCTGTCACCCAGGCTGGCGTGCAGTGGCGTGATCACAGCTCACTGCAGCCTTGGACTCCTGGGTTCACGTGATCCTCCTGCCTCAGCCTCCCAAAGTGCTGGGATTACAGGGATGAGCCACCACGCCCAGCCTGGGAAGGGTCCTTTAAGAATCTGTTAGAGAGCCCATTCCTCGTAGTCATACTGTCCCTTGTACATGTCCCGTGTAATGCCATTTTGAACCTTTTTTTCTAGACTTACTGTTGAACACTTAACACTTGATTTTCTAAAAGCATGAATTTGGTACTAATTGATTAAATATCCATCCTAATAATTAATAAAATTACTATCGTGGTGCTCCTCCCAAATCAAGGTCAGCACACTTTTTCTGTAAAGGACCAGTTGACAAATATTTTAGGCTTTGTGGACCGTGCAGTTTCTGTTTACAACTATTCGCATCTGCTGTTGCAGCAGGAAAGCAGCCACAGGTAACATGCAAACAACGGATGAGGCTGTGTTCCAATAAAACCTTATTTATAAAAACAAGCAGCTGGCCCGCAGGTTTTAGTTTGCCTGACCCCCTCCCTGTCCTGAAAAAGAGCCAAGCAGACTGCCAGCAATTGGGGAGTGTGTCTGGGCAGAAAAGTGAGAAGGCGAAACGTGACCAGGAGGCTGCTTTAAGCAAAACAGCTGCACGAGTATCTGATGGCCGGGAGAAGAGTATTTCAGAAGCGCGGCAGAGGAGATATTGGCACCTCAGATTCTCAGTGAAGTTAACACAGGACACAGGCGGCCAGGGGCTGTGATGGAGGAGGCCCAGCTGAGGTGTCACACACAGACTGCGACAGGCCTCGTGTTGGGGCTAGTGGCCGCTGACGCTCCGTGGACTGGACTTTCAGGAAGAGGTTTTCTTGTGGTTGTAAGATTAAGAGCCTCCAACCCCCACACTAACCGGTTCCCCACCAAATCTGGCTTTTAGTTAGGATGAAAAGTTCTTATTTTTTATATAAAAAACTTCAATTTATTCTCTGAAGTCTTTAAACAAAGGGAAAATTACAGCGTTTATGGGCATCTCTGCCTTTTTTATCCTCCTTTGTAATTTTTCAAGTGTTTGGCAATTATAGAAAAATGTCATCAAATTGAATTTTTAAAAAAAAATTTTTATTTTTTTGTACTTCAAATTGGATATTTAAAAGCCGGGGTTCTCTGTCCCCGGTACTTGGCCTTGCAGCTGTGTCTTGTGTTTTCTCACCAGACTGTCCCTCGCTGAGGGCAGGCACTGGGTGTCGGAACCCGGAGTTCAAGGCCGGTGCTGTTGTGGGACTCTGCTAAGTGGCCGTTACCACTGGATTCTGGCCACGGCAGCAGCGCTAGAACTAAGAAACATAGGGGGGGTGTGTGTGTGTGTGTGTGTGTGCGTGTTACAATTTACACACATTTCATTTCAGGAGGAAATGAGAACGTTTAGGGTGCGAGTCCAAGAAGTGGTGAAAGAAAACGAAGAATTGCACCAGGCGTTAAATAATAGCAGCCCCGTCACCAGTGAGGAATGGCAAGTGATGTTGTATTTCTGGTATTTTGCTAATTTAAGACAAAAGATAATAGGAAAAAACTTTATGAAATCATTAAACACATAGATACATTTTTATTTTTTAACTAAAATATTTTAAGGGAGAGTTTCTAAGAAGTCAATAAGGTACAGTGAAATCCTTTCTACTTTTCAATAATTTCTCAGTGAACTTCTGGGCTGCAACTGAACTCTACATATTTCTTTTCCTCAGTTCCTAAGTACCAACCCAGCTGGGTAACCTCAGGCTTATGGGCCTGTTTCTTTCCCTATAAAATGGGAGGGGGTTTAAACCCAATCTGAGGTTTACAACTTTCTTTTAAGACGAATCCCTTTCATTTAAAAAAGAAAGCAATGAAGGGAAGGAGGGAGGGAGCAAGGAAAGGAAAGAAGGAAAGAGCAAATGCAGGGAAGTCTGACAAGGAAGTCCAAACCTAAAACAGACCAGAGTGGAGCTGCCCAGCGCTGAGGAGTGAGGCGGTGGTGGCACAGCGTGGCTTGGGTGCGCCCCTCCGGACAGGACAGCGCGGCGCCACCCTGCGCAGGTGCCAGGGGCAGGCGGGGCACCCACGGTGCCAGGGAGCTGTGCACAGCCACTGTCGGCCGAGGTCACTGCTACAGTCTGATTCCCTCATCTGTTGTCTCTCCTTTCTCCACCTCACTTCAGGTTTAAAATGGAAAATTGAGACAGTTTACTGGTTTACAGTGTACTTGGGTCGTACATATTTAGCTAGATGATTTCTAAAGTCCCTTCAGCTCCTTCCAGTTTGCATTCCCCATCACGCAGGTTGAGCTGGGGGTTGCACCATCCTGACGGAGAGGTTTGCTCGTGGTGGAGGTCGGGCTGCGGCATGTTAACACAGCTTCGAGGCCTTCCGACAAAGCAGTTGTTTCTTGGCACATACACTACTGGTGATGAGTATTTTTTAATTAGGATGGGGACTTTCTAAACTCTTTAAAAACATTCCGTGTGAGCTACAAAATAATCCAGTGGGTGGGAGATTGGAGATTTATATAGATGAAACAAGACTGGCTAGCTGACAATTGTTTAAGCTGGGTATTGTGTACATGGGAGTTTACTATTCTGTTCTCTCTACTGCTGTGTAAGTTTGAAACTTTACATGTTATAACGTTACTGAAGCAGTCCAGAATTCAAACTTCATTGCTCTCCTTTTCCTCATTTTACACAAATGGCAGGATTTGCCTGCTGTTAATAATGTTTAACGTTAAAATACGTCTTGATGTTCATATCACTACCTGTGATGCGCCGACTGCTTTCTTTTGGATTTGGGGGTGTCTCTGTCCTCCAGTACCTGAATCACGGTCTCTAATGTTGTCGATTGATCGCAGGCGTCAGCTTCAGACTCAGGCAGAGCTGGTTTTAGAGGAAAACAAGTTGCTGCTAGAGCAGCTGGAGATTCAGCAAACGAAAGCTAAGGACGCCCACCGGGAGCAGCTCCAAGAAGGTACGGTCTTCCCGGGAGGAACGGCCGTGCTGTGATGTCACCGTTGTGTCATTGTACGCTTGCGTCTGCCTCCTGCGGAAGCCCCTGGTTGAAAATAGAGGACATCGTGGTTTTTAGAATTTATTCTTCTTTACCGAAGTGCAGCTATTTATAGCATTGCCAGTGTTGCTCCGAATATGTTGATTGCTTTCTCTTGGAAACTCTCTCCAGTCATCTTGTGTTTTGTGACTCAGTTGCAGGTGATACCTCTAGGCCCAGCAGGCTGGTTTTAGGGTAAAGTGGTGCCTTAGAAATGGGAAGAATCATGTGAGGTGAATATTTGAAATAACACAAGGGGTTCTTCCCAAATATTTGTCGAGTGAATAAGTAGAACTGTTCACTTTCCAAATAACTCCTTGTACTCTTTCCTTCCTTCAGAGCTGCGGGCGTTGCAGGTTAGATCTCTGCCAGGTACCTCCCCGTGTGTCCCCCTCCCCCCCCCCGCCCCTAAGGACCTCACAGCCCTTGACAGTGAACTTCTAGTGGGCCGGGTGAAGAGTCATTTCTTCTGCTTAAGACCAAAATTTATGAGCTCAGAAGTGAGTGGCCTTTTTTCCCTTTGCTTACTGGTGTTTCTTTGCCAGTGAAGAATGATACAGGACAGGAAGCTGAGGCACAAGATGTCTCGTATGAGCCACTGTCCCCCTTCCCTTCGGTCTCCCTTCCGTGTTTGCCTATTTACCGACCTCCCCTTCTGCACGTGTGGAGTTCATCACCAGCCTCTGCTGTTGCTGACGTTACGGGCTGGCGTTTCACGTGTTTCTGAGGACCAGGCCGTGTTTAAAGATGAGGGTCTCGCACAGAGCTCCGCGGGAGTGTCCTCCCTGTGACTGCTCCCCAGGCCTGGGTGGCCCGGGCGTATTTGCCTTTACTCTGGCGTCGTTGAGGAGGGAGGGGGAGAGTGGTTGAGCCTCCTGTCTTTGTGCTCGGGATCGGAAACAGCAGGGGAATTAATTTCCTATTTACTGAGCTTAACCTTCTCCAACATACCACGTCTGAACGGGCGTGATGATTCTTCTGGTCACACGCAGGGCTCCCCTTTTGACCTTTGTGATTCAGTCAGTTGCCGGGATTATTTTCCCATTCCCCAGAAACAGCTGTTCACTTGGATCAATTAAATGTTTTCACAGAGTAGAAAGATTTAAGTGCCAGTTGTAACAGATGCCCAGGAAATATCTTTTTTTTTTTTTTTTTTTTTGAGACAGAGTCTCACTCTGTTGCCCAGGCTAGAGTGAGTGCCGTGGCGTCAGCCTAGCTCACAGCAACCTCAAACTCCTGAGCTCAAGCAATCCTCCTGTCTCAGCCTCCCGAGTAGCTGGGACTACAGGCATGCGCCACCATGCCCAGCTAATTTTTTCTATATATATTTTTAGCTGTCCATATAATTTCTTTCTATTTTTAGTAGAGATGGGGTCTCGCTCTTGCTCAGGCTGGTCTCGAACTCCTGAGCTCAAACGATCTGCCCACCTCGGCCTCCCAGAGTGCTAGGATTACAGGCGTGAGCCACCGTGCCCGGCCCCAGGCAATATCTTATTGTTACATACCACCATGTCACATAGGATGGAAATATTTATGATTAACTTTAGATACAGGACATAAAACATAAAAATGTAATGAGGAGAGGGAATAAAAATAATAAATTTGGCTCTTAGTTTGGCCATGGTTGATGTCCTTAAAAATCTTGAAAGTCTTGCAGTTTTAGAGATAACATCATGATATATGATGTCCAGACATGAAGACTGGAATCATGTCTTGTTAAATATTATAATGAGCCCTAGTTTTAAAAAAGTGTATATTTAATGAATGCTTAATGTAGGGACAGTAATTTCTAAGTACAAGACCTTTGGTATTAATTTCTAAGTCTCCAAAAGATTTTTAGGAGATTATTTTTATGAGCTGACTCTCATCAGTATTTGCTGGTAACCAATAATCATATTTTATTAAGTCTTCCTGTGCCAAGTGTTTGTTTTTCTCTTTTGTTTTTCAGTTTCTAAGCTGACCAAACAACTCATGCTTCTGGAGAGTAAAACGCAGGACCAGGACAAGGAGCTGACAGAAAACAAGGAGCAGCTGGAGAGTTTACGTGCCGAATGCCAAGAACTCAAAACGCACTTGAATGGCAAAATTGCAATGAAAGTTCATACTTCAATTGTAAATGAATTAAAAAGGTAAGGACTTAATGTCTTTCAAGCATTAGTGAGTCACTAATGCACATTATCACAGGCAGAGTGGAGAGAGATTGTCAGTCTTCCCCCCCACCCCCGAGCCTTTTTTTAACCTCTACCAGCACAGGTTAGAGTGAGATGTAAATAGTTTATCAAAGGAGAGCCTGGCTGTCCTTGAAGGCTGCTGTGTGCACTTCGTGTGTGATTTTTTTCCCCTGCAGTTTCAGCCTTTATTAGTTTTAGAACCAAAGATAATTTAAAGCAATAGAACCGGCTGGGCGAGGTGGCTCACACCTGTAATCCTAGCACTCTGGGAGGCAGAGGTGGGAGGATCGTTTGAGCTCAGGAGTTTGAGACCAGCCTGAGCAAGAGCGAGACTCTGTCTCTACTGAAAAATAGAAAGAAATGAACCAGACAACTAAAAATATATAGAAAAAGTTAGCCGGGCATGGTGGCGCATGCCTGTAGTCCCAGCTGCTCAGGAGGCTGAGGCAGGAGGATTGCTTGAGCCCAGGAGTTTGAGGTTGCTGTGAGCTAGGCTGACGCCACGGCACTCTAGCCTAGGCAACAGAGAGAGACCCTGTCTCAAAAAAAAAAAAAAAAAAAAGTAGTAGAACTGGAAATGTAGATATTCAGTAGTAAGGAATAAGTTAAATGAAAGGATTCAACCATCAAATGGAATATGGGCTGCAGCCATTAAATGTGATGTCACATAAGGTTCTTTTAAACATGGAAAATAGCCGTAATGTATTTTTAGGTGAAGAAATTATGTTACAAAACAGTACATAAAGAATAATAATAATTTTAGTTTTTAAAAAAAATATGTGTGCGTGTGCGTATTGTGCTAACCAAGCATTCCAGTTGGCCTGAGACTGAGGAGTTCCCAGGATGTAGGATGTCTAGTGCTAAAACTGGGTAAGTCCTAGGCAAACTGGGATGAGTTGATCACTTTAGCATGTGTATGTAGTTGTGTATATAATTACATATGCGTGTATATATATATGTAAAATTACATATATACAAGTACATAGAAAAACAGGAGGGGTGGGGAAAATATTAATAGGAAGTATCTTTTGCAGGTGAACACATGAGTGTATCAGCCAGGGTTCTTGAGAGAAACAATCAATAGGATATATATAGAGAGAGAGAGAGAGAGAGGTTTGTTTTAGGAAATCGGCTCACACAGTTGTGGGACCGGCAAGTCCGAAATCCCAGGGCAGGCCGGCCAGTTGGAGACTCAGGTAGGATTTCTCCGTTTCAGTCTTGAGGCAGAAATCCTTTTTTGGGGAACGTGTTTTTGCTCTTAAGACCTTCACTGATTGAATGAGGCCGCCCACGTTGCTGAGGGCAGCCTCAGCAGTTGGCAGCCCACCCAACTGCCGCAGCCTAGCCCAGGTGACAGATTAAAGTGACCATCAGAATAGGTAATTTTAATTTTCTGTGTGTGTCTTTCTGTTCATCTCCAACCCCTTCTCCTCCCTGGGAACAGGACTATAGGGGACAAACCAGCTAGTGCCTAGGAAGTGCTTAGCTTGGTGCTTCATAAATGCTGGCAGTATGATGCCTGGAACCCAGCGTTTTGACTCTACAGACCTGTGCTTTGCGTTGCTTTTTTTCCTTGAGACACAGAGTCTTACCCTTTTGCCCCGGTTGGAGCACAGTGGTCCAGGGGCGTGATTATGGCTCACTGTAACCTCAAGCTCCTGGTCTCAAGCAATCCTTCTGGCTTGGCCTCCCGAGTAGCTGGGACACGTGCTCCCACGCCCGGCTAATTTTTACAGAAATTTTTTGCAGAGCTGGGGGTCTTACTACGTTGCCTAGGCCGGTCTCAAACTCCTGGCCTAAAGTGGTCCTCCCACCCCAGCCTCCCAAAGTTCTGGGACTAAAGGCACAAGCCACTGCGCCTAGCCAGACCTGGCTTTTCTATTCCAATAGAGGAAGAAAATTGTTTTGAAGTCATGTTCATCTTTATGATTTTATTTTTCCGAAACACCCACTCCTGATTTTTTTTTTTTTGTGCGTGTGTCATAACCATATACAGTCTTGAACCGCATAATGATGTTTTGGTCAACAATGACCACACATACAGCAGTGGTCTCATAAAACTAAAATGAAGCTGAAAAATTCCTGTCACCTAGTGATGTAGTAGCCACTGTAACATCCTAGCACGATGTGCTACTCATGTGTTTGCGGTGATGCTGTGTAAACAGACCTACCGCACGGCCAGTCATACAAAATCTAGCACATACAATTGTGTACAGTGTATAATACTTGATAGTGATAGCAAACAACTAGGTTACTGGTTTATGTATTCACTATACCATAGTTTTTGTCATTATTTTAGAGTGCACTCTTCTACTTATTATAAAATGCTAACTGTAAAACAGCCTCAGGCAGGTCCTCCAGGAGGTATTCCAGAAGAAGACGTTGTTATTATAGGAAATGACATCTCTATGTTACTGCCCCTGACGACCTTCCAGTGGGACAAGATGGGGAGGCGGAAGGCAGTGATACTGATGATCCCGACCCTGGGTAGGCCTAGGCTAATGTGTCTGTATCTTAGTTTTTAACAAAAAAGTTTAAAAATTAAAAAAAAAAAAAATTACAATTTCTAAAAATAGAAAACTTATAGATTAAGTATATAAAAATATTTTTGTAGAGCTGTATAATGTGTTTGTGTTTTAAGCTAAATATTATAAAAGAGTCAAAAAGTTTAAAAAAATTTAAAAGTTTTTAAAGCAAAAAGATACAGTAATCAAACTAACTTATGATTGAAGAAAGAAAAATATTTAAAAAAATAAATTTAGTGTAGTCTAAGTGCTCAGTGTTTATAAAGCCTAGAGCAGGGCACAGTAGTGGCCTGGGCCTTCGCGTTCACTCACCACTCACTGACTCCCCCAGAGCAACTTCCAGCCCTGCAAGCTCCATTCCCAGTGAGTGCCCTATGTAGGCGCACCTTTTTAAAAATCTTTTATGCTGTATTTTTACTGTACCTTTTCTATGTTTAGACACACAAATACTTAATATTGTGTTACAGTTGCCTGCAGTATTCAGTACAGTAACGTTTTACAGATTTGTAGCCCAGGAGCAGTAGGCTGTACCTCATAACCTGGGTGTGTAGCAGGCTATACCATCTGGGTTTGCGTGAGTACACTCTATTATGTTCGTACAGTGACAAAATCACCTAATGATGTGTTGCTCAGAACATACCCCCATCGTGAAGTGATGCATGATGATTCTAATAGCCTCCCAGGTATAAGTAGAAAAGGCATAAAAAATTCGAAAGGAACTTACTAATGGCAAAGGCAATTGGAGAAATGGCCATTACACCTGTAGTCCCAGCACTCTGGGAGGCTGAGGCAGGAGGATCGCTGGAGCCCAGGAGTGTGAGGTTGCTGTGAGCTAGGCTGACGCCACGGCACTCTGGCCAGGGCAACAGAGTGAGACTCTGTCTCAAAAAAAAAAATTGAAGATTATCCCAGAACATAAGGAAAATACCAATTGGGAAATGGAGGGAAAAGGTAATAGAAATGGAGGCCCCGTCCAGGAGGGCCAACCTCAGACATCAGGAATCTCAGAAGAGGTTTAAGACCATGGAGAGGAAGAAGTTGACAGCTGGAGGGCGTTTCCAGAACTCCAAAGACCACATTGAAAAGACCCCAGACCCCAGACCCCACACACTCCTAGACATGTCCTAATGAAATACCGGTCAACCAAGAACGATGAGACAGTCCCAAATCGTCTGCAAGCAAATGAGCTGGGACTTCAAAGGGCTACGTCCTCAGGGTGAGGCGAACCAGCAGTAACCCAGTCCTCGTGGTCCGGCGCTGGGTACATGTTGCTGCAGATTCGGGAGACCACAGGCCGGGACCGGGAGCACAGGAAAAGGCTCCCTGAAGGAAGGCCCCTCCCTTTCTTACAGATCTCTAATGACTCCTGGAAATAAGTGTTCAAATATAGTTTTCAGGACACACCGAAAGCCAGACAGTGCCTGGGGGCCAGCAGAAATAATATGCAAATGAAGTCCAGGTGTTAGAATTAGCTGACAAAGAGGTAAAACAACGGGTGACTGTTCTGCTTAAAGAAGTAAAAGAGAAACTTCTTCAGGGAACTACAAAATGTGACATAGCGAGTTTGAAAAAGAAATAGAATTTTTAGAACTGAAAAATACAATAACCAACATCAAGAATTCAGTGGGTGGGCTTACCTGTAGAAGAGACGAAGCCGGAGTGGGAGTCTGTGAGCTGAAAGCTAGGTGAGAAGCAGGCACGCGGGCTGACGGGGGGCGGTCTGCAGACCGGAGGCGTGTGCGATGCAGGGGTCTGTGTGATGGGGAGGAGTCAGGGAGGGGACGGCTGAAGACCTTTCCCAGCTGAAGGCAGACGACAGCACAAGCCCGAACAGGGAAATGAAAAGAAAGTCACACCCAGACCTTCCCAGTGCAACTGCAGTGACAACTGGGTGCTCCACAATGACAGGGGACGCTGTAGGCACTGAATATTCATTTCAGTGTGCTAGAAAACAGAGAACACCCCTGACAACCTAGAATTGTATTACCAGACAAAATACCTTTCAGGAATGAAGGCAAATTAAGGCTATTTTCAAACCCAGTTTAAACTGAGAGTCACCACTAGCAGGCCTACGTTAAAGGCAATTCTAAAAGAGTATATGTTTTGGGACAGAAAAATGATTCAAGGAGGGATGTCTGAGAAGCAAGAAGGAAGTAAAAGACAGTGGTAATACGTGGATAAATGTCTGTGAACATTGATTTTGTAAAACAACAATGATATCTTTGAGGGTTTAAAAATACAGACTTAAAATGCACAACAGCATATAATCAGGGAGAGGGTAATGGAGTAAAGTCTTTGTGTCATTCAGAAGAGGATGAACGTGTTGGTTAATTTTATAATTTGAAAATATGCATGATGAAGCTTCTGGAAACAGAATGTATATAACTTCTAGACTAGTATAGGGGAAAAAGGAATGATCTCAAAAAATAATCCAAATGAGGGCAAGAAAAGGAAGGAAAATGTAAGGTAGACAAGTAGAAAAATAGACAACGCAAAATGTTAGATGTAAAGCCAAATGTATCCGTAGTAGATACGCTAAATAGACTAAACACTCCAGTTAAAAGGCAAAGATTGTCAGACCGGATAAAATAAAAAAGCAACGTCTGTGTTGTCTCTGAGATGTATATCTCAATCATAAAGATATACAGAAAGGTCAAAAGTCAAAGGGCGGGAAAAGCTATACTGCTCAAGTGCAAACCCAAAGACAGGTGATAAACTTTAATCTCTGACAGACGTCTGGTAAAAAACACTGCTGAGCAGAGGGTGAATTCATTTCATAAAGATAAAAGGCTCAGTTCACCAAGTAGATGTTTACATTTGTGTGCATCTAGAAATAACCTCATGTCAATACATTTGGAAATTTAGATGAAATAGTCAAATTCCTTGAAGAATACAACTTGCCAAAACTAACTCACGAAGAAAAAATACCCTGAATATTCCTTTAATCATCAAAGTATCTTCCCTTGAAGAAAACTACTGGCCTAGATACCTTCGCCAGGGAGTTCTACAGATATTCAAGGGAGAAGCAGTCCTAGTCTTAGGTAAACCCTCCTGGAGAACAGAGAATGAACACTCCCTCACTCGTTAGTGAGGCCAATACAGCCCGATACCAAACCAAACGGTGACAGTGTAAGAAAGGAAAATTACTTTTCATTTTCATTCAGGAATCTAGATTAAAAAAAGAAAGTATTAGGAGTAGATGAGAACTTCCTCAATGGTTCTGTTAAAAAATAAAGCTGCAGTAAATATCGCAGTAAACGGTGCAATGTGAGCACTTTCCTGTGCGACGGGAACAGTGCGAGTGTGTCCGGTGACGCCGTGTCGGAACATCAGCACCGGTTACTAAGTGAGGACCAGCACACGTGGCAGGAAAAAGGAAAACTGGACGCTCTGGAAAGAAGGAAATAATAGTGTCATTATTCATAAATGATGTAATTCTATGTGGAGAAAAATACACAAATCATTAGAAATAAGGGATTTTAGCGAAATTGTTGGAAACCAAAAAATTATAAAAATTATATATGTTTGTCGGAACAAATATGTAGAAAATGATGTTTTGAAAAGACGGAAGGAACCATTTATAAAGCATCACAAATAGGGAGGAATATTAAGGTTTACAGTACTTCTGTTGGGAAAATTATAAAATGTTATTGATAAGACAATAAAACAGTGGTCCCCAACCTTTTGGGCACCAGGGACCCATTTCATGGAAGACAGTTTTTCCATGGACTGCAGGGAGATGGTCTGGGGATGATTCGAGCACATTAAGTGTATTGTGCAGTCAGACCTCTCTGCTGATGATGGTCTGTATCTGCAGCCGCTCCCCAGCGCCAGCATCACCGCCTCAGCTCCACCTCGGGTCACCAGGCATTAGATTCTCATATGCAGCCGCGGCCTAGGTCCCTCCACGCGCGGGTTTACAGTAGGGTCCTCTCCTATCTGAGAGGAGGCGGAGCTTGTGCAGTGATGCAAGCACTGGGGAGCGGCTGTAAATACGGATGAAGCTTCGCTCAGCTCCTGCTGTGCGGCCTGGTTCCTAACAGGCCACGGAACTGTACCCGGAACTGTACCGTCCGCGGCCCGGGGGTTGGGGACCACAGCAATAAGACGCTGGGTAAAGAAATCCAAGCCGACAGGTTTTTGGGTTCAAAGATGTTCTTCATTGTCTTCTGACCTGTGTTGTTTCTGATGAAAATCTGCCACTGTTATCTTTGTTACTCTCAAGGTAATGTGTGTTTCTCTGAGGCTGCTTTTAAGATACTTTCTTTGTCGCTGGTTGTCAGCAGTTTAATTAGGATGTGTCTTGACGTGGTTTCTTTAGTCTGCTTGAGGTTCACTGAACTTCTTGAGGCTGTGGGTTTATGTTTTTCATCAAATTTGGAAATATTGCAGCTATTCTTTCTTTAATATTCTCTTCTATCTTCCCCTCTCTCACCTCTCCTCCTGGGACTGCTTGATACTGTCCCGGGGGCCACTGGTGCTCTCCGCGAGGTCCTTCCCCACTCTTGCTCCTCTCCGCGCCTTCTTCACTGGGTGGTTTCTGTCACCGTCTTCAAATTCACTGATCTTCCCTGCAGTCTCACCTGCTGCTGTTTCCACCCAATGTATGGCTCACTCCACACACTGTTGTCTTCCGTCTCTGTGAGATCCATTTTGGTCTTTTTTATATTTTCCATTTCTGCCCTCATCATTGCCCTTTTTCTGTACTTTCTCGACTATGTGGAACACATCTGTAATAGCTGTTTAGAAACCTTTGTCTGCCAGCGCCATCGTCTCTTGCTTCTGGGTCTGTTCTGTTGATTTCTTTTCTCTCCAGACCACGAATCGTATTTTATGGCTTAGTCCCATGCTTGGCGGGGTGCCGAGTAGTGCAGACTTTGTTAGGTTTACTGCATTGCTTTAAATAATGTCGGATTTTGTTCTGATTCATGCTTGAGTTACTGGAGAATAGTTGTGTTCTTTCAAAGCTGACTTTTGTTGGGGTGGCCACGACCTTCATCTGGGGCTCCGTTAGCCCCACTGCTGAGGCAGTAGCACTCTCATGAGGCTTCTGTGCCGTGTCCCTTGCAGTGTAGGCCCTGCCATTCTGACTGGTGGGCTCATGCACTATTTCCTGTCCTTCGTGAATGTCAGGAATTGTCCCGCCTACTGATTCCTGGTGTTTCTTTCCTTAGCCTCGGGCAGTTTCTTCTCACCGTGTACAGACCGGGGCTCAGCTGAAGACTTAGGTGACCCCTACAGCTCTCTCGAACTTTCCCCCTCTGGGAAACTCCCTCCTCTCTGCCCTCGAAATTGCAGCTACCTTAACCGCCCTGGCCTCGTCTCGGACTCGGCGCAGCAGGCCTGCGCTTCTGCTTGGGCTTCCCCTCCGGCCGGGCAGTCAGGCGGGGCGGTCGTAGCGCCTTGTTTTTCTCTCAGGGATCACAGTCCTGCACTGCCTGTTGTCCAAAGTCTGAAGACTGTTGTTTATTATGTTTTGCCTGCTTTTTAGCTGCAGGGTAAATCTGGTCTCTGTAACCTACCTGGGTTGGAAGCAGAAGTCCACATTCTTCTTTATCCCTTTATTCTTAATCCAGGTCAGCAATTTATCCAATAAGATAATAGTTAAATTAGTTTTCAGTGAAAGAAATGAATTCTGGATTTTATGTATTTTTAAGTTACAGTGGGCAGACCGCCCTTAGAATCACACCGTGTCGTGTTTTCCTGCAGTGCGTGACAAGGGTGCCCCGTCCCCGAGCTGCTCTCTCTGCGCATTTGACGACACTCAAGCTCGTGTGCAGCAAAACAAGTGCCCCCTTTGTTCTTTGTTGCTTTTACCATAAAACATGCATTTATAATGACTTTATCATGAAATAAAATTTGTTTCAACAGTAGGATTTTTTTTTTGCTAGCAATTATAACCGTGTAAAACATTGAGCTGTCTTAGATTTTTTTTTCTGGAAGGAATAGGGTAAAAATAAGCATATATACACAGACATAAGCAAAAACTGTGGGCCAGAAAAGGAGTTAGATTATGACTAGCAAAGAAGTGTGTTCCCAGCCACGCCCTGCCTCCTGTCCCCCAGGGCTGGGGATGGCGAGAGGTTTCCACAGAGACCTTCCAGTGACCACCCCGGGGCTGGAGGCCTGGCTGTGTGTCCCTCGTCTGGCAGTGGCTGCCTCATTTCAGCCTCCGCGTGCTGCCTGCGTGCCGGTAATGTCTCTCTGTCCTTCAGCCGGTTACAGAAGGAAGAAGAGACACGAAGTGCGGAGATGGAGGAGCTGGTGGAGGAGCTGACGGTCCTACAAGTGCAGAGGAAGAGCCTGCTTTTAGAGAAGAACAATCTGACAGTGAAAATCAAAGCGCTGGAAGCTGAACTTGAAAGGGCCCAGAAAATAAATAGGTTTATATATTTTTTTCCCTTGTTTTTTTCCCCAACAGTTTAAAAAAAGACGACCAAAGGCTATTCCATTTCATTTCCTTCATCTCTTCTTTTCCTAACAGTGGCTATAACGTGGAAAAGGGTAATCGAAATTATTGGCTATCAGAACATAAGTGCAGTGTAAGCTTTTCTATCGACCAACTGGCATTTCTCAAGTCAATAGTTGAAATGTGGTCGATCGTCGTATGACGACCGTAAGGCTCGAAGTGCTGGAAGTTCTTTCCTAATCACTTCCCAGAATTCTACTATGGGATGACTAGATCTCTTTTTCAAAAGTGTCTTTTAGAACATGAGCCAAAAAGTTAACAGAACAATATTTAATTATCCTATTCATTGTTAGGCATTTTGTGACTCCTGTTAACTTGATTTGGAGTCAATACTTATGCTTGGTTTCAAATTAAATTCACTTACCTCTTCTCACCTTGAAACGTAATAGAAGATTTAGGTTGCTGAAGAATAACATTTAGACACTAACATACTTGCTGTTTTTGTAATACAGATATTCACTGTGATCTAGTCATGAGGCTAATAAGTTTTCTATTCCACCATTTGGGGCAACTCTAGGAGATCTCAAAAGAAAATTGATGTCCTCAAAAAGCAGGTGGAGAAAGCCATGGGGAACGAGATGTCTGCTCACCTGTACTTGGCGAACCTTGTTGGTCTGGCCGAGAACGTAACCCAGGAACGGGACAGTCTGATGCACTTGGTGAGTCTCCTGAAAGTTGCGTCAAGTAAACTGCAAGTTAATGTGCTAGCATGATTTCAAGAGAATTTCCTTTTGAAATGAGGTCTCACTATGCTGCCCAGGCTAGTCTCAAACTCCTGGGCTCAAGCGATCCTCTTGCCTTAGCCTCCCCAGTGGCTGGGCACGCCTAGCTAATTTTCCTATTTTCTGTAGAAATGGGGGCTCGCTCTTGGTCAGGCTAGTCTTGAACTCCTGGCCTCAAGCGATCTGCCTCAGCCTCCCCAAGTGATAGGATTATAGGCATGAGCCATTGCGCCTGGCCTATTGCTTGATATTTTATTATGGGAAAGAAAGAATGTATTTTAATTTTTCGATAAAACTGAGAGCCCATTTATTTTTTTCACCTTTCTCGTTAGGCTAAATGTTTAGAAAGTGAGAAGCATGGAGTTATCAACAAAATCATAAAAGGCAATATTCGCTTGGGAAGGTTGGAGGAAAAAGTTAAGGTAAGTGGTCACAGCCTCAGAGATTGCATTTTCCGATGGAAACAGCGTTAGTGGTGTAGATTTCTGTGTTTAAGAAAACGACACATTTTGCATGCATATGTCACTAATCATCCACAGAATAAAGCAGTGTAAGTTTGGCTGGCAGGAGTAGCACCTCTCAACGCATTCAATGAACCTTTATTCATCTGCACAATAAAATACTGTGTCGCTGTTTCTTAGGGGGAAAAAGGAAGCGATGGGAAAATCTCCAGGGCCCGTCCTTAGGTTAGCGTCCGGGCTTTCTCGCCACGCCCACGCCTGTTTGTCTGTGTTAGAGAGCAGCCTCGATCTGCTCCCTCTCTTGCTTCAATCCTGCTTGCACCTCCGGTGTCTCTGCCCACGGGAAGCCATTGTCATCCTACCTCCTCTCCTGCCCCAGACCACCCCTCGCTTCACCTCCCTGCAGGCTGAGTCCTGCCAGCCTGCAGCCAGGGCCCCCAGCCGCACTGGTTTCCGCCTGGAGGGGCAGGCAGGGTGGGGCTTGGGGCAGGGAGGTGACAGCAGGCTGGAGGCCCCGGGGGAGGGCGAGGAACTGGGGACCGTGGAGGGTAGGTGCTGTGAGGACACGCTGCTCCACGCATGTAGAACAAGACCCAGGACCTGTAGCCTCAGGTCTGTATGTGTAGAACCATAACTAAAGGGCCTTGGAGTGGAGAAGTAGATTGATGGGGTTTAACACGTTGGAAAATTCACAAACTAAGAAAAACTAAACACTGGCTGGCTCGTGTGCATGGTACTGTGTGAGGTTAATGGTGCATACATATGAGTAAATGCATGTTGTGAATTTGTTTTGTTTTAGGGAACGTAAGTTTTAGTCCTGAAGTATTTATTTTTTAAAAAGTTATAGGCAACAAAATTTAACTTAAAATTGTTCTGATCCAAATAGTGTCCTAATGCGTATTTTCCTGTATTTATCTGTGTTTCCTAGATATTTCTTAAGTAGTACAGGTATCAAGTTTTTGCAAGCTGCATTGCCTTGTAGGTCTTGATTTTCAGGTGGTGCAGGCAGCAATGCTGCCAGCGGTGTGATTTGGTGTCTTTTTCTTTTTTTTGAGTTGGAGTCTCGCTCTGTTGCCCGGGCTAGAGTGCCATGGCATCAGCCTAGCTCACAGCAACCTCAAACTCCTGGGCTTAAGCGATCCTCCTGCTTCAGCCTCCCGAGTAGCTGGGACTACAGGCATGTGCCACCATGCCCGGCTAATTTTTTTTCTATATATATTTTTTAGTTCAGCTAATTTTTTTCTATTTTTTTTTAGTAGAGACGGGGGTCTCGCTCTTGCTCAGGCCGGTCTCGAACTCCCGACCTTGAGCAATCCTCCTGCCTCGGCCTCCCAGGGTGCTAGGATTACAGGCGTGAGCCACTGCACCCGGCCCCGTGATCTGGTTTCTTAGCAGGGTCTGCTACATGCAGCGTCTGTGAGCACCGCAGTGTGGATTCTGGGCTACCCCGGGGAAGGCTGACTCACCCACCAGACCATCATCATCATCATTTATAATGGGCAGCGCTCTGTGGTCAGGGTACCCCTTCCCTCTGTGGACCAGAGCAGCTCCGCTCTTACTCTTAAATGTGGGCGTTTGGGCACGGCGTTCCCGAGGAAAGGGCTCCTTTGCTCGGGGAAGGTGCTGCACTCAGAACGCTTGAGGCATTTGTCTTGTGGCTGCCAGCGGTAGGAGTGACTTGCAGTGTCATCCAGTGTGTTCCGTGGTGGTGACATTTTATGTTATTTTATTTGTGGCATATAAAAACCCAGACATAATAAAAGTTAGAAATCGGTTTTATTACACTTAAAATTCTTTCCTCACCTTTTATGACCTTTATGAGCCAAACTTGCCCTCCCAGATCAGACTGGCCTGGGCCTTACTCGTGGGCCGTGGCGGTGCAGGCGGCGGGTGAGAACAGGGCCAGGAGGCGCCAGCCACCTGCAGGCGGGGTCCCCTGCTCACCCATCCCACCCCCTCCCCCAGGGATATAAGAAGAAGACAGCACTGAAGCTGGGTGACATCAGCCACCGTCTGGTGGAGCAACAGGAGGACTTTGCTGGCAGGACGGCCCAGTACCTGCAGGAGATGAGGCGCCTCCACCAGATGCTCAGGGACCAGCAGGACGGCCTGGACGAGGCGCTGCGGCAGAAGAGGTGGGGCCGCCCCAGCCCGCAGGACGCTGGCCTGCAGGATGCTTTGGGTTTTGAATGCTTGATGGGATTTTCTGGTAAAACCCTCTGGGCCTGTTTTGTTTGATTGTTTGATTTTGTGTTTACATTTTAGTTTTATCCGAAGTTAATATTGGTCTTGATTTTATTTGCTCTTTATTTTCTTTATTCTCTTTTTAAAAAATTTCTGTTTGAATCGGGCTTCCTCAGTCAGTCCGGTCCTCTAAACGACTTTCCCAGTTTTCTACTCTTTTATAGCTCTCTAATATTTTTCTTTCATTTCATTTTCTTGGGAGGTTTTATTGATCTTTGATGACATGTTTTATTTCTGCTACTGTTTCTTAATTTCTTAGAACGTTCAAGTCTCTGATCGTTCATTCCCTTCTTGTAGCGTGATAGTGACGCATTTGTGGTGCGGTATGTTCTCTGTGGATGGTGGCTCTAAGCTGTTATCTTAGTCACACCTGTGTCCTTCCGACGAGGTAGAGGCAGTATTGCAGTGCGCTGACAATGCAGGGGACTGTCGTGTGCTCTATGAAGGTGAACTTGGTCCTCTCACATTGTTTGGGTTTCACACTGCAGTCGGCCTTTTCACAATGGCGTGTTGTCTTGGATAGACTGGAATCTAAACCGACGCCTGCAGAAGACCCATAGTACTTCTTGAATGTAATGTTCTTCAAGTTACAGAACAATAAGCGCGTCTGATGCCGTGCAAAACGCACATGTCTTTGTTTCCCGTCAGCCGGATTCTTCTCGATGCCAGGCAAATGAACTCGTCCCTAACACGGGTTTCGTAGTCACAGAAGTCCCTACCACCACAACTGATGACTTTGTAAAAAGTTGGGCCAATACCAAGCTTCTTGCCAGATGGGAAGTTTAGGATTTCAATAATAAACTTTTTCACTTTCTCCTTTTTTTCATTTTTTGCCCTCTAATGGTTTGAAAGCTGTACATTCTGTTTCTCTTCTTTTAGTGATTACCCTTGACGTTTCACCATAGATATTTAACATTTTAAAAATCTAAGTTTGGCTGAGCACAGTGGCTCACCCTTGTAATCCCAGCACTTTGGGGAGGCCGAGATGGGAGATCGCTTGAAGCCAAGAGTTCGAGACCAGTATGGGTGACAGAATAAGACCCTCTCTCTAAGAAATAAAAAAAATCTAAATGTGGTCAGCATCTCTATATTTCTCTGTCCATGTGCAAGCTCTGTTTATATGGTGTTATTGTCTAGTGTCGCAACGTCTAGATATATATGAAAGTGGAAAACAAAGGTCTATTTTATATCATTAATTTTTAGCTCCAGAAGGTAAGTGTTGATTTTTGCTGGGTACAGAATTCTACCTTGATATAGTCATTTTCTCTCAGCGTATTTCATTCTCTTCTCGTTCCATTGTTGCTGTCGGAAGCCTTTTGGTATTTTTAAAAACAGGTGGTTCGTCTCTTCTCTTGCCTCTTTTAAGATTCCCTCTGTCTTTTGTATTGTGCAGTTTTGTTGTTATGTGCTTAACTAGGGGGTTCTTTTTTTTTTTTTTTTTTGAGACAGAGTCTCACTTTGTTGCCCAGGCTAGAGTGAGTGCCGTGGCGTCAGCCTAGCTCACAGCAACCTCAAACTCTTGGGCTCAAGCGATCCTCCTGCCTCAGCCTCCCGAGTAGCTGGGACTACAGGCATGCGCCACTATGCCCGGCTAATTTTTCTATATATATATTTTTAGTTGTCCATATAATTTCTTTCTATTTTTAGTAGAGACGGGGTCTCACTCTTGCTCAGGCTGGTCTCGAACTCCTGACCTTGAGCGATCCACCCGCCTCGGCCTCCCAGAGTGCTAGGATTACAGGCGTGAGCCACCGCGCCCGGCCTAGGGGGTCCTTTTAATTTATCTACTTGGTATAAATTAAACTCTGTATCTGTGATTTTATTTTATTGTCTTTCATTAGTTCTAGAAATTTCTCAGTCATTATCCCTTTTTTCATACCCCTCCTCATCATCTGTTAAAAACATAACTTTCCTCACATTCTTTCTAAATTTCCTTCTAGAACTCAGATTAATGAATGTTAGACTTTCTCATTGAATCTTCCACATGCCTTATCTTTCAAATTTCCCATTTCTTTATCTTTCTGGTCTATATTCTGAGTAATTTATTTTGCTCAGTATTCCTGTTTATTCTCACTTCATCTGTGTTTAGTTCTGTTTAATCCAGCCATTTAGTCTTATACTTTGTTTTTTTTTTTTTTTTTGAAACAGGGTCTCACTCTGTCACACAGGCTGGAGCACAGTGGCCTGATCACAGCTCACTGTAACCTTGAACTCCTCCTGGGCTCAAGCGATCCTCCCACCTCAGCCTCCTGAGTAGCCAAGAGGCTACTCAGTCATGTGTCATCATGCTCAGCTAATTTTTTTATTCTTTTGTAGATATAGAGTCTTGCTATGTTGCCCAGGCTGGTCTCAAACTCCTGGCCTCAAGCCATCCTCCTGTCTCAGCCTCCCAAAGTGCTAGAATTACAGGCATGAGCCCACTGCACACAGCTGAGTTTTTTATTTCAACAACTGTATATTTCATTTTCAGAAGTTCCTTTGGTTCTTTTGAAAATCTACCTAGTCATTTTTTAAAATAAGTTCTTGATCTTTGATTATTTTTAATACATCTTTTATTTCTTTTAATATTTTATTCACAATTGTATGATAATTCAAATATCTGAAATTTGGGGGTGCTTAGATCTAGTTTTGTTGACTTTTGTTCTGTGCAGCTATTTCCTTCTCTATACAATAATTTTTTACTGTTAACACATATTTGGTTGAATTTAATCAGTGGGATCCTTAGGGCCTGGGTTAAGGATGTTTTTCTCCAGAGAAGATTTGTATTTGTTTCTCTTTGGTACCAAAGAACATTTCTAACCTGGAGCCAAGTTAATTTTATTACTAATTTTTAAAATAGGTTATAGTAATTCTTTTTAAAAAATATAAGAAGACTTTAAAAAATATATCTATGATTCCATTACATTCAAAACAACTTAATATATTTTTCTTTTTCTCTTTTTACTTTCCATTCCATCTGTGAGGCAATTAATAAATTTTTATAAACTGCATTCTAGATAATTTCTTCTGCTCAATATTCCAGTTTACTAATTCTCTTTTCAGCTATGTCTATTGTACTATTTAACTCATTCTTTGAATTTTTTTTCCCTAATTGTCTCAAAAATGTCTCTCTCCTTTTTAAAAAAAATTTTTTTTCTAAGACGCGGGGTCTCGATATGTTGTTCAGGCTGGAGTGAAGTGGCTGTTCATAGGTGCAATCATAGTGTACTACAGCCTCAAACTCCTGTGCTCAAGTGATCCTCCCCCCTCAGCCTTCCCGGTAGCTGGGACTACAGGTGTGCACCACCACACCTGGCTTCTTTTAACTCTTGATTCACTCCAGGCAGGGCCTGAGGATGCCCATCCTAGGAAATAGTGTAGATTCAAACTCTAGATCCATTTGGAAACAGGCTGGGGGCTGCAGTCCGCCGGGAGACTCAGCCTTTCAGAGCAGGTTTCTTTTGAAGATATGCAGATTTTTCACCCACGCATCCTTTCTTTGAGAGTCCTTCACGTACCTCCACTTACCTGCCTGCGTCTGGGACACACCGTTCAGTGTTTCTAAGAAGAGAAACCTGGATATAAGTGGGCCCTGAGATTTTCTGTCACTCTTAATTTGCGTGGGCCCCAGACCTACTCCCTGTCCTATAACAATGTGCGTTTTTGGCGTTAGCTTTTGCCCTCAAAGAAATACCGTGATTTTGTTTGCCTACCTCTTCAGCTTCAGTTAGTCTTCAGTTTTTCCTACCCTTCGAGATTTCGTATTCTTCCTGTTGAGTTCAGCCATACATTTAAACATGTTTATTGTGATTTATCAGATACATGGGTGACTTATGCCAGAAAATAGAGGTCTGGGGATTTTTTAGACCTGGTCTAATTAAATTGTCTCCAACACTTAGTGGACATGGTGGGCCTGGGAAGGAAGCAGCTGTTCACGAGAAAAGTGACCCTGCACAAGCGAGCACGTCCCTGGCCTCGCTGACCTTCAGCGTCCTGCTCTTTAAACGGTGGTGCCACATCCACCTGCTAATCCAGTTTCTAACATTTTCCAGAACCATCTGGTAGTGTCTGTGAAGACGCTGGCCTCTCCAGCCCTGCCACCCTGGACGAGGCCTACACCCCCGGGCAGAGGTGCTGTGTTCTCCCCGCGTTCCCTCCCTATAGGGTGGTGGCTGGTGTCCTGGTCTGTTACCCCAATGGGCCACCGCCCTGTGAGGACGTGGATACCTTTGTCCCCCCTGCACCCTGCAGCACCCTCCTCTGGCACCTGGCACCGAGTCCTTGCTCGGGAAATGCTGCTTGGCTGCCCTCTCTGTTTCTCACGAGCTTCCTTCCCTCCGGGCACTCACCCTCCTGGCGCCCGGTCCAGGCCAGTCTCCTGCGTGTCGTCAGTTTTGACTCCCCCCCTCACCCCCAACTCGCTCTTTATGTCTGGGCCCATCAGTGGCTCTGTGGATGGTCCCTGATGTTGGCCGGGTCGCAGTGGGGACAGGCAGAGAGGACACAGGAGAGGCCTACAGGGCCCACGCTGTGTGGACACCCGCAGCCAGGCCAGTGTGCTCCGGCGTCCGACTGGCCTAGGTCAGCGGTGCGGTCGCTGTGTCTCGTTACTGTACGTGCGCTTGTTCGTTCTTTGGAGAGCAGAGGCTGTGTCACGGAAGCCAAAGTGAAGGAAAAGGCAGACTCAGAGGCGGAAGGCAGGAGATCCTTTTGCAGCCCGTGCCTTTGTGTTTCTTCCTGTTTCCAGGGCAGCTGGGCGTTTCATTCCACGTGGGAGTCTCTGCTTCAGAACCCAGACGCAATGGGCTGTCGTTCTCCGATGTTGGCATTCTTTCCCTTGAGTTCTTACTGTATAAGTATTTTTTAAATTGTGCTATTTTAAACTTTTCCTTTGCTTCGTTTATTGCTTTCAGAGAAATGGAAGGTGAACTTGAAGTTATTTGGGAGTCTGCCTCCAAGGAAAACCGAAGAATCCGAGAACTTCTGCGGGCCACACTGGCGAGGACAGGCATGTGGGACAGCACCAGAGCTTTGGAGGACCGCTGCTTCGACGGCGCCTCTCAGGGAGACCTGCTGGTTGGCTGTGACTTTAGCTACTGCGATGCAAAGCCTCCTGCCATCGCCTGCCACAGTGCGCAGGAGCCCGAGGAGAGGCCCCCGCAGCCCGAAAGGTCTGCCGTGCACAGGCGGGGGCCGGCCAGCCCCTTGCCCCCAGAGGAGAGCCAGCCGTGGCAGGAGGACGTGCAGAAGCCCGCCGAGCGCTGCAGGGCGGGGAGGAAATAAGCCGTCTCCGCATTTAATCCGCCTTTAACGTTTTGTTGCTGAAATATCTTCAGCCAGTGCGTGTTCTCTGGCCACATGGCCACTGAGACTAGCTTTGTGACCCGCATTGCTCAGGTTAGCACGTGACCTGCTGGCCTGTCTCCCGGCTCTCAGACGTGCAGCTGGGAAAGCAGCAGAGGGACGGGACAGGTGGGACAAACCCTGGTGCTGGTGTTAGATGGAAGGTCGCTGGGGGAACCCGTCGATGGTGGCAGCAGGACGATGGCTGTGTGCTAGCCCCAGGTGGTGGTTTCTTGTTTGGTAAAAACCAAGGTGCTGGCGCTCAGTAAGTTGCACAAAACCTGCTCTTCCCTCTGCCCTGACCCCTCTCTAGCCTCCTGGGGAGGTAATTTATTCTGGGGCCACAGCTCCCCGCCTCTGTGACGAGACCCTGGCTTGGAGCACCGAGGTGGAGCCCCTGCCTCACTGCCGCCACCCGGAGAGAGACCAGGGCCCGTGTTGTGTCCCCTCTGTGCCGTCTCAGGTAAATTAGCCCGGCCTCTCGGGACTGGTTACTGGGATTTCCCGGCATAAGTGCCAGATACCTACAGCCACGCCCTGGGTGTGCTGCAGGAGCTCAGGGACTTCGGGCTACAAGGTGTTAGAGCCGGTTCCCCTCGGCCCCAGGAACAGAGAAGCAGAGTCACTGAGGCTGCAAAAAGGCAAAGGAGTTTATTGGCTAGCCCGAGCTAGGGTCCAAATTCCAGAGCACCAACGCAGTGGCCTCTCCACGAACTAGGACCCCGCCCTGGGGTAAAGGTTAAGCTTTTATACTTCTCTGTATGCTAGTTTTCACACGACACGTTAGTCTGCACAGACATACTAGTCTGCACATCATCCTCCTTCAGTTTATTTGTTCTTTTTTTAGAAGTGGCTGATCGAGTTGGCTTTTGGTTTGTTGACTCTAAGCTTCGGGCTTTTCGCGCTGGCGCCAGTTGTAGTTAACGTCATCCAGGGGAAGAGGAGGGTCTCCGACGGGGGAGGGGGGCTGTTGTTGCACACCTTCCAGTTTTTGGTTACAAGCGATACCGGGAACACACGCCCTGCACAAGCCGTTCATGCGCTGATCATGTCTTGCTCTTCTTATCTACTTAATTGGTTGGAGGCTCCTGGACTCTCCAGCCCTTTATCAGGAAGTAACTTGCGGTTACCTCCCCGGGGCTTTGTTTTCCTTTTAGTGAAGCCTGCCAGGGCTCCACTTACGCTAAGCACCAAGCCAGCAAGCCATATATACAAAAGCAGAACTAGGCTTCTCACATCCAGGAAGCCTAGCCTATCATGGAGTTACCTTTGCTCTTATCCCTGTTTTTCATTCTGATTAACTATATTTATCAAACAACTAAAAGCAAGCATAGTCACAGAAGCGAATAGCATCAGTTAGAATCAAAGAGAGCACACATTTTCCTACTATCAATTCCTGTTCTTCAAAGGGACCCTAAAGTGTGGGAGGGAAGGGCTGGAACCCTGGAAACACACCCCTCCCAGAGCCCTCCCCGCCAGGGCTTGCGCCGTCTCGGGGGTGAGTCGGCCCCACCGCCGCTCCTCGGTCGCAGATGGAAGTTAGCACGTGATCTTCCATTGCTGGGTGCAAAGTTGAGACTGAAAATCCTAGTTCTTTTACATTTGTTTCCTTTACCGTCCTAAAGGGTTTGAGTTCTTTTACATTTTATTAAACTTGTTCAACATTTAAATTGTTCTGATTTAATTTTATTTTACAAGAGGTGGAAAGACCCAACAGAAGTTAAAACAGTGTCATCTCATGAGGAGGGGACCTAGCAAACGGCCTTCACGTTATTTCAAAGCTTTGTTATCACAGCTCTCCAGCGATCTGCAGACAGGCCGAAGGGTGGCAGCTGCCCAGCGAGCCTGGTGAGCAGGGGCCGGCTTGTCACTGGGGACATTGCCGTTGTCGTCATTACCTAGAGAACCAACCACTTTTGACATCCCTGTCTTGTTCTGCCTTTTACGAGAGCATTTTATTCCCTTGAGAAGTGAACATCCTTTCATTTCTGCTTTACGGTTCTCACACAGTGCAGATGTACTTTGCGAGTTCGGTGACCTGGAACGACACTGTGGCCAGGGCAGGGGGGGCGGGGCACAGGAGCTGAGTGTCCCGGCCGCAGGGGGGAGGGGAGGCGGCTGAGATGCGCAGAGAGCTCGCCAGGTTCCCAGAGAGGTCTAGAGGCCGTTAGGGGGCCGGTGGAGGGTTGGTGTGCCCCGGGCCTTGTAGAGAGGACGGGGTTCGGGAGCTGGGGAAGGGTGGCGAGGGCTCAGGCGAGCATTTCATCCTGCGGTTTCCAATCTGTTGGGCTCTTCCCTGGGCCCAGTGAGGCTTTCTGTGGCACTGGAAAGTTCCCGGTCAAGTTGCAGGTGACCAAAGTCAAACAGCTGTAAAACCTGACTCGGGGAGTCCCAGGAGCCCCGCTGGCTTTGGCGCTATTTGAAAGCAGCCCTGGGGAGTGGACCGCCGGAGCTGGCCGGGGCGCGGGCGCGCGGGTGTGTTTGTCGTGAGAGCTGGAGAGCGTCCTTAATGTACTTCTGACGCTGAGTTGTACACTCAAAAATGGCTAAAATGGTTAATGTTGTGTTAAAGGTACCTCACCTCAGTTAAGAGAGAAATTGCCAGACCTCTTTCCTAAGCGTTTAGGTCGTTTTACACCGACAAGCGCTGCGTGGGTTCCGGTTGCTCCCTGTCCTCACCAACACCTGGTGGTGTCAGCAAACGTTTTGAGAGGCAAGAGATTCAAGGAGAAGGGACCCTGGCATTTGGTTTCCGGAGCTCGGCTGGCACTGGGCCTGGACCCCTCACCCACCTGTACTGTCTGCAGGAGGGAAAGGTGCAGTCGCCAGCGTGGGGGGCTCAGGAGCACCCTCCCTGGGCCTGGGGGGGTGGCCCTTCCAGCAGGGAGGCCCTTCGCCTTTTGGGGTGGAGCTGAGCTGAACTCCGAATCCTCATGTGACGAGGAAACATCATCCACCCACGACATGGTGGCAGGACAGGGAGGGCCGGCGTGACCAGGCCCTTGGCGCCTCTCTGCTCCATCCCGGCTGGGCCGGTGTCAGCAGCTAAGGAGTAGCTGGCGGTTGGGAGGGGAACAGGGGAGTGTCGCGGCTGGTCTGGCCTCTGGGTTTTCTCGGGACCAAGAGTCCACGGCCCCCCAGACTCATTTCTCATGGTGGGGTGGAGTGTTGGAAGGGAAAAGGCGGTTCCCCAAGCTTACGTATCTGGCAGCGGCTGCTGGGCTGCTTGTGCAGCTACATGGTCTCCCAACAGCGGCACGAAGGTAGTTGGTGAGGACCCAGGCTGGGCCGACCGGTGGGCTTCAAAGGTAGGGAGTCCATGCGGCAGCTTCCTGGAGCTGGTCAGGACATCTGCTGCGGACGGCTGGGCTGGCACCTGCCCCCGTGCTGGGTGCTCTGTGCCCCGACCCCGGTTTTCCAATCCACGCATGAGAGCACTCGGAAAAGGGGGTAGAGACGAGAGAGTAGGCGCACCGGCAGCCACGGAGGTGAGAGCACCTGCCACCTTGGGGCCATCAGCAGCACCCGTGCTGCGCCTGTTCAGGAGGGGCCTGGGTATTTCACTGAAGAATAAGTCTTTGAAAATGAAGGGCTGGCCGGGCGCGGTGGCTCACGCCTGTAATCCTAGCACTCTGGGAGGCTGAGGCGGGCGGATTGTTTGAGCTCAGGAGTTCGAGACCAGCCTGAGCAAGAGCAAGACCCCTGTCTCTACTAAAAAATAGAAAGAAATTATATGGACAGCTAAAAATATATATAGAAAAATTAGCCGGGCATGGTGGCACATGCCTGTAGTCCCAGCTACTCGGGAGGCTGAGGCAGGAGGATCGCTTGAGCCCAGGAGTTTGAGGTTACTGTGAGCTAGGCTGATGCCACAGCACTCTAGCTGGGGCAACAGAGTGAGACTCTGTCTCAAAAAAAAAAAAAAAAAGAAAGAAAAGAAAAAGAATAGAAAATGAAGGGCCCATGTGTAGTGTGTGGAGCACACGGTTGGGTTGCAACAGAAACTACAGAAATGTTAAGGGAAAGAAGGAAATATTTTGGAATTGTACACTGGGTGGCTCCCACCTATTTAATTTTTTTAGAGATGCAATCTTGCTATATTGCTTAGGCTGGACTTGAATCCTGGGCTCAAGCGATTCTCCCGCCTCAGCCTCCCAAGCAGCTGGGACCACAGGCACATGCCACCACACCCAGCTTACCCACCATGTTTTGAGAAGGACAGAAACCAGGATAGCTTGGGGGTCTCAGGAGGTGGACATCGTCAGCCTTCCCTGCACTTCCCCACTCAGGATACAAATCCTGGGAAAGAGTGGCCTCTTGCCTGAGCAGGGGTCCTGAGCCCTCCCCCAGGGCTGGAGGAGTTGGGCTCTTTGGTTGGTGGGTAGCCCACTAGCGTGACTGCTGGGCAGATAGAAACAAGATGACCAAAAACTGTAACTCTTTATTGAAGATATTTAATTATGCAGAACCCTCTGTGTGCAGCCTCACCAGCTAACACGACTTTTCCTCATGCATGATCGCCGCGGTTGAGGAAGGAACAACAGTAACGAACAGTGATAAGTTTCGGGTGTGGGTTTAGGGAGCAGGATGGGAAGAAGTCCTGTTTTAGAAAAAAAGAGATGATGATTCTCTGAAACAGCACTGGTTTCCCCAAGCAGGTTATCTGTGAAAAACTGTGTTACTTGGAGCACATAAAAATGACAGACAAAGGCCAAAGGCAGAATTACACTATTCCCATAGTTCTTGGATATATATAGATCTAGATTGTAGATAAGTTTTGAAATTTGCTTTCCTTGCTAATTGTTTTATGGCCAGGCTGTGAGTCCTTGCATTGGAGGACTAAGTTCTTGGATATATATAGATCTAGATAGATAAGTTTTGAAATTTGCTTTCCTTGCTAATTGTTTTATGGCCAGACTGTGAGTCCTTGCATTGGAGGACTTTGCACACCCTGCTGACTCACCCTGAGTTGCGACTGGAATCGAGGTGGGGGCGTGAACACCTCTTACGTCTGGGTTACACCTGTCATATCTGTCTTTGGGATCCCCCAAAGGCCCAAGCTACTTTTGGCAGCCGTGGAAAGGAAGATAAGAGTGAGCTGAATGCATAGGGAAAAGTTTGAAAACTCGCAGGTGGGTCTGGAACAAGTTTTAAGTGGTAAAGGAAGATCCAGCTTTTGCCTGGATGTCTGCCAGGGACCCTGCCTTTGCCACGAGGAAGGTGAATGGAGAAGAAGGTTCCCTGGGCGGAGCCCAGAGGCGATGGGAGATGGATCTGCATCGCGTCTGTGCAAACCATCATGGGGGAAGGGAATGTTGGGGTGCAGGACACACGGCCCCAGAATGACTGTGGAGACCAGGTGCACCACCCAGCGTAGGCTTTGGCATATTTTGAGCTACTTATTCTGAGAAACTGTAGACACAAGAGTAGCTCTGAAGAGCTGCCCTTTTATAAAAGAAATTTATGTCTAGGAAGGAAATCTTCATTAGTAAATCAGGAAGAGGGCTGCTCACGGGCAACTTTTAGTACCTGAGAGACTTCTCATCTGCACAAGAAGACAGGCTTTATTCACCAGGCATTTCCTTCCAGCATCCTCCTATGGCTTGTCTCTGCCACCCACAGACACCCCCATCCCCTGCTCTTTTCTGTGGTTCAGGATGCTGTATGAGTGTCAATCATCTGGCCCTCCATGTTTCATGCGACTTTCATCCTCGTGCACATGATTGAAACAGTTTTTCTCCTGTTAATCTGTCTTATGTCAACTCGTAGCCCAACCAAAGAACCTAGAAGGGCCGAAGGAGCCACTTTCCCCTCCCCAATAGGAACTAAATATGTACCAAACGTAAGATAAAATGTAGATGTCATTAATATCTTTAAACTGCAAGCACCTTTGTGATCAGATAAAAGCACAGTCTGAGAGTGAAGGTCAAGAGCTTTAGCAGAAACTTAAGAAATAATGGAGTTGTAGGAAGGTTCCTAGGAAATAACTGTAAGAGGGAATTGGCTGCACGGAGGTAAAACCTCAGCCACGTGGTAGTAGAGCTGGTCCACAGTCAGCCAAAGGCCTTGTAACTGTAACAGGTCCCTTGCCCGATGCAGGATGCAGATGCATGCAGCACGATGCACACAGCAGAATGCAGATGCAGCACGATGCATGCAGCAGGATGCAGATGCATGCAGCACAATGCGTGTGGCAGGATGCAGATGTAGCACGATGTATGCAGCAGGATGCAGGATGCAGGTGCATGCAGCACAATGCACGCAGCAGGATGCAGATGCAGCACGATGCATGCAGCACAATGCACGCAGCAGGATGCACGCAGCAGGATGGACGCGGCAGGATGCAGATGCACACAGCACAATGCAGGATGCAGGATGCACATAGCACAATGCAGGATGCAGGATGCACATAGCACAATGCAGGATGCAGGATGCAGGCAGCACAATGCACACAGCAGGATGCAGGATGCACGCAGCACGATGCAGGATGCAGATGCATGCAGCAGGATGCAGGATGCATGCAGCACGATGCAGGATGTAGATGCACGCAGCACAATGCACGCAGCACAATGCACGCAGCAGGATGCAGATGCACACACCAAGCCAATACACTGCGACACCGGGTTGCAGCAGAGAAAGGTGTAGTCGTGGGGCCTTGAACAAGCAGACAGAAGGAAACCTCAAATGCACCTCTCTGAGGAGTCTGGGGATTTTATGGGGTTTGGCGTGTAGTGGGCCAAGGTGTGACAATGGATCGTTGATTGGTCTGAGAGTGTCAGGTGAAGTCTCGGGACAGGGAGATGAAGAAACCGCATTCTCCTGCTGCGGTTCCTCCACGGGGAACCTTCACGGTTCCTCCTCAGCCTTTCCACTGGAATCGGGATCCGAACAACATCTTGAGCAATTCCGAAACAAAAGTCTTACTATTCTCACGTCAGAGATTCCATCTGTAGGACGATGGGGACGCCAATTGTCAGTGTCTAGTGCTGTGACTGGCGTTGCAGGGAAGTGGGCCAAAGTGCACTGATTGACGCTTAATTATAGCGATATTTCTGCCCAGAACCCGGCATGTATAATAATTCCTGTTAACCCCGTGAGGATGGTTTCAGTCTTGAAGAGGAACTGGGGAAATTTTTGGTTTTTAAATCAAATCTGTATTATTTTCTTTTTTTTTTTTTTTTTTTTTTTTTTTTTTTTTTTGTTGAGACAGAGTCTCACTTTGTTACCCAGGCTAGAGTGAGTGCCGTGGCGTCAGCTTAGCTCACAGCAACCTCAGACTCCTGGGCTTAAGCGATCCTACTGCCTCAGCCTCCCGAGTAGCTGGGACTACAGGCATGCGCCACTATGCCCGGCTAATTTTTTCTATATAGATTTTTTAGTTGTCCATATAATGTCTTTCCATTTTTAGTAGAGACGGGGTCTCGCTCAGGCTGGTCTCGAACTCCTGACCTTGAGCAATCCACCCGCCTCGGCCCTGTATTATTTTCCATGAACAAAAACCCAACCTATGGTAACTGTTGACTACTCACCCTGTGGGTGTGCGGGTGAGAAGCACGGCTTTAGGAAATGCTCACCATGAACCAGAAATCACTGAAGCCGAGATCTCTGACTGGGCAAAGGGTGCTCACATCCAGATATTCCAGACTGCTGAAAACCAGGGGTGCTCTGTGTTCACGGAGCGCTCAAGTTCAGTGTGTAACCTGCAGTCTCATGGTTCCCGGGGGTGCTGTTTGTTACTGGCCCATTTTACAGGTTGAGAACCTGATCCTTGCCGAGGGGCTCAGTAACCACCAGGCCACGTGGCTGGTGGGTGGGTTGCAGGGCTGCCTGGGTCCACTGGGGACCACTGTCCCACCCTGCTTTCCTCAGTGGCTTCTGTTAGAACACCAGCCTGCTGGGCGCAGTCCTGATCCAGGGAGTGTTGCACGGCGTTGTGCAAATTCAGATGGGCCGGGTGCTGTGATCTGAGTGTGACAGTGTTTGAAAGGCAGGTGAGCACCCAGGCACTCTGCGCACGGCTCTGGGCATGGCAGGCAGGCGAACAGGCTTGGCCCTCCTAGGAGGGAAGGTGACAAATTTCTAAATGGGGATTCTGGCTCTGGGACAGCAAGGGTCCCCATGTTCTCCTGATGGCTTTAAGAGGTGACCCTTAGAACTCTGTCCCCTCTCGGGTCTGCCAGCCCCAAAGTGCTCCTACATCACCCCCAGAGACACGACCTTTGGTCCCATCCTGATACCTGGGATGCTAAGTTCTGGCTGGAGATAACAGCAACAATGCTCCAGGCTGTGCCCCTGCTGTCCTCCTGCCTCTCCGATAAGGAACTTCCTTCCCAGGGGAGCCTTATCTGCTGGCTGGGTCCCAGGGGAGCCTTATCTGCTGGCTGGGGAGGGGTGGCTCTGCCCGGACCCCTCTGAGCACAGCTGCAGAACCTCTGCTCCCTCCCCAAGGGAAAGAGCCAGTTCCACGGAGCCCTGGATGGGGCCAGAGCTCTGTGGCTTTGTGCTTCATGGGCCTTGGCCTCGGTTTCCCCATGGGGCAAGTGAGAGCGTGGGGCTGATGACGTTGTGTGGGCTTCTCCCTCTTCTGCCCGCTGCATGTGGGACCAGGGTATTTGAACAGCACATCTGCCAAACCTGACAGGCCTGTGGCCGGGGCTGCAGTGAGGCCACACGAGGTCCCAGGTGGTGCCGGACCCAGCCGCTGGCAGAGGGCAGAGGCAGGACAGGCCCCCGAAGGCAGGCTGAGGGCCCTGCGTGGTGGGAGGCAGCTACTATTTGCTGCCTGACTTGAGCTGTAAATACAGCCCATTAAGGTACTAAATGAGTTGGCTCCAAAGTTTATCTCCTCCGATTTCCAGAGATTTTTATCTTTTAAAAGCATTGTTTCTATTCTTTAGAGAGAGTTCTCCTTATAGAATGTAGCTGATTTGGGCCAATCTGTTTGTTTTTTGTTTTGTGGTTTTTTCTCTTTTCTTTTTTCTTTTTTTTTTTTTTTTTTAAGACATTGATCTAGACACAAAGGAACAAAAGTATTTTTGGAGAGAAACTGGCTCTCCTGACCCTCCCCTTTTTGTGTAGTGTATCTAAGCTCCGTTGCTTTGAAAAAAAACGGTGATTAATGATTACCTTGTGACCTCTGTACCTCTGGCTTCCTCCACTGCTGGGCACAAGACATGGCCATTTCTGGGGCTCAGCTGTGCAGGCGCGGGCGAGCGGCGGGACAGACGGCTCATCCGGCTCTGCAAGGTCAAGGGCGGAGGTAAGGCCGGCGGGGAACGGACGCCGCCTGCTCTCCCGGCGGGACCTGGGCAGAGGGTTCGCTCAGAGAGAGGGTGCAGTACGTGGCCGGCTCTGTGCAGTCGTGAGCTGGTTTCCTCTGCAACTTTCATTCCTTCCATCCCCGGATGAAAAAGCGCCTGCGTTGTGATCTGTCGCGTGTGAGGCGCTTGCGTCCTGGGGAGGAACCACGAGACACCAGCCTTCCGCAGGCTGGATGCCCTAAGTGTGTTCCAGTGTGCTTTAAAATATTTCTTTTTGCTTTTGAAAGAAATGAACTTGGATCATAGAAATAGAATGACTTCCAAGCGTGTCCCTGTGGAGGGAGAGGAGAGAGATGGTAGCACAGGGACAGGGACCGGAGCAGGGGCTGGCGGGGAGGGGACACGAGCACCTCAGCTTTGGAAGGGAGCACGGAGAGCTTTGTTCCTTGCGGCCTGCACAGTATTAATGACCCATCTTTACTTCTGGGGCTGAGCAAACCGTCCCTAAGGGACCGACAGCCGTCCTCTCCGGAAGCACTGGCTAAGGATTTGCTTTCGGAGCCGGCTCCACGGCGCTTTGGCCGACGGAGCCCTTGCGGGGCTCGCGTTCCCGTCCGGCCCGCGTGTGCTGAACCGCGATTCCGCCCGTGACCCGCTTGCAGCCTCCTGGGACACGCAGGAGCGGAAAATGGGGGAGACAAGCCCAAGGAGGCGGAGAGCGGATGGGAAGTCGGTCCAGAGCAGTGAGCCCAAGACCACGAGTCTCCAGAAGGAGGTGAGGCCCTCTCCCCGCCGCGGGCGCTGTCCGGCTGCAGCCGGGCTGTGACGAGGGGCCACTGGCAGCCAAGGCCCGCCGATCCCTGGTGATGGGGCACAGGGTGTGATCTTTGATTTGTAGAGTTCATCCTTAAATGAGCAGTTCTCTGGGCTTCCCTCACTTCCTCTTGCCAGAGAACTCAGCGCATGCTTTTGAGGTTCGTGCGTGCGTGTCTGTGCCCTGGGCAAGTGTCTGGAGGGGCTGGTACTTTTGCTCAAACCGGTGGCCTTCCCAGGGCTGGTCAGAGAAGGCTTTCTTCTGATGGTCGAGCCCCTTCTACAGCATCTTGGCTAAATCTCTGTCCCTGTGTGTTTGAACATGTGTAGCGATGGGAAACATTCTGTTCTAGAGGAGTCCAGCTGGGACGGTCACCTGACATAGCTGTGGCAAAGGGACGGCTCTGAGTCACAGGGTCCTGAGGAGGGCAGGCTGGCCCCAGGCCGAGAGGGAAGGGGAGCTTCAGGGGTGGGCTGGAGGCAGGAAGGAGCTCAGCACTCCACACCGTGCCAGTCCCAGTTGGGCGGGAGCAGCAGGGTGTGGCCAGGCTTCGTGCCCGTAGGATGGGGAAGGAGGGCCCCAGAGTGAGGTTAGGACGGCTTCAGGCTAGAGGGCAGAACGAGGGGGCTGAGATCTGGCCAGAGCCCCCAGAAGCTCTCGTGCCTGGCCCAGAGGGGATGGAGGAGGGACGGCACTGAGGCTTTGGTGCTTGACAAGGGGCATGGCGTGGCCGACTGGGTGTCCTGGGATCGGGTCCCCAGGTGACAGGCAGCACCCTCCCTCCCTGCCAGTCTCATGCCTGATCCCAGCAAGGTCCTCTCAGAACCCTGCTGGGCCCTCTGGCCACACAGAGCCACTGAGAAATCCCCAGGTGTGTCCTGACCCCAGGCGGCTTCAGGGCGAATGCAGACCTCGTCTGAATCCTGGGGGCCCCAGCCTGGGGAGGGCTGGAGAGGAGGGGCTGCGCCTGGAACTGCACCCTGGCCCCGCGGCTGGAATGGAAGCCCACGCAGCTCCCCAGGGTCCTCACGTGTGCCCCGAGGCCCCTGGGTGGCCAGCCCACCACTGGGATCTCCCCGGTCCCCTGGGGTGTGACCGTGAGCTTGGCCTCTGCCCAGGCAGGCGAACACGGGCCTTGGAAACTTCCTGCTGCGGAAACCTGGCCTAGGGCGGCTTCTGAAGGCCGATGCTATGAGTAGGGGCTTGAGTCAGGCTTTTTTTTCCTTTAAAAAAAAGTATTTTTTCCCCTTGACTGGTGTATAATTTACATACAGTGAAATGTGCAGATCTTCGGTGCGCAGTTGGATGAGTTTTGACAAACGTATCGGAGATGCCCCAGCCTTGAGTTCCCAGCACTGCGGATCCGTGTTGCCCGTTCCTGACGCCACAGGAACGCGACCACGCCGCGTGCACCTGCGTGGGCGGGGCTTTGTTCTTAGAAAGCTCACACCTGGACAGTGGCACCGACGGATGCTCGCAGGGGGTCCCCGAGTGTTTCTGGCTCGGGGTGGGGGGACCTCCGTTGCTCACCCCCACGTGGCTCCTCTGGCCGGGACGTGAGCCTCAACTTTGCTCTGCTTTGGCGACTCCCTTCTCCCCCGCCGGGCTGCAGGGCGCACCGAGGGCCTTCCCCGCTGGCGGCCGATGTGCCGAGTCAGCCTTTCCGTGGCGCACGAGGGCTGCGGTCAGGAGCGTGGAACCTGAGCCAGGTCCCCCCACCCCCCGCCGGCTGTGTAACCAAGGGCAGCAACTCACCCTTTCTGTGCCCGTCTTCTCAGGAAAATGGGGGTGACGTGGTATACCCCATGCGTGGGGCTGCCACGAAAATTAATCGATTTAGCGAAGCCCCAGGCACAGGCCTCTGTGGCCACTGTGACAGCACAGGATGCGAGTGCCTGGGACGTGGGGCTGTCCCAGCTGTCCCTGAGGGGGTGAGAGGGTGCCACCAGGTCCGGGTGGTGGCACTGACACCCCTCCCCCTCTGCACCCGAGGTGGGGCTGGTCAGCAGCATCTCCATGATCGTGGGCACCATCATCGGCTCCGGCATCTTCATCTCCCCGAAGTCTGTGCTCAGCAACACGGCGGCCGTGGGGCCCTGTCTCGTCATCTGGGCTGTCTGTGGGGTGCTCGGCACGCTGGGTAACGGAGACGGTCGACTCCTCCCTGTCGAGCGCGGGGGACGGCTTACATGAGGGTCCTGGCTGCGGCCGGCTGCCCTCTCGATGCCTGTGTAGCAACTATGAATCTGGCCGTGACTAAATGTCCGGTGGCCAGAACGCAGGGCCGTTGGTGAGAGGACCGTGGTGGGAGGAAGGCGCCCGGGGACAAGGGCAGCCCCTCACGAGGGCAGTGGGGGACCCCTCTCTGTGTCCCAGGCGCCCTGTGCTACGCAGAGCTCGGCACGACCATCACCAAGTCGGGCGGCGAGTACCCGTACCTGATGGAGGCCTTCGGCCCCGTCCCCGCCTACCTCTTCTCCTGGACCAGCATGGTCGTCATGAAGCCTTCGTCCTTTGCCATCATCTGCCTCACCTTTTCCGAGTACGTCTGTGCGCCCTTCTACTCGGGCTGCCAGCCGCCCACCGTGGTGGTCAAGTGCCTGGCCACTGCCGCCCTCCGTGAGTACCCAGGCCCGAAACCCGGGGCAGGGGTCAGAGAACCCGGCACAGATGATGTCGGGGAGGCGCCGCCCTCGGCTCTTCGCTGCCCAGAAAGAGGCCGAGTCAGCGGAAGGCTCTGGTGACTCGGGGTCTGGCGCTGGCCCCTGCGGTCCCTGTGGGTGCCACGTGCCGAGAAGCACCCCACCCCCCTGCCCATCTGAGCAGCAGGAATTGCCCGTCCCGCAGGCAGCGCCCTGGCCTCGAGGCCTGCTGCTTCTCTGCCGCCCCGGAGGCAGCCCCGGCAGGACCCCTTGGTTGGCCGTGCCCCCAGCGTCCAGCTCAGGGCGGCAGAGTGGGTGGCAGTAGAATGGGGACACTCCAGGCCCTGTTGCGACCACCCATGCAGGACGCCCCGCCCCGCCCTGCAGTGCTCATCGTGATAGTGAACTCGCTGAGCGTGCGGCTGGGCAGCTACGTGCAGAACGTCTTCACCGCCGCCAAGCTGGTGATCGTGGCCGTCATCATCATCGGCGGATTCGTCCTCCTGGCCCAAGGTGACCTCGGCAGGCAGGAGGGCAGGCGCCCCGCGTTCCCTGCCCCTCTCTTGCGTGGGAGCAGCCCTGACCCATGAGCATCTCTCTGAGGAAGCCTGGCGGGAACTTAGCAGGACGCCTTAGGGCCCGACCCTTCAGTTAGTTTAGTAACCCGAGGTCCCCAGTCGTTCCCTCCCTCCACCAGGAGCCGTGCGCACGCTCTGATGGGCTGACGCCCGCTGTTCACTCTGGCTTCATTACAGGAAATACGAAGAATTTTGAAAATTCCTTCGAGGGTGCGGACGTGTCTGTGGGAGCCATCAGTCTGGCGTTTTACAACGGACTCTGGGCCTACGACGGATGGTGAGGCGCCCCTGAGGTGTCCCCAGTCTGGTGCTGCGTTTCCTTAGGCTGCTGTGACCTCAGCTGTCATGGGAAGCAGTGAGCGACACCCCCTTCTAGTGTCTGGTGTGACCCTAAAAGTCACCTCGTTTCCCTTCTGTGAAGCACCCAACCCTCACCCTCTGTCTCCCTCGGACCCTCGGACGCTGAGACACCTGCCCCTTTCCCCATGACAGTGTCCCGTGGGCAGGAGTGGGGGACCCTGTCTGCAGGAGTCTCACCAGGCAGACACGGGCTCAGCCCAACAGAGGCAGCCAGGGCTGCGCAGTCTTGACACGGCAGGAACATTCAGTAGCGCCTCCGCTTACACCCGAAAGCGTCGGTTTAGTCGGTGCAACGCTGTTTATGTTCTTTAAGGATGAACCCGGCCATTGCCCCTCTGCAAAGCAACTGTAGGTTTTGTTTCTTTTTCAGACAAAGAAGTCCTATGTTTTCAAAGCACCCTGGGGACTCACCACTCCCAATTATTCTTGCAAATGCAGGTGACTCTCAGAGAGAGCAAAGATTTGACCACTGGACAGACGTGTAGGTCTTGGTAGGACCCCACGCCCCGCTAGCACCAGGGCCTTCCCAGAGAAATTACCCTGGAGGCCTGCAGAATTTTCTCTGTGGCGGAGAATCTTAAGTGAGGCTAACATTTATTATTGTATGTTCCATAAGTCCAGGTATGTTGAAAGTCACTCAGGTTAACTTTTCTTTCTCCAGGAATCAACTCAATTACATCACAGAAGAACTCAGAAACCCTTACAGGTAAGAGCTGAGCCCGGGCGGGGGACGGGGGACGGGGGACGGGGGACAGGTGGCACATTCCTCCTCTCCAGGCAAAACGCGGCGCTGCCTCCTCCCGTTAGTCCACAACCCTCTTCCAGACGGGACGGTCCTATGTACTCGTTGGAGTTTGGTTTTGTTGCAGGCAATAGAATGGTTGCTAAGGGGAAGGAAGGACTCCAGCTTTGTCTCTGGCTTGTTTTGCTTCATAAACAATTCAGTTTTACCACCCTAGAGTCTGCAAGAGGGAGAATTCTCCTTTGAGAGTGTCCCCCGTCCCCGCTGGGGCTCTGCCGCAGCACAGACCCCTGCCGGGGAAGACCTCAGGACGGGCATCTGGGACCCAGCCCCCCCAGGAGGGCGGGAGGAAAGCGCCGGACAAAGCAGCCACCTCGCGGGTCTCCTGCGGATGCTCAGGTCTGACCCTGGCTTCTGGTCCCTGCCCCACCCAGAAACCTGCCCCTGGCGATTATCATCGGGATCCCTCTGGTGACAGTGTGCTACATCCTCATGAACGTTGCCTACTTCACTGTGATGACGCCCACCGAGCTCCTGCAGTCCCAGGCCGTGGCCGTGGTGAGTGCCCCGGCGTTGCTGCCGGAGGGTTGTGGCTTGTGGGAAGGGGTCAGACGAGGTGTCCACGCAGGCAGGGAGGGAAATCATCAGCCAGGAGCCCGGGAGAGGGGACGGCTGAGGCCCACCTGAGGGGAGGGCAGGGCTGATCCCCCAGGGTTGGGGTCTTGGCAGCAGGAGTTGAGAAGTCATCATGTAACAGCGGGAGGGAAGCGGGGACAGGAGGGGACAGGCATGGCAACAGTGGGAAGGTGGGAGCCGTGAGCTGGGGTTGGACGCAGGTCCCGAGGTGACGGATTCGGAGCGGGGAGGCCGTGCAGGCGGGTGACGCGGAGGTGGGGAGCAGCGGGGCATGGGACAAGGTGGAGGCAGTGAGGCCGGGTGCCGGAGGAGGCAGAAGTGACTGAGGACTACGCCAAGGGGTGGACGTGTGATTTCTGTTACCATCAAAGGTCCTGAGATGCTCTGAAGGGAGAAAAGGCAACACTGTCCCTTCCTGAGCATTTCCACCCTCCCCTCCCCAGTAGACGAGTCGGAGGCTGCGCCCCAGGGGGCGGGGTCCTCCCTGGTCCTCGGGGCGGAGCACCTTTTTTGGACCAGTGGCTCCTGGAGACCCCGATCTCATTCTCTCTGCAGACGTTTGGGGACCGTGTTCTCTACCCAGCCTCTTGGGTCGTTCCACTTTTCGTGGCGTTTTCAACCCTCGGTGCTGCCAACGGGAGCTGCTTCACGGCGGGCAGGTAGGAGACCCCCGGCTGCTCGCTCCCAGTGGGCAGGGGCAGCAAAGCCGGTTCGCGCTTGAGGGAGACGCGCCTCGAAGGCTCAGGCTCTGCCAGGGGAACCCTCAGGGCACAGGCAGGAAACCCGCAGTGCAGAGAAGGGATGTGGCCGGAACCCACACGGCCAGCTGGCCAGGACGCACGGACGAGCTCGCACTCTGTTTCAGGCTTGCAGGCCACATGAGTTTGTCACACTACTCAACTCTGCCCTGGTGGCACAGAAGTACACAGCCACAGCTATGCTCTAGCAAAACTTTATTCACACAAACAGGTAGGTGGGCATCCTCCAGACCCAGCCGGTCTAGACACAGTTAAGCGCCGTGTTCTAGTCCATCGTCTCTGCAGCGTAATAAATCTGCCGCTCCCGGGCTGCGTGTGGGTTGTTTCCACGAACACGGCTGCAGTGAGCATCCTCGAGCACACACGTGTCTTGGCTCAGCTGTCCAGTGTTCCAGAAGGATATATTTGTGAGTGAAATTGCCAAAGATTGTACACTTTAAAAAATGAAATACACACCACAAAATCATTCTTCCAAAGATGTATCAACCTGTCTGTAGTGCTGGCCTCCACTTCTGTTTTCAAAAGTGTTTTGGCTATTCCAGACTCTGTGCATTTTTTTTAATTTTATTTTTAATTGACAAATAATTGCTTATATTTATGGAGTACACTGTGGAATGAGCAATTCAGACTAATATCCATCACCTGATATACTTATTTTTTGGTGGTGCATTTAAAATCCACTCTCTTTTAGCAATTTTGAAATATACATTAACTAGTCGTCTTACTGTACAACAGATCACCAGAACTTCTGCCTCCTAACCGAAATTGTGTACCCTTTGACTAGCCCCTCCCCTCAGCCTCTGGTAACCGACATTCTCCTCTCTGCTACTAGAGTTCAAATTTTTAGATCTCACATATCAGACCATGTGATGTTTGTCTGTGTTTGGCTTATTTTTTATTCAGCATAATGTCTAGATTGATTCACATTTTCAAGAAATGACAGAATTTCATTCCTTTAAAAGGCTGAACAGTATTCCATTGTTATATGTGGCCTATTGTTTCTGTCCACTCATCTGGTGACGGGCACTTATGCTGTTCCCGTGCCGTGGCCACTGTGACTGATAGCGCGGTGACCAGGGGAGCGCGGACGTCCAACACCAATTTCAATTCTATACCCAGAAGTGGGGCTGCTGGATCATGTGGTGATTCTGTTAACATTCTTAGTTTTCTAAGGAACCTCTGTACAGTTTTCCAAAACGGCTACACTAATTGACATTCCCACCAACATTGTACCCCAGTTCCCTTTTCTCCACATTCTTGCCAACACCCACCTTGTGTTTCTTTGATAATAGCCATCCTGACAGGTATGGGGTGATACCTTATTGTGGTTTGCATTTCCCTGACGGTTAGTGATGTGCGATGTTTTTTCACGTATGCGTTGGTCTTTTGTGTGTCATCTTTTGAGAAATGTCTATTCAAGTACTTTCCCCATTTTTTAATGGGGTGGTTTTCTTGTTATTGAGTAATTTGGGTTCCTTTTATGTTTTGGATATAAACCCCTTATCTGATAAATGATTTACAAATATTTTCTCCCAACCCGTGGGTTGTCTCTTCACCCTGTTTCCTTTGCCTTTTAGTTTGGTGTGATACCATCTGTCTATTTTTGATTCTATTGCTTATGCTTTTGGGGTCATATGCAAGAAATCATCATCCAGATCAATGTCACATAGCTTTTCTCCTGTGTTTTCTTCTAATAGTTTTACAGTTTAAGTCTTACATTGAATGAAGTCTTTAATCTACTTTGAGTTGTATCAGGGCTAAGAGCCCAATTTCACTCTTCTCCACGTGGATGGCCAGTTTTCCTATTTCTACATGAATGCTAGAATCAGCCTCTCAATTTCTACAAAAAAGGCTTGGAGGGTTTTGATCAGGACTGTGTTGGATCTGGGGAGGACTGCCATCCTACAAGTATTGAGACTGCCAATCCACGGGTGGACTGTTTATTTAGCCCTTATATTTTTTAACAAATGTTTTTGAGTAGTTTTTGGTATACAGTTCTTACACATCTTTGGCAGATTTATTCCAAAGTATTTCATATCTTTTCATGCTATTTTAAATGGCATTTAAAATTTATTTTTTAAATTTCAGTTTCTGATAGTTCATTGCTTGTATATAAAACACAATTTTAATAGCTCTGTTGAGGTACAAATACCGAAACACCCTTTACAGCTGTACAACCCAGTTATTTTAGTGACTTTACAAGGCTGTGCAAATATCACAACCCAACTGTACATTTCAGTTGCCCCAGGAGGTTCCTTCATGCCTGACTACAGTTAATCCTGTTTAACCTGTTTACATTTATTGTGGTCACTGAGAGCTGAATTTCTAACACATTACTTTGTTTTCTTGGCTTTCAAAATAATCCTGAGTTATATCCATCAAAGGTTCTTTATTCCCGTCTGTCTCCTGCTGATATGGAAGTTGCGTATCTATTCTGTCCATGATTGCCCTTAAAATTTAGCGTGAATACCCAACAGAGTGTCAGTCATTCAATTCTCTTTCCTCTTGTGCAGGGCTCTCCCTTTTCTTGCTAAAACCTGGTTTATAAACCCACCCCTCTAAGAAAAGTTTGTAACAAAATAAATAAATCCACTACTCATCTACACACCAGCATGTTCTTCTGCCTTTTCCTTAACATTGCTTCTTGTAATCAGCTCCCTTTGAGCTATAAGCTTCCAGTGAAGGCTGGAGAGCTAATGGCTCATAGTTTATCTAAAAAGGAATTTATTTTGCTGGTAGTCTTGAATGACAGCTTAGCTACATAGAATTCCAGTCTAAAATCCGTTTCCCTCGTCATTTTGAAAATGCTATTCCTCATATGTCTGCTATTGTTCTTACTGTCCTAATTCTATAGTAATAATTTAAATTCAGTAGCCCTTAGGAATTTTTTTGTTTTTCTTCCACTATAATGTTTATATATGGGTATGTTTATGCCTTGTATAGAACAGGGTTCAATTTGAAGGCTCACAGTGTTTTTAATTTTATGAACGTTCTCTGCTCTTTGAATTTGCCGTACTCCACTTGGTGTACATGACCTTCTCCCGTTCTTCTCTTAGTTTCCCATCCAAATTTCTCATCTAGCTCTGCTTCATGCTCGGATCTAGCTTCCAACTTAGTTTTTCATTTCATTTGTATCTATTAAATAATTACATTTTAAATAGAAATTCTCCTTAGCCAGAGGATACTAGAGGATGGGAAGGGAGGGGTGGGGGGTAGGGGATAGGGAGAAATTTGTTAAAGGACCCAAAAGTGTAGCTAGCCAGGAGGAGCACGTCCCAGCGTTCTTCCACAGCAGTGCAGGGTGGCCACAGTTAACCACGACATGTACCTTCAAACCGCTGGGACGAGGACACTGAATGTTCCCAACACAATGACGAATGCTCGAGACGATGGACATGCTCATTACCGTGATCTGATCACTACGCGTGTATATGTATGTATCACGTCACTGTGTCCTCCATGAACAATACTATTGTATCAACTTAAAAAAATAGAAAAAATATTCTAATGCTTCTCTTTTTAACCTTTTAAACAGTCTTTCAGATTACTGAATTATCAGGAGTTCTTGGGTTGGGGACTAAGCCATTTGTTTGTGTCTGCTGATGTGCCCTTAATTTGCCTGATTTTTTTAAACATGGAAACTCTTTGACTGGGTGTTGGACTTAAATTGGCAAGGCACTGCTGTGTTTGCTTCTGTCCATCCGGCACCCCAGGAGCTGGGGTCCACGGGCCTAGTTTTTACATTTGTTTCTTGCATGACTTTCGGGACTCAGAGCAGGTCTCTCTCCAGAGCCCCCACCCTGCCCTGTGGCGGTGGCTGCACTGCAGCGGGACTCATTTGGCCACCTGGCCTGCTCCTCCCAAACTCGCTCCCTTCCAGAGGGCAGGCGACCCATCACCACTCAGTTCCTTTCTCTGTGGGTGTCCTGAGGTTTGAAACCCAGGACACACCTTCTCAGGGGCGGGGACCCACCTGCGTGGGGTTAACTTTCTCCATCATTGTTTTTCAGACTCATTTACGTCGCAGGCCGGGAAGGCCACATGCTCAAAGTGCTCTCCTACGTTAGCGTCAAGCGCCTGACTCCAGCCCCCGCCATCATCTTTCACGTGAGTGTGAATCCGCCATGGCGTCACCCGCCTGAAAGGCACAGGGCCCCCAGGTGTGCATGGTGACGTAGACCTGTCCTGCTACGCCCTGTGGTTCTCGGATCTCTGTGCAGTAAAGGCCCCTGACGCCTTCCAACGGGAGCTTCCGGGTAGACAGTCCTTGCTTGTGTGCAGCTTTTCTGGGCACCAAGAGACCATTCTCAGCCTCGGGGCCAGACTACAGCCCCCAGCCCCCGAGGAGGACCAGTGCTCCCTCAGCAACCAGACCCAGACGGTGGCGGTGACAGGCCAGGGCAGGTCAAAATTGGACTTGAGTTTTGCAGTTGGGGGTCCTTGCCCATGACGAAAACTGTCTGAAAGGGAAATTCACGATTATGAAGCTGGCACAACGTACATACGTATTTTGTTTTTTCCTTGCTGAAAATGACTTCAACATTCAAAAATTTTCCAAGTCTTTTCTGTCAGGCTTCAAAGAGGACAGCCATCATAGCCACAGTTAAGTTTACCCTCAGCTGTAATAGGATTCATAGGACATTCCTTTCATGGTCAAGTGTGTGGTCTTCTGTAAAGTGATGAGAATAGAATAATGTTTTTATGTACTAATGGCCTAAAAATGCACTCTTCTTTCTATCAGGGTATCACAGCAATCATTTATATCATCCCCGGTGACATAAACTCGTTAGTCAATTATTTCAGTTTTGCTTCGTGGCTCTTTTACGGCATGACGATTCTAGGACTCATTTTGATGAGGTTCACGAGGAAAGAACTGGAGAGGCCTATCCAGGTAAGTTTAGAACCCCAAAGTCACAAGTGGCTGTAGTTTTACAAAATGAATTCACGGTAACTATTTTAAATACTAGGAGCAGGCTTTCTGTTTCCAATCTGACTCTCAGATTGGAGTTTACTGTTCATATTATGGTTTATGATCCAATGAGACAGCTATTCATTTTACTAAGTTATCAAGAGTACCTGTCTCTCTAATGGTCCAGTCCTGGCAGTCCTGGCGTCTCTCACACGTACACTCTGTGTAGACACCGGTGGGGACTTCTGCACTCAGCCCCACTCCTGTGCATCCAGCCACTAACAGCCCGTACCTGCCGTCTGTTCTGGGCTCTCTCCCTGCACAGCTCGTGTGGGTCTATGCACCAATGAGGAAGAGGTAGAATTTATTTCATTTTTCCTGTGTTAGGGGCTTTTTTTTTTTTTTTTTTAACAACTGTGCTGTTTAATTCTCATGATAACAGACACACACAGGTATAAGAAAGAGTGAGGCAAGCTGAGGGCTTAAGTAACCAGGATAAGAATAAGGATAATGTCTTTAGCTTTAGGATTTTGTTTCAGAAATTTGTCTAGTGGTCTTTCTGGCCCTGTATCCTAACTACCACACGTCTCTGGAGTCAGCTCTGGAGCCAGAGGGCAGCCTGCCTGGAGTCCGGCAGCTCCGCCTCGGTCAGGTCAGCTCGCAGGCAGTATAGACTGTTCATGGGCACAGAATCCCTGATAAAAACAGCTAGAGCCACTAGGATAGCAAAGGAAAAAACCCGCAGCCACCATCTTCAACACAAAATGAGGAAAAGAGGTATTGCCATAAACTCCAGACCCTAAGTGGAAGCCCCCCACCCCACTCTGACATGCTCGATAGGAAGAGCTGAGGACCACCACTGGAAGCTGGGGGAGCAGAGCTGCAGTGGCCTAAGCTAAGCCCCTGACAGTCCCAGAAACTCCTCTCCAGAAGGCAACAACAAAAGAAACAACTGCCTGGGATGAGAAACCACACAGAACTTGGCAGAAACACTGGGGTCAAGGTGGTGCAGCCTGGGAAGACAGATCTCACACTGGAGAGGCCATGTGGTGTCAGTATTTCAAAACATCATTTTAGGGGGAAAAATCATTTCAGCAATAAAAAGCAAGAAGGAAACAGAGGCCTTGTAGGAAGGAAAAGGGAAAAAAAAAATCAAACAGAAATAAAAATGAACCCAATACATGTATAATTGGAGTCCGTGAAGAAGAAAATGAAAGTAACAGAATTTTAAAAACTAATTCAAGGCCGGGCGCGGTGGATCACGCCTGTAATCCTAGCACTCTGGGAGGCCGAGGTGGGCGGATCGTTTGAGCTCAGGAGTTTGAGACCAGCCTGAGCAAGAGCGAGACCCCACCTCTACTAAAAATAGAAAGAAATTATATGGACAGCTAAAAATATATATAGAAAAAATTAGCCGGGCATGGTGGTGCATGCCTATAGTCCCAGCTACTCGGAAGGCTGAGACAGGAGGATCGCTCGAGCTCAGGAGTTTGAGGTTGCTGTGAGCTAGGCTGACGCCACGGCACTCACTCTAGCCTGGGCAACAGAGTGAGACTCTGTCTCAAAAAAAAAAAAAAAAAACTAATTCAAGAAATATTTTCTGGGGTGGGAGGGAAAATGGGGAGTAGGGCTTGAACCAACATAGTGAAAGGCATACAATGTAATTGGGAAATGTGAGTTAGAATAGACAATAAAAATATATTCTGATAAAATTACAGAGCTTTAAAAAAATGCTTTGGAGGCTGGGTGCAGTAGCTCATGCCTATAATCCTAAGACTCTGGGAGGCAGGAGGATTGTTTGAGCTCAGGAGTTCGAGACCAGCCTGAGCAAGAGTGAGACCCTGTCTCTACTAAAAATAGAAAGAAATTATATGGACAACTAAAAATATACACAGAAAAAATTAGCCGGGCATGGTGGCGCATGCCTGTAGTCCCAGCTACTCAGGAGGCTGAGGCAGGAGGATTGCTTGAGCCCAGGAGTTTGAGGTTGCTGTGAGCTAGGCTGATGCCACGGCACTCACTCTAGCCCGGGCGACAGAGTGAGACTCTGTCTCAAAAAAAAAAAAAAATGCTTTGGGCATCCACTCCCCTTTTCCTGTCCCTACCTCCACTCACTCATTAATACTGGCATCAGACTTTTTACCACCAATGCTTCATGCCACAAGACAGTGGAGCAACATATTTAAGATTTCAGAGAAAGAAAACGTAAGCCAAAGATTTTATACCCAGCCAAACTGACCTTGGAGAACAAAGTCAACAGTTACTATTATGAAAAACTCAAGGCATATGTCATTACGTGAGAACCTCCTGAGGGAATCACCCACAGAGTTAGCTTCAGAAACCAGTAAGGTAAAAATACTTAACTATATGACTAAATGATGAGAGGTGACAGAACAGTATGTCAATGTTATGTGCTGGCAATATAATACAACAAAAATGGAAAAGAGACAGCATATGGAAAGTAGGTGCCAATTAAGGAAAGTATGCCAAATAAGCTGCCAATAAAAAATACCGTTTTTAGTTTTTAGAGACAGGATCTCCCTGTATCACCCAGGCTAGACTGCAGTGGTGTGATCATAGCTCACTGTAATCTTGAGCTCTTGGACTCGAGAGATCCTCTTGCCTCAGTTTCCTGAGTAGTTGGGACTATGGGCATGCACGCCTGGCTAATTTTTTTTTTTTAATAGAGATGGGGTCTCTGTTGTCCAGGCTGGTCTCAAGCAATCCTCCCATCTCGGCCTCCCAAAGGATATAATATTCGTTAGCCCCCTTTTTTTAAAAGACATTATTAGTTATAATATTACTAGATATACCAGAGTAGTCACGATAACTCTCAGAATAAAAATGCAGCTTTCATACATACCAAAAGATACAGTGCTGCACGCCTCTAGTCCCTATTCAGGAGGCTGAGGCAGAAGGATTGCCTGAGCCCAGGAGTCCGAGGTGTAGTATGTTATGATTGCACCTGTGAGTAGCCACTGTACTCCAGCCTGGGCAACATAGCAAGACCCCATCTCTTCAAAAAAAGGTGTGGTGGTGGGACACAGAAGCAGCAGACCCTATTGTAAAAGTCCCTTTGTATAAAGACTTGTACAGGGACATCCGTCAGAACATCTTCCTGGTTAATGTTTCCTTGGTAGAATGCTTATTAGGGATTTTTTATTGTTGCTACTGTTTTTGCTTATTAGTTTTTAACACCCCAAAACTACATAGAATCTATGACTCTCTCAATACTTTCATTTAGAGCTGATATTTACATGAAAAAAATATCATTTAAATCCCAAAAAGGCAGTACAAATTTTTAATAAGACGTGTGATAAAAGTTTCAAAGTTACATTCCAAATCTTACACACACCGGAATTACACACGTGTGTCCAGATGTTACAAGGCCATGTTATTGTATCAAAGGCAACCATTATGTTAACTGACCACCAGGAAATCATTTTGAATCATTTTGACGTTTAGTATCTTACGTAATATGTGTCGGGTAATATGTTATTTAGATACATGCATTTACTGTGTTTGGATATATTTAAGCACAATACTTGGGAATGTGAAGTTTCATATGATGCATGATAATGTTTCCCCATAGTATGTCATACTTAAGAGGCAGAAGACTGATAGTAAGTAGAAGATGCTGGTATACAGAAATATAAAACAGCATGGGAGAATGGAGATCAAACTTATCAACTGTGTGAATAAATGGACTTAGTTAAAAGAAAAAGATTTTTCAGGCAGGTCTTCACAGCTATAAAAATTAAAAATGAAAGGACAGGCAAAATGCTATCAGGCAAATGCATACACAGAAAACAGGGGTCGTGATCTTACTGGATAAGCACTCAGGCCCAAAGCATTACTTAAGACAAAGACCATTTAGTTATGCTAAAGGCTAACTTCATAATGAAGAGATAGTTATGAAAACCTATTCACCAACTGATACGGCAACCATCTTCAGCAGGAACTATGGAAAATAAAAGGAGAAACAAACACACGAATAATAGGCGACTTGGAAACATCTCCTTCAGACCCAGACATATCACTGGCAAAAGTGACTAAAGATCTAAAAAGCATGACAAGATGGACCTTAGAGATTTACACGTAACTCTGAACCCCAACAGCAGCAAACACACCTTTCCCAAGTGAGTATGGGACGCCTCTGAAAACTGACCATCTTTAATGCCACAAAGAAAACCCTGACATTTCAAAAAAAATTAAAAATAATACAAACCACATTCTCTGTCTATAATGAAACCAAACAGCAAATTAACAAAAGGAAAAAAATTAACTTTAGGGTCTAAAAGGAAATAAGACATGAAAGTACATAAATTCCTAAAAATAATAATGATAGAAACAGGATATTTAATCAACAAACAGCCTAAATAGTGCTTTGAGAAAGTTTTATTCCATTAAATATTTGTCAGTAAAAACGAAAAGAATAAAAACAAACAGGCAACTCAAAAAGCAGGAGAAAGAACACAAAGAAAACCAAAAGAGAGAAGATATTAATAACATAAAAGAACTTAAGGTATTAGAAAAGAGAAAAACAGAAATGAATGAATGAGGGAATAATTAGCAATCAAGCTGACTTTTTGAAAGTTTTCCTTTTTCAATGATCTGGAATAAAAGTAATACTGGAATTATCTGATTTTTAGATTTTGCCTGTGATTCTAATTCTGCTAAGATCAGTTTCAGTAAATTATATTTTCCTAGAAAATTGTCCATTGCCTCTAAGTGTTCAAATTTATTTGTATAGAGCTCTGTAAAAATAGTCATAATTTTTTTTTAAATCTATGTTCTGGAGATTAATTCCCCATTTATTATTATTATTTTTTTAGAGACAGAGTCTCGCTCTGTCACCCAGGTTGGAGTGCAGTGGCCCAATCATAGCTCACTGTAACCTTGAACTCCTGGACTCAAGTCTTCCTGCCTCAGCCTCCTGAGTAGCTAATTTTATAATTGTTTGTAGAGATGGGGTCTAACTGTGTTCCCTAACTGGTCTCAAAGTCCTGGCCTGAAGCGACCCTCCTGCCTCAGCCTCCTAAAGTGCTGGGATTACAGGCCTGACCCACCATGCCCAGCTCCCACTTTTAGTTTTTACTTGTGTGTTTGTGCTTTCTCCATTTAAGGTTAGCTATGAGTTGTTTTATTGATTTTCAAATTATTTTTACAAACTATAACACTGATACCAAAACCTCACAAAGCACAAAAAAGGGGAAAATTACTGAGCAATCTCACCTAGGAATGATATTAAAATTTTAAATTAACAAACAGAATCCAGTTACATTAAAAGATAATGTATCATGACCAATGCCAGCCTATGCAAAGGTGGATAAAATTAGAAAATCCATTAAAGGTTTAATTCATGGATATAATTCATCACATTGATAAGCCTATGGAGAAAAACCCTATGATCACCTCCACAGATAAAATTCAACACACATTAATGATACAAATAGGAATTTATAGGTATTTTCTCAACATGATATCACACACACACACCCACCTCCCCCCACACAAGGCTAAAAACAATTTTAATTGGTAAAGTAGCATGGTAGCACTAGAAAGATCATTGCTAAGGTTAGGAACGAGAATGCTTTCTATTCCTACTATCATTTTGTTAGCAAGACCATTAGACAGAAAAAAGCAACGTGGAGACAATTAGAAAAGACCTTCAGTTTTTCTTTTTGAGATAGGGGCTCGCTCTGTCACCTATGCTGCAGTGCAGTGGCCCAATAATGGCTCAAGTGATCCTCTCGCCTCAGCCTCCCAAGTAGCTAGGACTGCAGGTGCAAGCCCAGCTAATTTTTTTTGTAGAGGCAGGGTCTCACTATGCTGCCCAGGCTGCTCTTGAACTCCTGCCCTCAAGCGATCCTCCCAAAGTGCTGGGATTACAGGCATAAGCCACCAAACCTGGCAAAAAAGACTTTTTAAAGTTTCTAAAATTCTCTCCTGTAAAAGATAATATAATTGTATATCTGGAAGACCCAAAAGGATCAAAGAAAAAACTACAAGAAATATAAATGATATCCAATGAAAAGATAATACCAGAATACTTCATTTTATCAAACAAAACAAAACCACAAAAAACAACCAACCTACCCATAAACTTAAGATGTTAGGCCTCTTAAGCATAGCTGCAAAACTCTGAAATATTCCTGAAAGACATAAAGGTAAGCTTAAATAAATGGAAATTCATACATGTTCTTGGATAGGAAAACTCAACAGCAGAAAGATATCAGTGGTGACCTAAGTTAATTTAGACATTTAATGCAACTGCAATAAAAAGGACCATCTAATATTTTTTCCTGGAGTTACATAAGTTAATTACAAACTTTATTTTGAAGAATAAATAAGAATACCCAGGAAAAACCTAAAAAAGGAGAACACTTAAAATATAAAGGTTCTCAAATTTAAATATTACAGTGTGATGCATAAAGAAAACATATAAATTGCTTTATAAATCCAAGAATGAGGAAAATGTTCCTATTATTCAAAAATCCAGAAGTTAGTAACGGAAAAAATTGATAAACGCAACCTTAATAAAATAAAAATGCATGCCTTTAAAAAAAGAAAGTTAAAAACATGTAACATAACAGGGAAAAGAGTTGCAAGTAATATAAGGCTAATATCCTTAACATAAAGAGTTTCTAAAAATTGAGATAGGAAATATCAAAACTTTCCAGAAAAATGGACAAAAGATATAAAGACAGTTCAAAGGAAAAATGCAATGACACTTAAAAATGCCCACAAAATCCCCTCACAAACTCAACTTTGCTCCTACTAAGGGAACGCATGCCAAAATTATGAGACACCAATTTCTTACCTATCAGATGGGTAGAAATCCAAAAGTCTGATGCCACGATCCACTGATGAGGCTGTGGGGAAGCAGCCCTCTCACACGTTGTTAGTGGAATACAAATGGTTTTCCCACATGAAGGAAAATTTGGCACTATCTAGAAAAATTTACTCTTTGACCCAGCCAACCCATTATGAGGAAATCTACCCCTAAATGAAACTGGCAAAAATATGAAATGTACACGTTATTTGCCGCAGCATTAGCAAAAGGTGTAACACAACCCAAACGTCAGTCAATAGGTTGATAATAACAGTAGTACTGGCATAGTTATTTTGAAATTCATTATAGGCACATTATAGGATAAAAAGCAAATAGCAATTATGTTAAAATTATTAAGAAACAAGATTTTCCAAAGCACAAGAAAAGACACAGGTCTAAAGCAAAGGAAGGGAAAAAAAAAAACCCCACATAATCTTACATTTGAATTGGAAACATCAGTATGAATTCATGAAATTTTTTTCCTTCTTAAAAACAAATTATATCTCTCCTTGTAAAAGAACAGTGAGTCCTCCAGTCACCTGGAGTATGGTCTTAAAATGCCATTTCCCACTAAAAGGAACCAAGGCTCCCTAGAGAGGTGGATGGATCCAGGTCTGGCACGTCCTGCCCTGGCAGAAGGCGTGGGAGCTTTCGGAACACACCGGGGTCACGTCATGAGGGCCCAGAGGCCAGTCTGAGGGGCTCCTACTAGGCAACGACAGGACAGTCTGAACATCATGAAGAGTGACCACAATGGACCCACCAAAGATATAAAGATGCATGCGTGTGAGTCACCTTTACCAGTCTCAAGGGCTCAACTCATCATTCTGAAAAGAAAAAGAATCAAGCATTTATCCTGCCTTTCCTGTACAACCTTCAATTTAGAATAACCAGGCCGGGCGCGGTGGCTCACGCCTGTAATCCTAGCACTCTGGGAGGCCGAGGTGGGCGGATCGTTTGAGCTCAGGAGTTCGAGACCAGCCTGAGCAAGAGCGAGACCCCATCTCTACTAAAAATAGAAAGAAATTATATGGACAGCTAAAAATATATATATAGAAAAAATTAGCCGGGCATGGTGGTGCATGCCTGTAGTCCCAGCTACTCGGGAGGCTGAGACAGGAGGATCGCTTGAGCTCAGGAGTTTGAGGTTGCTGTGAGCTAGGCTAACGCCACGGCACTCACTCTAGCCTGGGCAACAGAGTGAGACTCTGTCTCAAAAAAAAAAAAAAAAAAAAAAATATAGAATAACCAAATGATCGAAGTTCTCCATTATATTATAGAATATCAGACGAATGACAGAATTAGAAAATTGCCATTTTGTAACCCTTGATGAAGTAACAAATCAATGCAATGATCATCTGTAATTTTTACCTGTATTTCTGGTGCAAAACCATGAACACTTAATGGGGATGTTTATCATGGTGGGATGGGACCGCTCTCCCTCCCCTGCCCACTGTCCTAGCAATTCAAAAGTGAGACAGTCACACGTTTTGTGCTTCATGACATATGTTACAAAAGGACGCACACTGCTCCAGCTGGGAACTAACCGCCAGTTTTCAGGAAACAGGGGAGACAGAGGAGCAAGCTGCACCACACCAGGAGGAAGCAATCGGGCAAAGCTAAAATTAAACATTCTAGAAGATAAGTCATCCAATTTCTCCAACAAATCAATGACAAGATTAAAGAAAAAATAGGGAGGGAAGAAACATGTCAAAAACAGAAAGTCCTCATTACCTAGAGATGCATACTGAATATTTCACAGGTAAGATGACATGACGTCTGGTATTTTCTTCATATTCTAGGGGAGAAAAGATGGAGTGGAGGAAATGAGATTGGCAAAATTGCGTAAAAGTTATGGAAACGGGAGGCGGGCGCACGTGGCGTGCGTTATGCTCTTCTTTATCAGTTTGTTTTTAAAGAAAAGTTTCAAAAAGCAAACGAATGCACGTGGCCAAAGCATGACACCTGCTGTTCTGCTTCCAGGTGCCGATTGCCATCCCCATCTTGGTGACTGTCATCGCCGTGTTCCTGGTGCTGGCCCCGATCATCAGCGCCCCCGCCTGGGAGTACCTCTACTGCGTGTTGTTCATACTGAGTGGCCTTATCTTCTACTTCCTCTTTGTCTACTACAAGTTTGGATGGGCTCAGAAAATCTCGAGTGAGTATCAACAGGAGGACGGTTCAGCTGTGAGCGAAACGCAGGCAGGCACAGCGTCCTACAAGCCGCGTCTGTCCCGGTTCTGCCAAGGCTTTTTCTATCACAGGCTCTCACCTGCCAGCACATCCCCGTCCTCTTCAGGAGGACACAACCCGCTCTCTCTGTGTCCTACCTCTGGCTCCACCCTTGATCTTTGTGTTCCTGTAAATTACTCTTCACAAGTAGGAAGGGAGCACACTATTTTCTTTTTAATTGCAAAATACACATAAAAGTTACCATCCTCACCCCTTTGAAGTGTATAGCTGAGCAGTGTTTTAAGTACACTCACGCTGTACTTCTCATCCCCGGAGCACCTCTTTCTTTGGCCTGATATGCAGACATCCTCTAAGAGGGTCAGCCGCGTCCCAGACACCCAGAACGACAGAGCTGGGACTGGAGAACGGGGCTGGGCCTAAGCCTCATGATGCCCCAGGCACAGGCCTCACTCTCCACTCAGCAGTCCTGATCCTCGTGTATTTTAGGACAATTGTTTAAAAGTTTAGCTACATTAGCCACTTTCGCTTCTAAAAAGAAAGCACTTGTGTCAAAGTACATCAAAAGAGACTCTGAATTACACCTATTTTTTTAAAAGTCTGTAACTGTATTAGACTCAGTGTTTCACCCTGCACGGCAGACTCGGCTGCAGGAAGCCCCCTTACGAAAGCCGTCAAAGCCGCCTTGAGATCTTCACCAGGCAGTGAGGTGGTCGTCGGTCTGTTTCCTAGAGTGTAAATTGTTTGGTGGCAATAAAATATTTAGCAGCCTTCTAATTTTTTAATGGGCAATAACTTATCTCCAAAGACCCCGTGTAGCTACCAGGATGGATCTGATTAGCTCTGAACACCAGCCATGCCCTGGGTGTAGAGTCTGAGAGGCGGCACATCACCAAAGAGTAAGAACAACATCACGGCTCACCAACAGTCGTGGCGAAGCTTTTAGATTCCATTTTTCTAACCGCATTTATTTACCGACTTTTATTCCAGAGCCTGTCACCATGTACCTGCAGATGCTGATTGAAGCTGTCCCGCCAGAGGAAGATACTGAGTAACAAGTGCTGCCTCTTACAGCCAAGCCAAGGCTGTGATGAATTTATTTTTATAAGCAATATTTGTGGTTATTTCTTTCTGATTTTTTTTCTTAAGAAAAAAACGTATTCAGATGTTGATAATGTTATTTTTAGATATTCTTAATTCTCTGGGTGGGGTTCCAGATGAGAGAAGTGACAGGTGTGTGTTACAGTTATCAGGTGAAGATGTCACCTAACAGAGGTGGACACAGAAACTACCACCATTGTGGTGGCACATCACACTGACTTGAATAAAGGATGTTCCTTAAACTCGATGACCAATAAGGTCTCTTCTTTTATATAAAACTGATGACATTTTTGCTTTAATTGATATAGATTATTACAGTGCTAATGTTTTACTAGCTACCACCTACCCCAAAAACCAACGTGGCAGGTCTGTGCAGGCTGAATGCCAAGGCCCCCACTGCAAAGCTAACTGCCCTTCTGGAACCTTCCAAGGCATGTGCTCACAGGGCCTTGTCACTGGTCAGCATCCCTGGCTCCACAGAAGCCCTCACTGGCATGCAGTCAAAGCAGAAAGTGTGGTAAATAAAATTTTATTTGGCATTTGGAAAATATTGTTTAAAAAAAGTAAAAAGTAACATTTCTGTGGAAACACTGAAATTTTATTGATGCTACTCCACAAAAGACGTTCACACCACAACCGTGTAAGTGTGTGAGCAATTTTGGAAGCACAGAGATAAAAGTACTTTTACCTCCATTTCAGAAATTTACCCAAAACTTGAAATCACACATATTAATAGAAGTACAGAAAAAAAATACTAATTGTTTACACAGTCAGCATCCTATGTCCTACAAAATATTATTCAGAGCTTCAAGTATTAGAAAAATTGAATGTCTGAAAAAAAGAAATTGAGCTTTAAACATACAGCCTTCCTCCTCAACACTTTCATTTAGCTGTTTGTGAACTAACCACACAAGAGAATTCGCCCTGTGTCTTCGCGGGGAGGACCCCTTTGCACGTAGCAAACACACCTCCCTGCGGCTCTGTGACTTGCCATTACTGCCTGCTTTTCACAGAAGAGACTCAACACCCCGAGCACAAAGGGCAGGCAGCTGCGCTCACGGCAAGCCACCAGGACCGTCTCAGGAGGCCCAGTCCCCGAGCCCGACCTCCGACAGAGCGAGAGCAGCCCTGAGACAAAGCCACACTGACGAGGACATGCAGAAGAGCTCCAGAGTCAAAACCTTTGCCAGCAAAGACAACAGAACTTTCTAGTTCCTGAAGAACCTGCTCAGTTTAGCTAAGAAAAAGGAAAAGCACTGTCTTACTTCACGGGCCGATGTGAGATCTGCTGGCCAACCTACGACAATCACAGCAGCAGGACATGCTCCTGGAAGCGTCCGGGGGGGACGCCACATCCTCCCAGGGAGGCAGTGGTCTGGGCCCCTGACCAAGCCGCTGCGCAGGAAAGTAGCCTGACCCAGCCATACCCTGTGGCACTCCCTAAGGATGTCTTATTTTACAGATGAGGAAACTGAGGCGGGGCGTGCTCCAGACCTGCTCATGGGACAGCTGGATGCGAGCGGTGGCTCATATCTGGGCCATACATAAACTGGGACATCTTGCTTTTTGATGTAAAAAGTTAAAGATCTTGGGGCAGTCACGCGATAGTCATGTTCTGTCTGTGTTCTTCTCCACTTCTAGCGACGCTTAAAGCCTCCTGAGGAAGTGCGTGGGGCTTTAAATTTCCCAGCAGCTCACCTTGGTGACTTTCGCAGTGAGCAGAGCAAGCCGGCCTCGGGCACTCCTGTCCACGTGGCCCTGCCTGCACACTCCCCTCCCAGGGAATGAGGTGACCCCAGGTGCTACAGCCTTACCCCTTCAGGGGGGCACGGATGCTTTATGGTCATGACCACCATCTCCAGGTGTTCGAGGTTACCTCCAGGTACCGCACAGGTCCTGTTCAGCTTCCACTAAAAAGAAACCTTTGTCTCATTTGCTCAGGACTCTGTCTGTCCAAGATACTATTTAGAAGCAGCAGCGTCACCTCCAGAAAGCGCTGGGTCTTGCTGGCATCGCTGAGGCAATCTCATTTTTATCCCTGGACTCTCTCTTCATCAGAAGCGAACTTACTCTTAGTAGCTACCAATATCTTAACAATACCTAACGTCCTGCACACACGGACGGCTATGTCAAACCCCAGCTCACTCGTGGCTGAGAGTGAGTCTGTGAGCTGGAAGCCCCAGCCCGCACGCCTACGACCAGGTTTTAGCAAGGGACCAAACGTAGGTCTAAATGAAAACACCAAACCAAACCAAACGGACTAACTCCAGAGAGGACATTCTGTTACCCGAACGAGCGCCGGGCTCTGCTGCCAGTCGAGCTCCAAGGGCCGGGCGGTTAGACCACACTTCCTCTCTCTGCTTTCTCTCCTTCCACAGTCGTCTTCTTACCAGCCCATTTCTAAACCCACTGAGAATTTCTCACCATTACCAGTCCCGGCACCAGGTGAAAAGGTCTGGCTGTGAATGTCCTCACTTCCCAGCACGTGGCAACGTCCGTTTCTGCTCAGCGCCTTCCAGCCGCTCCCAGGATTTAACGCACATTCTCAGTCACTCTCACTTTCCTCCTCATCCTCTGACGTCGTGGGGCTGCTTTCAACCGCCTCTGTCACTTTGTGGGGCAGGTTTTTAGAACTCACAACTAAAAGAGTTAGATATTATAAAAAATACGTTAAGTGTAGACTAATTAGCAAATCTTTTCTCCCCCATTACTTTGGTCAATGCAGAAAAAAATCCCTGGGTTCCAGCTCTATCTGTCTTGCAACTTATTTTATATTTTCATTATTTTAGGCAAGAAATGAGCAGATAAAATTTGTCTGCTTATAAATAAATTATTCTGCTAAAAGAATATCTGTAAAAGTGTTATAACAAGGTGTGTTTATAACCAAGCATTAAGTACTCAAACCAGAACATTTAGCACCAAGACCAACCTCAAAAAAGCAAACTAATGTCTAAGGGCTTTACATTAACAGCCCACCCTACAAAAGCTGCGTCCCCGGGTGGGTCAGCCTAAGGCATGATTGTGTCCGTGTCCCCCCACGGCCCCCAGGACTTACCGCCCCTCTAGGGAGGGGAGCTCCGAATCTTACCCTTGGAGAAGTGGCTGTCCTCTTCACAGTCTTCCCAGTGATCAAAATCAAAAGTCACATTAGGGTTCTGTTCAACAGAACGGTTTACACTGAGTGAGTGAACAGGACATGCCCAGGGTGTCAAGACCAGCCAGCTGCAGTTCTTTCCAACTCACCCTCTGTTTGAGTAAGCGACACCAAGATTCTCTTCTCTCTTTTGCCAGAGTGATCACAGGTTCATCATTTTTAATTACGCATTTGCAGTCATCTTTTACTATGTTGGCCTGTAGCTCCATATCAGCCAAGTAAAATTTGTCTCCCACCCAGGCGCTAGGATTTATAAAAAGAAATAAAGTCAGCCTTTTAATCTATTTATTTAAAACAGAAATTATTTCTATTTTACTTTATAAGATACATATAAACCTACCTGAAGATGACTCTATCTCTAAAATATTTACATTTGTAATCTTTTACATTCCTTAGTCTTATCTTTAAGATGACGGCATCATCTTTTTGGAACCACTTTATTTGTGGGTGGAAGCTAGAAGGAAGAGAAAGACTTGCATGCTCGTCAACACTCACTCACCGGTGAGGCGAAGTGACCCCCCAGCAATGGGTGGACATACCTTTTCAGAGCTGGCTGTGCGGTTTTGCTAATGGAAGCATCTTCAGTGTTTTCCGATGAAGTTTCTGTACAAATCAAAGTCAGATTTTCCTGCAGGTTATTCATAGGCAACTCCATGACGTACACACACATATACTTTTTTGTACCTTATACAACTTTTATTTTTTTAATAGACAGGGTCTTGCTCTGTTGCCCAGGCAGGTGTGCAGTGGTGTCATCACAGCTCACTGTAACCTCCAACTCCGGGGCTCACGCGATCCTCCTGCCTCAGCTTCCTCAGTAGCTAGGACTACAAGCCCACATCACCATGCCCAGCTAAGTTTTAAATTTTTTGTAGAGACAGGGTCTTGCTATGTTGCCCAGGCTGGTCTAGAACTCCTAGCCTCAAGTAATCCTCCCACCTTGACCTCCCAAAGTGCTGGGATTACAGGGATGAGCCACCACCCCTGGCCTTTATGCAACTTTTAGATGAGGAATCACTTACATAAGAGTATGAGTCTCATAGCCAAGTATCCAGTTGTAAAGAATAATTATGTAAAAGATTAAAATGAACATCACTTAGTATAACATAACATTTGAAAATAAAACAGCTTTTGACAAATATTAAAGTTAAATGATCAGGAAAGTCAAGTTACTCTTCTGAAGGGGAACCGCGTTACAATTGCTGACCATGAGATACAAACGCTCCGTCCTGTTTGGTGCTACCTTAACCTGCCAGGACCCCACTACAGATGACTTCCAGAGCAGCAGCCCATAGGCCAAACACGACATTTTCTAAAACAACGCAATTTAAACTTCTCAACCTAAAACATTGGAACCTTCCATCCAAAAACTTGAACGAGAATGTTCATAGCAGCTTGAATCACAAGAGCCCAAAATAGAAAACAATCAGTAGGCAACAAGATAAATAAATTGTGGTACGTTAATATTACAGAATACAGCTTGCTGATAAAAAAATTACATTGAAAGAAGCCACAGAGTGTATACTATATACTTCCCGATTCAGCAAAACTGCTGGTGACAGAAATCAGAACAGTGGTCGCTGGGGAGGGGTCTAGACAGGAGACTGCTGGGTTCCGGAGACACTCAACAGCTGGAAGTGGGTGTGGCTGACGGATGGACGGGGACACACACACACACACACACACTCTGACGAGCTGTTCACCCAAGACCAGCACACTTCACTGGCTACACATCATGCCTCAAAAAAAGGAAAGAAAACAGTTGCAGAAAACAAACACTGGAAGGTGAACTGTCAAAAATAGAACAGTTAGATAATATTAGTTTATGTCACCTTCTCTACATTTCACCTAAAAGTGGAAAGTCTAAACATTAAAAAACACCCAAACATTGATGATTGAAGTTAACCGCCTTTCAAATAACAAGTACCCACCGGGCTTTTGGTTTTCTGAGTTCGTCCCGGGGTCGGCCTCTCTTTCTGCACCCTCGTTCCCTTGCTGTGTGTCCTGCAGGCGGGCGGCATCTTCTGCTGGAGGAGGCGTCCTAGACAGGAGAGGCGCAGGTTAACTCGGGCCTTCAGGAGACACACAGGCACGTGGGGGTGGGGGGAGGAGGAAGAGGGCAACAAGTGACTGTGAAGTGCCTGTTACCCTGGAGTCAGACCCCGTAATTGTCACCGAAGAAAGGCACTAACTCATTTACCAAAATGTCCTTCCAGATTCACGGAGCTGTGAGAGTAACAGCTTACACTGCTACCCACTTCAAAGGGGATCAAAGGGCAGAAAAGGAAAAGCCAGTTCTCCTCCTCCCCGCCCCAGTCTCTCGGGCCATCTTCCCGGAGACCATCCCTGTTCCCGGTTTGGGTCTGGGATGGTCCAAAGAATTCTTTGCATAAAAAAGGAAACATTGCCATCTATGTTTCTATCTAGAACACACACATTTAAAGACATGGAAACCTACCAAATTCCTTCGTTTTCTTAAACTTAATAACTAGACATGATTTCATATCAGTGCATAGAGGGCTGCCTCATTCTTTTAAAAAATTTGAACTGTGTTATTCTTTTGGTTTTTTGAACAAGTAACCATCCGTGTGGTTCCGTATTTTAAAGGAAGCAATGAGGTCTGTACAGTGAAAACCTCTCCCTCACACCTGCTCCCCACCCCAGCCCCCTTCCTCCTGGTGGCAACGTAATGCGTCATTTGTGTCTCCTTCAGAGGTCACGCAAGCCCGCACGAGCAGGCCTATGCAGACACACGCCTGTGAGGACGGTGTGCGTGTGTCTCCAGGGGGACTTCTGAGGGCCACAGAGGAAGCCTGTGGCACACACGCCCCAGGTGGCAGGGGCAGCGCACCAGGCCAGCCACCACGCAGGGACCCCCAGTGGCCTCCTCAGCCTGGTGTGGTCACCCACTCTCTGCCCTCACCTTGGCACCAACCTCCCCGCCGGGTCCTCCTCTGCCAGGCCTGTTCCTCCTCACACGCCCCTCGGGTGCCAGCAAACCAGGAGCCTCCCCAGCAGCCTCCAGAGCTCCAGGTTTGTGCTTTCAGCAACCTGGAAACACGCCCAAAGCCTAACGCGGCAGTTTCTCTTCTTTGCCAATAAGCTGCTCTCTGGGAAACCCACTCCCTACAGCTGCCACTCACTAAGTCCTATCCGTGGCTTCTAGATCTGTCTGTCCTCCGGTGCCACCTTCCTCACTTCTGATCCAGCTGACTGCCCGCACTTCCCACCCGTGTCACCGCGCACTGGCTCTCCGCATCCCACACGCCGTCCATTCAGTGCCGCGCCAGAAATGCCGCGACTTGACCAGCCGCCAACCCAGCCTTGCAGACCTTCTTTCCACCAAACCCTGCCACTCACCATTTACGCTACTCTGCCCCAGCTCGCCCACCTTCTCATCCTTTCTCACAACCGTGACACTCCTCCCAGCTCCCCCTCCACCTGTCACATCACTCCCGGTCTCCAAGAGCTGCGTGGACGCGCTCTCCTGGGCAGAGTCTCGCAGTGCTCTGCTCTCTCCGCCCGCGTCACGACCACGTCTGTGTCACACTCCCTGCTCCGTGACAAGACCCCAGTGTGGAGAGGGAGCGTGCGGGGCCTCTGCACATAGCTGGGCTCACCAGCAGTGCTTCCCTAAGGGACTGAGCCTCGTTTTGATTAGATCTACTCCACTGTTGCGACATCTTCACTTCTAACAGAATATCTCATACGTATGGAAAAACTGTTCCCTGAAAGTGTGTGTAAACCAACTTGTATCCTAACTGCACAGATACCCAATTTTATTATGATAGAAAACTAAAAAACTAATTTAGACTACAAATTATTTTCACTTTTGCCACATTCTTTTAACCCCCTCTACTTTTAGCTGCACCTTAGGACTCTTCCGAGGTCACCCATGACCACTAAGCCCCGTGGTCGGTCCTCATTGGCTTGGCCTGTCGGCCGGCCTGGCCGAGCTCATCACCGCCTGCCCGGGACGCTCCCCTCGTCCGCCTCCCGTGCTCGAAATCTCACCAGCTCCAGCTTCAGAAGCCGAGACTTCGCCCCACCCCACAAAACTGCATCGCCCCACCCTAAACTCTTGGCACAGCCTTGGTCCCCCCTTCAGTCTAATTCTTAACGCAGCAGCCAAGAACCGTCTTCTATTCGAGTCATTCCTCTGCTCAACACCCTCGCACGGCTCCCATCTCTCTAGAGCAAGGTGCCGGAGCAGGTGGACTCACGGAGACGAGTGGAGCAGAGGTGACCGGGGCTGGGGGGAGGAGGAGCAGGGAATTACTGCTCAATGGTACAGAGTTTCTGTCTGGGAGGGTGAAAAAGTTCTGGCTGGAAATGGACAGTGATGACGGCTGCACAGCACTGTGACCGTACTAAATGCCACTGAATTATACGCTGAAAAATAGTCAGAATGGCAAATTTTACGTTATGTGTATTTTATCACAATAAAGAAAACACACAATTTAAGAAATTACTCTTAAGATTTTTAGATGTGAGCACAGCACTCTAGTCAAGTTTTTAAAAGCCTTGTTGCTCCACATCCTCGCCAACACTTGCTATGTACTTTCTCTCTCTCATTCCACCCTTGCTGGTAGGGATTAGTGGTGTCACTCACTGTAGTTTTAATTTGCATTTCCCCAAGACTAATGCATTTCAGCACCTTTGCACATGTTAATTGGACATTTTTAAGCTGCTGTTCATGTCTTTTTCCTACTTTCCTGTCTGCAGTTTTCTTCCTGACTGGAAGGAGTTACGGATACAGATCCTCGCGTGGACACATACGCTCGGCCTGCCGTCCCCTCTGGGGTCGCCAGGGCACTTTCCAGTCTCCCACGTGCTCGTGGGCCCGGACACCAGCACAGCCACTCTGGACAACTGCTGGGCAGTAGCTTCGTCTATGACTCAGCAACCACATTCCACGAGAAACGTGCTTGCAAGTGCAGTGAAAGGTGAGTAGGAGAATGTTTAAAGCACCACGACCGAAGCACCCCAGACTGGAAACCTCCCCTGTCAGCAGCAGAATGGGGGAACACACTCTGGTATATTCATACAAGAGACCACTGTGCAGTGATGAGAACTTAGATCTACAGCTACGTGCACAGTGTGGATAAATTTCACAAACAATGCTGAGTTAAACAAGCTAGACACAAGAGAGACTCATTGCATGATTCTATGCGAAGTACAAAACCAGGGAAAACCCGTCTGTGTTTTTCCATGTCAGGAGAACGGCTCCTCCTGGGAAGGGGAGTGGGGAGGGGGAAGAGGAGGCTCTGAGTTGGGCTGTTTCTTGATCTGGGGCTGGTCACAAGTGCGCTCAGAAACCCGTCACACCGTACACTGCTGATGTGTACACATCTCCGCATGTGCGATTTGTCAGTAGAGAGTTAACAAAAACCCTTTGTGTAAGAGATACAGGGGAAATAATATGTTTGAGATTTGTTTTATCATATTCCACTAAAAACAAGAGTGTGGGCTGGGGTATGAATAAAGCAAGGGTCCCAAATCTTGGTAATAATTACAGCCGAGCGACGGGATGGAGATTAAACTACCCTACTGTCATAAAAAGTGGCCCTAACACTTGTGTGTTCTATTTCCACAAATCGGCGCTTCTGAAAGGGAAAGAGAAATCCACTTACGGAGTGTGGCTTAGGCTCTCTTCAAACGCTGGCATTTTAGCTCCTTCGTATAATTTTTTCAGTTGTTCTGTATGTTCTGAATTATCAATGCCCATTCCCATGGACAAAATTTCAGCTCGAACATTATAGTCAATGACAGAAGTTTTCAAATTTGAAAGGTTTGTAATATGCACCTTGAATCAAAGAAAAAAACGTAGCATTTGCAGGAATCACTCTGAATTTTAACGGAATCATAGACACTCTCACACGGCCTCTCGGTCTCTCTGCAACGCCTGACGCACACGCAGGCTGCCAGTGCCAGGGCCCCCACGGCAGCATCTGCATTTCATAGCTGAGGCCGCGCCAGAATTTCCCAGAGCCCAGCTCTGTGCCCCAGAAATATGATCAGGTGTGGGGTGGGGCCGAGATCGAATCCTGGGATAAAACCCTTCATCAAGACCAATGTGTAATGCTGTAAGCAGCCACAAAATTCTTGTATTTTTCTGATTCTTACTCAATGACTTTTATCTCTATTAACAAGGAGAATCCCAAGGCTCAGAGTCCCTGTGTGCCCAGAAAGGGCCCCCGCCAAGGCCCTACGTTCTGTGTTCCAGACTGTTTCCTCCATTCGTCTTCTCTGCAACCAAAACATTTTCATCTATTTCAATGTCTACAAAATGAAGTAAAACATGAAAATCTGCAACAGTGTCATTTCTGCTGATGGGGGTGTGGACACAGGACTGAGCAGCCCTTGCACGGTGGGGGAGGGTGGGCCAGGCTGGCACTGGCTGGGCACTTTCCTAAGGGAACCCTGGGAACACAGAGCCTTTCTCCGCTGAAACTGGGACGCGGCAGGCCTGGTGGAGAAGGAAAGTGTGGGGGGTCTGGTTTCCCTCCAGCGTGCCGGTGGACTCTGTAATATATTTTGCAGCTGTGGAATCATATTTGCCCAGTGGGTTTTCTTTTTACTTCATTCTCTTAGCTATAGTTTTAAAAATCTCTGCTTAATAAAGTTTCCATTTTTTCTCCAATAAAGAACTACAATATTAACTATTACAACATCAACTAAGACCCCCCAAATCTCGTCATTTACCTGCACTGGTCATCTATTTTTTCTCTTGTAAAAATGATTTTCTCCTCTTACTCTTAAATCTTATACACAAACTCTTCTTTTAACACATTAGAAACAACATTCAGCAAAACAACTTTTATAAACTGAATTCCTTTAAGCCTTATAAATAATCACAGTAATAAAGATTTAAGTCTAATGCAGCAAAACTTTGAATTGAGCACTAGAGTTCTTGGAGCGGAGCAGGAAGGGGTGGTGCCAGCCTCGGAGAGAGTCGGCGCCTGTCCCGTACTCCTCCCCCCACCCCACAATCCACTGCAAGGGCAGGCGGCTTTGTCCGCGTTGTTCACGGACGGAGCCCAGGAGCCCAGTACTGGTCCTGGCGCATGGCAGTGCTCAATAACTAGACGGTACAAACTGTGAACGTGACAGCACCTGTCTCTGGATGCCCAGGGACCGGAATCCTCAACATCACTGACCGTGTCTCAGGTCGTCAGGATCATTTACAAACTAGAAAAGACAGGGGCTGTCACAGCAGTCACTGCTCTGGGGCCTCTCAAATGGTGTGGACAGTGGATTGTGAGGGCGATTTCATGGTTCACGATCAACACTTGAAAAAGAGAAATAGAACTTAAATCTTGCAGAATGTCCCATGTAGTAAGAAGAGTCTCATGAAACTTTTGTTCAGCTGTCTGTGTGTGAGTGCAGGTGTATCACACACACAAATGCGTGTGTGCACTGGGTCACAATGTAAAATACTCCCCCGAACAAAAGCTAAACCCACAACCAAATTTATGACCCAAATAACATGGAAAACACCTCTCCCTAAAAGAGAGCCCCAAACAAGTCCCTGTTTCTGTGAAGCGGTTATTCAGGCTAGAATAACTTGAATAATTTTAGGGGACCATTCAAACAGAGATTTCTTTCTAAGAAAATTGCACACTTACCATTGGATCAATCCAAACTGTATTTCCCAAAGCCAATATCACTTTTGCATCATGCAATTTTCCAACAATTTTATGATGAATGTACCTAGTAACCTGGAAAAAGCAAGCACTTAAGTTTTTTATCTGAGGCTCATTTAGTATATGTTATATAGTTTGCAAAACACTCCATGCATTTCATTTGAGCCTCACACAACCCTATGAGGTTCCAGAGGTGATCACCCGCCTTTCATCAATGAGGCCGACAGTAGAGTTTAACAAGGATGGATGCACAAAGGTGCCAGAACTTGCCCAAAGTCTCTCCCTAGTGAGTCCCAACAAGAGGCGAGGGTTCATGCCTTTAGACTCCTAATACTGCATGTTTCCCACTGTGGACATGTGTACTCCCCTCTCCTCTGTCAATCTGTCTGGATGTTTATTTCTCTGAAAGCTCAATGAGGGTGAAGTGAAAGTTGTTCGCGCTGTTCCAGAGGAAGTCACAATGACCGAGCAGCTCTGCAACCAGTGAGACTGGAATTGAGGAGCTCTGGTCTTTTGTGTCCTCTTTGCTGGGTGCTTTCCTCGCAAGCAGGGCAACAGATAAGATCCGTCTGAGCAATCTTTCCTGCACGTGTTCACACCAGTAAAGCAGAGCAGGAGGAAACTGGCTGTTACCATTACATTGTTTCCATCCCCCTTGAATCTGCAAATGAATTTGGAAAAATACATACAAGAGAACTTTCCCCCTTTTCCATAGAAGGCCGCTCTTCAAGAAATACGCGTGGTCAATAATCTTTATAGACCACATGTTTCCTGAGGACAAGGACCGTAACTTTCTTGCTGATGGTGACATCCCCAGGACCAGCAAGGCCCCAGCACACAGTGAACACTCAGTAAATACTTATTACAAAGAAGGAAAATGACTGTTATTTGATAAACGCTATTTTTACCAAACTCACAACAGTAAGGTTGTGTGTTCATACTGTATCGTGGAAACACTCACTTGTTTATTTCCTGGATAATGTTTAACCTTGTTTTTTTTTTTTATTTTTTATTTATTTTTTTTTTTTGTTGAGACAGAGTCTCACTCTGTTGCCCAGGCTAGAGTGAGTGCCGTGGCGTCAGCCTAGCTCACAGCAACCTCAGACTCCTTGGCTTAAGCGATCCTACTGCCTCAGCCTCCCGAGTAGCTGGGACTACAGGCATGCGCCACTATGCCCGGCTAATTTTTTCTATATAGATTTTTAGTTGTCCATATAATGTCTTTCTATTTTTAGTAGAGACGGGGTCTCGCTCTTGCTCAGGCTGGTCTCGAACTCCTGACCTCGAGTGATCCACCCGCCTCGGCCTCCCAGAGTGCTTTTTTTTTTTATTTTTAAAAATTTTATGTTTGAATCTACTTTGCACAACCTTATTTATAACCCAAATTGTTCTTTACTTTGCCAAATGCAATGGCCTCTTCCACATCCTATTTGTAGTAAGCAAAATGTAGGCTGCTCTTGGAGAGTTGGGGGCATCACCGTGAGCACGACTCACACTGCAGGGATGAGCACTGTGGCCCACGCCTTGGCACAGGTAGTCTTGTTTGCTTTCAGCTGCCTTATCCATTCCTCTTGGTGATGTCCTCGTTATCCACGAAGCCCAGAGGAAACGTCCCCTCCTTTGAGGGCTTTTCTGGCCTCCGTCTTTCCTTCTCTGTCTGTCCCCCTAGCCCCAGTGGAATCCCCTGGCCTCTCCAGAGAGCATCCAGCAGCTATGTTCCTCTGTGACTGGGGTATCTGTTTTTGTAGGTGCTGACATTGTTTCTTCTTCTTAAGCTGACAGGCAAGTTATTTCATCATAATTCCCATTTTATGCCAAGTCTAAGACTGCAGGCACTAAGGATAGTGATGGCAACAGTCTCAAGGATACCCAGCACCTCTCTGAGGGCTCACAGCTGGGTTCCATGGTGGAGGCAGTCCGTACACTCCCGCACCAGCAAGGATCTAAGCAGACTGCACTCAACTGCCCAGGAACACAAAGCACTTTGCCCAAACTCAATACTCTCAGTTCAGACAAGGCCTCAATTCTATGCATATTCTGGGTTAAATATATTCCAAAAATCAACAAAACAAAAAAGCCCAAATAACTCACCTTTGGATTCCATTCGATCTCGTTGTCAGCAGGTTTCACCCTACAAACAATGAACTCCACAGCCTGTGGGGGGAGAGTGCGGAAATTTTCCGGGAGATGCAACAGTTGGTCTCTTGCGACGAGTCCAGTCCTGCCTTCGTCTATGAACTTTACAAGGACGTTGTCCAGGGCCCAGGTGTCTTCTTTTTGGTTCACCTCTAGCACCTGCACCCTGGAGAACAACGGCGGCATCACTTTAACACAGGGATTTCAAAAAGGGAATAGTCTTGGCCTCAATTTACCATTAAATGGAAAGCACACAAAGAGACTCAACTGCACGGTTTTACTCCACACTAGAAGTAAAAACTCAAGGCCTTCAAAAGCACTTAGTGGTGGATTAAAGTATATGTAAGTATAAAAACACATAGTACTTTTGAATACTAAGTATACAACTTAGAGATTTATACACTAATAAATCTCTTTCTCTGACAACATTAAAGTTTCAAAGCAAATTAAAGTTTCCAAGTTTCTGAATCAAGGCCATCACCAAGCAGCACCAGGTGGACCCCAGGGAAGTGGGTGTGAGCAGGCCTGTGAGCTGGACTGACGGAGCTGGAACACTGGCCATGCCACTTACTGAGCTGACCTTGGACAATCTACGTAACATCGCTAAGGCTCTGCTTGTTTATCTGTAAAATGGGAATGATGCCCATTTTATAGGAACTTGGCAAGAACTGAGTTAAAGATGTATATATATGTATGTATGTGTCACACACAGTGACGGCTCAATACATGTCTGCAGTGACACTGTCACTGTACCCTGCTCAGGAGTCTGGGGTGCAGCTTCAGGTGCAGAACTGCCAGGCACGGGAGGACCCCCACCCTCCGGGAGGCAGCCAGGCTGACGCACGCATATTCAGTCCAGTGCGCAGAGGTGAAAGTAGGAATTCCATACCATTTAAAGTTACCTCATGCTTCACAACTTTAGAGATGAATTAAACAGATATTCACCTGTGAAAAAGGGTGTTTTCTGCTAATCCATACAATCCAAATTTCTCCACCTTCTCAACAGTCGTTTCATTACTGGAATCTTTAAAATATTCACTCATTTCAGCACTAAGAGTTGCATAAAGATCCACATGTTTATCAATTATACGACCAAAGTAATTTGTTGCATTCGAAATATAAAAAGGTATTACCTGAAACATAGATAGTAAACATATCCAGAAAACAAACAATCTAAGCCAAAGATATGCACACTCCCTGAACCTGCAGAAATCAGCACCTAACTTAAGGACCCCACGTGTATAACCAAGAATTTAAAAATAAACTAGAAAACTGGGCAAAAACCAAAACAAAGCAAAACAAATACCTTACCATATTCCAAATAATTATAGCTTCACTTTAAATCTAATGGACAATTTCTTTTGCAAATTTCATTATTTTAAAACTTCATTATTAGATAGCAGTGTTACTTTCTTTACTTTTATAAAAATCTACACTTTTATAAAATTTTTTCTTAAAATAACACTGCTGTCTCTTTAGCTTCTTCTGATCTTTTTTCATGTAACAAGCAGCATTTTATTAAGAGCCTACTGTATACCGCTAACCACCAGAGAGGCAGAGATGAAAGCAACCCAGGAGTAGACAGATATGCCACAGCTCGTGTGTGGTCAGGAAGGCAAGCCCTCGCAGGCCGGGGTGCGCAGGGCTCTCTGTGTGCGAGGGGGACGGCAGCGTGCAGGGAGCAGAAACGATCTGCGTGGGACAGGGAGCCCTGGCTGCCCCGAGCAGGTGCCAAGAGTGCCGAGCAGTCACCTAGGAGAGGGAGTCGAGGCCCGTGCTGACGAGAGCCGCATGGAGCCCGTGTCTGTGCCTGTGCAGGAAGAGACAGAGGGAAGCAAAAGAGCATCGGACAGACCCAGGACAGAGGCCTCCAAAGAGGCAATGGGTGTTCACTGAAAACGCACCGGCCAACGTGACAAGAGCAGCTGAATTGGAGGGTGTCCTCTGCTCCCACAGTGGGTGAAGCCAGAGCCCCAATGAGACCTCCAAACTGTCCCACCAGGGGCAAGAGGGATGAAGGAAGATAAGGGCCAGGAAGAGTGGGGAGGGCAACAGAGCTCAGACATGTGACACTATGTCACCCTGTTTTTTTTATTTAAGAGTATTACGGGGGTACAAATGTTTCTGGTTACACGGATCGCTTTTGCAATGCTCAGCTCAGTGTTAAAAGTGTGCCCACCACCCAGATAGTGTTCATTGTATCCGTTACCTATTTATTTTTTACACAACACATAAACAACAGAAATGGGAACCCTGTGAAATGAGAGAAGTTACCCTGACCCATATCTCCTCTAAAATTTTAAGGAAAACAAATTTTATCTAAAAATAAGCAATAGCAAAAGTATCGACGTAAAATCCTATTTAAGTCATAACAAAGTAACAAACAACAGGATATATAACATATAAACTAAGCAGAGAATAAGGAGTAGAGAACAGTCCCTACAGACATGAAAGCCATTAGCAAGATGATCCACAGAATAGCTCAAAACTGTAACCTTCACTTTCAAAACAAGTGGCTTTCAGCTTGTTAATTAAGAAAATGATATGTGCATAAAAGAATAACATAAATCAAAATTAGAAAAACTTAGAAATGTGGTGACAGAACTTGGGAAAGAATTAGAAATTAAAGAAAAAAATTATTTCAATAATGAAAACTGTAGTGGGGTGAGTGGCAGTTCCCACAAAGGACAGGTCTGCGTTCTAATTCCCAGGGTCACTGCGACTGTGAGCTCCTGCGCAGGAAGGGTCTTTGCAGATGTGACTCAGCATCCCCAGACGGGGCGGGGCCTCCGCCCTACAGCAAGTGTCCTTCACAAGGGACAGAGAGGAGGAGAAAGCGCCCTGAAGACGCAGGCAGGACTCAGACTGATGCGCCGAGAGCTAGGACCACCACGGAATCCCTGGAGCCCACGCAAGCTGGGAGAGGCCAGGCCCGGGCCGTGCTCTAGACCACGCTCTAGAGCTTGCAGGGAGCATGGCCTGCTGACACTGGTTTCCCACTCTGGCCTCCAGAACCACGAGGGGACAAATTTGCGTTAAATTTCTAAATCACCAACTGTGGTGACGGTTACAATAGCCCTCGGAAACTAACCACAGAATGTGCCTTAAGGGAAAGAGGTGAAAAGGAGAAAAATTTTACACTCAAAAAGAAATGAAGACAACAATAAAAAGGATTTGAAAGAAAATAAACTCTTTTTTTATTTTTTTTAATATATATATATATTTTTTTTTGAGACAGAGTCTTGCTCTGTTGCCCAGGCTAGAGTGCCATGGCATCAGCCTAGCTCACAGCAACCTCAAACTCCTGGGCTCCAGTGATCCTCCTGCCTCAGCCTCCCGAGTAGCTGGGACTACAGGCATGCACCACCATACCTGGCTAATTTTTTCTATTTTTAGTAGAGACGGCGGTCTCGCTCTTGCTCAGGCTGGTCTCGAACTCCTGAGCTCAAACAATCCGCCCACCTCGGCCTCCCAGAGTGCTAGGGTTACAGAAAATAAACTCTTAACTCGGCAATTCTATCTGTACCTTAGAATCTTCCTCAAAGGAATAATCATGGACGTCTTGAAAAGATTCACGTAATCATGGCATCGTGTTTTTTGTTTTTTTTTGAGACAGAGTCTCGCTCTGCTGCCCAGGCTAGAGTGCCATGGTGTCCGCCTAGCTCACAGCAACCTCAAACTCCTGGGCTCAAGCATTCCTTCTGTCTCAGCCTCCTGAGTAGCTGGGACTACAGGCATGCGCCACCATGCCCAGCTAATTTTTTTCTATATATATTTTTAGCTGTCCAGATCATTTCTTTCTATTTTTAGTAGAGACAGGGTCTCACTCTTGCTCAGGCTGGTCTCGAACTCCTGACCTCAAGCGATCCTCCTGCCTCGGCCTCCCAGAGTGCTAGGATTACAGGCGTGAGCCACCGCACCCGGCCACGGCATTATTTTTAATAGCCCCCAAATGGAAACAATTTTCTTTGAAAACACAACTAAAGAAAACCCCTAAATTGTCATCCATTTACCCAATTTGATCTTGGTTTTATAAATAAACTGGGGCCCTGAAATAAGGCACCTTGCAAGGCACCTATCGTCAGGTTGACAGCGGCACGTTAATACCAACCGCTAGAGTCATAATTATGTTCTGCTAAGATGCTGCTGCTTAAAAATAACATGTTCATTCAAATGACCATTAATCGTTGGACAAAAGGATTTTTGACAGAACTTACTTTAATGTATCCAAACATTGGTAGAGTTTGGGTGGATAATTTCCTTGGCATGTCCATGTCTGGATTAATATGATGTCGGTCAGGACAGATTCTTTTGTCTCTGGGGAAAAAAAATAAAATAAACCTAGATTTTAAAACCAGAAAAAAAAATTGTTAACATAGATTTTTAAGCATTCATCAGAAAATTAATCTGCAAATTAAATAAGAGAACTTTTATTCCAAGTACCCTAAAAGTTAAGTAACCATATTAAATACTTCAGACGACACTAACAATACATAAGTAAGTAGAATAGGGTTCTAAAATTCAATCAACACTAAATAAACTTAGAGTTACTTCATTATGTCTCTTGACAGTCTTAAATGTATTATGCAAATGAACCAAATATACTTCCAGAATCGACAGCCTGAATCAGAAACACCATAACCCACAGTAAAGGACAATCAACCTCTACACCAGAAGGCATTCCTTAACTATAATGCTGTTTCCAAACCACAAAACAGTTGAAGTTGCAGTTTTAAAAGTCAATATTCTATTTAAAGGCATAAAGAGAAATGCTAACAACATGTTTAATGTACTATAATTCAAAAACGTTCATGTCAACAGTTATCTTTAAATTAAATTCAATCCAGTAGGTACGTATCAGACTCCTACGCCCCAGCCATCCATGTATCCAGTAGTGGCGTCAAGTCTGGGGCAGGAGAGGGACCCTTGTGACTGTCAAGCTAGTCATGCTCTCCTAATTTAAAAAAAAAAATTTTAAAGTTATTTTTTATTTTTTAGCAATGGGGTCTTGCTATGTTGCCCAGGCTGGCTTTGAACTCCTGAGCTCAAGTTGATTCTCCCACCTCAGCCTCCCAAGTAGTTGGGACTACAGGCGTGTGTCACCATACTGGACCGTGCTCTGCAAATTGACATATAGAACCAACGGAGTCCCTATCAAAATTCCAGCAGGGTTTTGGAAGAAAGTGGCAGGCCTATTCCAAACCTGGTACAAGGACAGACAAACAGACCGATGGAGAGAGCAGAGTCCAGGAATGAACCACATACACCATCACCCGGTTCATGTCAAAGGCAGTAATTCAGGCAGACAGTATGACGACTAAAACATGATGCTGGAGGCAAGTGATTCCCCACGTGGCAAAGCAAGCCTTGCTCCATATCCCACACTAAACACATAAATTAATTCAGTGTGGACTGTAGGTCTAAATGTGAAAGCTAAAACTATAAAGCTTCTAGAAGAAAATACAGGAGAATGTCTTCATGACCTTAAGTTAGGCCAACATTTCTTATATAAGGACACAAATAACCATAAAATACTTTATCAAAATTAAAAATGTCTGTTCATCAAAAGACTAATGGAAGAGTGAAAAGGCAAGCCACAGATGGAGAAGATATTCTCAATGCACGTAACAGACAAAGCACTTCTACCTAGAATACATACATTACTACCACGAACCAATAAGAAAAAGATAAACACCCCTATTTTTCTTTCTCTTTCTGAGACAGAGTCTTGCTTTGTTATCCAGCCTGGAGTGCAGTGGCACGATCATGGCTCACTTCAACCTCAAACTCCTGGGCCCAAGCGATTCTCCCGCCTCGGCTTCCCAGAGTGCTAGTACAGCCATGAGCCACCGAGCCCGGCCCACCCAGCTAATTTTTAAAAATGTTTTGCAGAGACAGACCTGGCTATGTTACCTAGGCTGGTCTTGAACTCCTGAGCTCAAGCAATCCTCCAACCTTGGCCTCTCAAAGTGCTGGAATTACAGGTGTGAGCCACTGCGCCCGGCATTACCCCCATTTTTAAAATGGGCCAAAGACCTGAACAGGCACTTCACAAAAAGAACATGGCCAAATGTCCCACAAGCATATGAAAAGATACTCAGCCTCATTAGCCATTAGGGAAATGTGAATCAGAACCACAGCGGTTACACCCTCACAAATACTAAGTGTTGGGGATGACACGGAACAACTCAAACTCCCTCATACAGTACTGACCGGATGGATCATAAGATGCTCAACCACTTTGGAAGAGTCAAACATATACCTACCCCACGACCTAGCAGTTCCACTCCTGAGAACATACCCAAGAGAAATGGGTGCGTATTTCCACAAAAAGACACACACAAGAGCGTTCACAGCAGCTTCACACACAGTAGCCCCAAACTGGAAACAGCCCACAGGCCCATCCCCAGGAGAATGGAAACACACTGTGATATATTCATACAATGGAACATGGAGTCGCAAAATAAATAAAATACGGGTACACACACCATAGATGAGCGTCACAGATGCCAGTCTGAGAGAAGCCAGACACGGGAGAGTACATACTACGACTCCATTTACGTGGAGTTCGAAACCGAGCAGCTTTCAAGAGGGTGGTTCCTTCCGCGAGAGGCTGTCGGTAAGAGCGCGGGGTGGTGGGGGCATGTCTGGGGTGCTCTCTCAGAGCCGACTGGTAGTTCACACGGGTACGTAGCAATTCATCAAGCTGTATACTTATCATCTGTGCTCTTTACCACACGTTATTCCCTAATTTTTTTAAAAAAAGGGACACTGGCTTACTTGCAAAATCCAAAAGCCTTAAGATATGGACAGAGAGGCCTTGTGGCTTTCTTATCTTCTTTGGCTTCCAGAACCCCCGCGGTGAACTCATACAGCTCAGTCGGGACTTTGGCATCTGCTCGCTCCAAGTAGCGCAGGATGCCGACTGCATGGCTGGCGTTTCTCTCCGTCAGCAGCAGGACAGATTTGGTTTTTTTATCTCCCTGTTCTGCAGGAGAACCCTTAAAACCAGAAGTGAATAGAGGAAGTGGATCATCCATGCTAGTCTAAATGAGGAAACTGTATGGACTCTGAATTTATCATTATGCAGAAAATGCCAGTGGAATATAGATGATAAATTAATCAAACCTGTTCAGTTAAACTCAGAAAATGATCTGACATGCAATACAGGCGTCCACCAAAAATTTTTGGAGAGGAGGGGAAGCTGAAGTGGATCACACACGTGGCATCGGTGATGGCCAAGAGCGGTATGCAGTCGTCAGTCAGGGCTGGAAGAGAGCAGTCCCACAGTGTCACGTGAGCTGGGTTTGCCGCACTCACTTTGGTGAGCAGTTCCAGCAGCCACACAGCAGTACGTTTCTATACTGAATTTTACTTTTTAGATGCAAAGAAACCTCTCACATTTTTCCAAAAATGCCACGGCCCAGTGTTTAAATTCCAGAGAAAGGTGGTCTCCCTTGTAGCTTGAAAAATGCTTCTTCCTATTATAAATCCAGACTAACCATATATTTTTCACTTATTTTTATATGTTTTGACTGTTACATTTTTAATATTACATGTAGCAATCACGTATGACCATGTTTCACATAGGCATACGAATATGTATTCCTACACATACGTGACAGTGGTCCTCAAGCGAGAGCTCCAGGAAGACTGTCTAGACTAAGGGTTGCTACCTGCTGACGTGGGAGCCTGGGCGCACTACGTTCACCTTAACACCAAATCTCAGTGGAACTTAATTTTCATTTTAAAATTAATATGACTAATAAATTCTCGGTAAATCTGGAAATGAGAAACCTGTAGGTGACACATACAAGTGAACTGAAGACATGATCCCTAGGAGCTCAGCCTTCACTAAGTGCAAGTAGAAATTAAAACACTTACCTAATACAATGTGAGAGCCAGAACTTAATTTCTTCTTCCACTGTTCTAAAACACTTTTTAAGTTAAAAACCATTTCTTTATGCATTTTCAAGCAAAATATTGAACTGCTTTCTACTACCTAAAGATGAAACCAAAGAGGCCAGTTCACAGTCAGGAACATAAGCTCGAAGCCAACTGTTCTATCAACAATTATCAATATTAACCACTTTAAATGACCTGTGAGAGCATCACCTCTCTGATCTGGTAGTTCTTGAGAATGAGATGATTGTAAAAAATAAATATACTTCCAAAATTCTGCAGTTTGTATCTAAAAACCTGCTCAAGTAAAACAACATTTTGCTAAGACGATTTTCCTTCCTAAGTAACACATACATATTGAATATGTACATATGTGCATAAACACATAGGTCAGATATACGGTACTATTGTTGACAAGGGCTTTTTAACTATACCTTCCAGCTCGCTATTGCGGAAAGGTGGATGCACTACTGTTTCTTTTATTTTGTATTTTACAAAATATGCGTCTACATTTTAGCATAAACATATACAAAATTAGATGAAACTGAATAAATCTTTAGCCAATTTATCTGGCTTTGCTGACCACATGATTATGTCTTTTACTGTTATTTCCTTAATATTCACAAACAGAGGAAACAGAAGATATTGGCATTTCTGTATGAATCGGTCCTTTTAATGCTCTGCCTGGACAAAACTGGCCCTCCCTGCTCCCCCTGGGGGGCGCGGCTCCCCTGGAAAGGCTGGTCCCACGGGCCCCCAGTGCTTGCTCAGCAGACCCCACATCCTCTTCTGACTGACGTTAAACTCATAAAACTGTATTTCCCTGCCACGTGTTCAACTACTCTAGCAATCCTCTGATGACTGGAGATTCCACCATAGTTTAAACAAACAGTGAGAACATTTTTATACGTGGGCAGGCTCACCTTAGACACCGTTTCTGTTTCGCCTACAGAGCAGGTGAAGATCAAGGTCTTTTGGGACTGACTTGGAGTGAAATCAAGAGCTTGGAGTAAAGTAGAGGTTTTTTCACATTCTAGGCAAAGGTGCACAACCTGGTAATGAAATACAGAAGCAATGATTTTTAAAATGTTCAAGGTGCTCCAGTTTCACTTTTCATAGATGAATTATGATTTTAATAGAAAAGAATGTGTAGGGAATCAATATAAATTTAAATATACAATTACAAATTTGTGCCTGAAATCAAAGCTATAACTGTTTAATATTAAGCCATGAAATAAAAGTTACTTGCTGTGTTCATTCCCCCGCGCCCAGTACCTGCTGGACGCTGCCGTACAGAGCAGCCTCTTCCATGGCTGTGATCACAATGTAGGGGTCGTCCATGAACTCTCTGATTAAATGCTCTATGTGTTTGCTCCAGTGAACTCCAACTGCCACGATCTGATGTGGTGCAGATTCCCTTTCTTCAACGTCAATATTTTTTTTAAAGTTATCTAATATAGCAAACATCTAAAAAATTAGTATAATTAATTTTATCTGTATTTCAAAAGAGAATAAGAATTAGTGCGACAGAACATAAACTGTAAGAGATTGTGTATTTTCTGTTTTTATTCTCTAAAAATAAAAGTAAAAGAAAAAACTAAAAAGGAGACAATGTTAAGTTTAAAGCCAATAAACATCCTATAAACTCCACCATAAATGAAATTAAAGGGCAAGCAACATCTCAGTAAATATGTGTAACACAACAAGGGATTAACATGGTTGCATAGAAATTTCTAAAAGCTGATCAGAAAAAGATGATCCCACCAACAGAAAATAAGGAAATGAACAAGCAACTCATACAAGGATGGATACAAATGAGCAATATGAATTGTTCAACTTGACAAGCAATAGAGGAACCACAAATTAAGCTAATGAGACCCCACTGCTGATCAATTAGACTACAGGAGAGAGCCAGGCGGAAGCTGCTGCCAGGCGTGCAGGGGGCGGGGCACGCGGGCCAGGCGTGCAGGGGGCGGGGCACGCGGGCGTGCTGCTGACGGGCTGTGAACCGGTCTGTGTTTCCAGAAAGGCCACTGCACAGTGCAGGGTACCCGGACAGGATTCTGCAGATAAGAACCTGAGACTTTAGAGGAGCTCAGGAACCACGCACAGCCCCACACAGTCAGCAAGTAGCAAAGCTGGGACTTGAACCTAGGGCCACCATCACTCCCAAACGAATGCTCCTGGTCGTCACGTTACACGGCTTCCAACAAATGCCTTCCAACAACTCATGCTCTTTGATCCGCTAATTCCCTCCCTAGGAATTTATCTTAAGGGAAACAGGTTCTTTAGCCACACACATACACAAATTATGCTAAATATCCAAAAACCAAGACGGTTTTCAAATGACTCGTGCTACACCCACACAATCAACACCACCGGCCAGCAGCCATCGTGCTGTGGAGCAGGGGCAGGAGCGAGTCACAGAGCAGCGCACAGGACGCTCTGGGCAAGGCTACGCGCATCGACACACACAGGGATGTTTAGAAAAGGAAGGAAACACTCGAAAATAGGAACAGTGATACCTCTGAGAGAACGACTATGGGTGGTGGGTTTTCTCAAGTGCTCCTCTCTATTTCTCAATTTTTTAAAACTGAAAACTATCATAATCGGAATAATATTAATTAAATGTTTCAGAAAATCTCCCTGGGAAAGAATTTTTGCTCTTTAGAAAGAACTTTAACGTTGGGCAAGAAATTTCAGATAAACATTTTCTCTATTTAATTATAGAAATCTAAGGGAAAATTAGTATTTTTAGAATAACCAGTCTGTTTCCCAACTGGACACCTCCTGACCCTGCAGAGCGCGTCAGACCTTAATTACACGTGTTCTGAAGAGCAGTGACGCCCCAGTGGACGCTGTACTCACCTGCTCCTTAGCTTCCACGAATAGCACTTCCACCTCGTCCAAAATCAGGTGACAGAGTCGGAGAAACAACAGGCTCTGATAGGTGAGCAGTCTCAGGAGGCTGTGCGGTGTTGTAATGATCACATCACCTACATTTTAAACGAAAAAAACAAACATTTTAGATTTTCCACAGGTTTTTCTAACATTCCCTTTGCTAGGACTCCACGCACTTCCCAGAAGTGTCCTCTAATTGAAGAGGAAGCTGCTCCCCACTTTGCTAGGACTCCACACACTTCCCAGAAGTGTCCTCTGACAGAAGAGGAAGCTGCTCCCCACTCAGGCGAGTGGGCAAGGCTCCTACCAGGACAACCTGTGCGACCTGACCAACCGCCCGGGCTCCACCAGGCTCTGCGCTCAGGAAAGGCGGGGGGCTGTGGGGGTTTCAGTCAATGCCGAGTGCCCAGCGCCCGACAACAGTACGTGTTCAGTAAATGGTTGGTAAATGAATGAAATCGCAAAGCTTTTCCAGTGAAACAGACGCAGGTCGAGATCAAACCTTCACACTTGGAACCCGTCAGTAAGAGACGCACGAGGTCTGGACCAGTGACCCTCAGCGGCATCAACACGCAGCCACGGCACCTGTGGACCCCAGGCCCGCCTGGGCAGGGTCCACTGTCTCCTGCAGGAAAAACCAGACACCTCGGAAAGGATGCTTACACCCCCGCGGAAGCTTCATATTTTTGGCTTCGTCTTTGTGGAGTCCGATGGTTAATGACACAGGATGAAGAGGCCTGGAGAACATGGTGTAGTCTTCCAACAATTCAGATATAAACTGGGCCTTTTTCCATCCGGGGCACACGATGACTGCAAGAGGCTGCAAAGACAGACAAATTCAAAAACTTCTGGAAAATAGTTAGGAATTAAACATGCTACGTGTGAAACATCCAGAACATCTCCCTATATAGAATAAGCATACTTTTTTCCCATCATCATCATCATCATCATCGAGGTCAGAAAAGTTAAAATATAGTTTCATTAAAATATCTCTAGGCCGGGCGCGGTGGCTCACGCCTGTAATCCTAGCACTCTGGGAGGCCGAGGCGGGTGGATCGCTCAAGGTCAGGAGTTCGAGACCAGCCTGAGTGAGACCCCGTCTCTACTAAAAATAGAAAGACATTATATGGACACCTAAAAAAATCTATATAGAAAAAATTAGCCGGGCATAGTGGCGCATGCCTGTAGTCCCAGCTACTCGGGAGGCTGAGGCAGTAGGATCGCTTGAGCCCAGGAGTTTGAGGTTGCTGTGAGCTAAGCTGACGCCACGGCACTCACTCTAGCCTGGGCAACAAAGTGAGACTCTGTCTCAACAAAAAAAAAAAAAAAAAAAAAAAAAATATATCTAGACACACTGAATCAGATTTTCCTAGGGTATTAACTCTCTTAGTCCTTAAAGTACTCTTATGGGGTAGGGCCCATTATTACTTCATTTCACAGATGAGGAGTCTGAGGCACAGAGAGGTGAAGTCAGATGCCCAAGGCTGCACAGCGAATACATGGTAGCAACAGGATTTGAATCCAGGCATCTGGCTCCAGATCCCCTGATCCTAAGCATCATGTCTGGTGAATGCAAATTTCTAAAGGGAAATCATTAAACTGCATGGTATAATTAGAAAAATAAACTAGTATCTTTTCTAACTGCAACTCTAAATATGTTTTCTCACTATTTTTTACCATGTGATGAGTGGCAGAACCAGCTGCAGTGCGTCCTTTGAGCCAGTGCCTGAGATGGACGTTTCATGTCCACCAGTCACCTCACAGCCAGCACCCAGCAAAGCAGACGTCGCTACCCACCACCACAGATCCTCACCCCCATTTCTCTCCTTGCCATCATCTCTCGGCCCTTTCCAGATTCTTACCCATGATGAAAGTTAAGGAGGATTGTAAAACAGTGTCGGGTGTTATGGAATAATTCAAAGAACATGGGATAAGGCAGCAGAAACTGAAATTCTAATCCCACTTCTACTGCTTGCCAGCTATTAAGAATTCATCCCAGTAACTTTCCCTGAGCTTAACTTTCTCATCTACAAAATAGTGACAACAGTACACAGCCTGATCATCTCACCTGGCTGCCGAGACACTTAGATAAATTGAGGTCAGTGAAATCATTCAAAAGCTAAACATTCATCTCCAAAAGCTGCAGCCCGCAGCCCACAGCTGGGGCTCCAGGTGAGCATCGCTGTTCGGGAATCGGCAGCGGGGAGGGGAGACCTTCCTCACAGGACGGTTTCTGTCCCGGCAGTTTGAAAACCAAATTGGGTAGCGTCAGGTATACAAATTAAAATTAAATATTTAACCCATTTTGTTCAGAAACAAAACCGTCTTCAACTCACTCCGTTTCTACTCGGGAGGGACTTGTAGCAGCCCCCTGTCTGCAGAATGGTGAGTACCGGCGGAAGGTACAGCAAAGGGTCGTTTCCACAGTGGGAGATGACAACCACGTCACAGCCCCGTGCTATGGGAGGCCAGGAGTAAGACTCGGTGTGGCTGGGTCCCGGAAATTTCTTTCTCTGAAGAGCCTATAAAACACCAACAACCGAAAGCCATGATAAAGTGGAGAAAACTAACAAAATCCCCGTCTCGCTGCTCACTTTACTCCAACCACCACTACATGTTGCCTCATCTGGTATTTTCCAAGACCTCACTTGGTAAGTTCCCTGAATCTTTAACAACACACCAAACTCCTCTTAAAAGACTCTCGCTTCTGTGGGCCCCAAATTAAAAGTATCCAATAGGTCGTCCATGATCAGGCACTAAAAGCTCAGTGGAATAAGCTTGTGGTTTTTTCTCCTTATTCTCCTAATAATCTGCCAGTTTATCAGCTCCGCTTGCAAAGCTTTTTAGAAACATGCTTTTATTTGCTTATTTTTCGATGTAACTGTCACTTAGGCCCAAATGTTCCAACAGAGCTTTCCAGACACACAGACACCACCTTCCAAAAGGCTGGGTTTGGCAGCACTGCCGCCTGCAGGTCCTCCTCCCGATTCCCGAAGCCCAGTGCTCCCTGTACCTGGGATCCAGCTGTTCTCCTGGGACTGTCCCTGCCATCACCCTTTTGTCTGCAACCCACACGGTTTACTTCTCTGTTTTGGTGGAGAACATATTTCAATAGCTTCTTGACAAAGGGCACACAGAATAAATTTTTTGAGATGTTACATGTCTGAAAATATCTTCATTCTATCCTGACACTTTATTGATAATTTGAGTTTGGACCTCTAGGTTGGAACTAACTTTTCTGTTGTTGCTGTTGAGATAGAGTCTCACTCTGTTGCCCTGGCTAGAGTGCAGTGGTGTCATCATAGCTCACTGCAACCTCAAACTCCTGGGCTCAAGCGATTCTCCTGCCTCAGCCTCCCGAGTAGCTAGGACTACAGGCACATGCCACTACGCCTGGCTAATTTTTTTATTTTTAGTAGAGACGGGGTCTTGCTCTGGCTCATGCTGGTCTTGAACTCCTGGGCTCAAGTGATCCTCCTGCCTCAGCCTCCCAGAGTGCTAGGATTACAGGTGTGAGACACCATGCCCTGGTGGAAATAACTTCTCATCAAAATTTTGTAGTCAATGCTCCTCTGGTGCACTGTGGAGAAGTCTGAAGCCATTCTGATTCCTAGTCCTGTGTGTACGACCAGTTTCTTCTTTCTAGAAGCTTTCACGGTCTCTGAATCCCTCAAGTTTAGATGCTTCACAACAATGAATCTAATATCTTTGTTCATCGGTTGTGCTGGGCCTGTGTAGTAGGTAGACTCTATTAATCTGGAGATTCATGTCCACTAGGTCCAGAAACTATTGCAGCATTAACCCTCAAGAGTTTTTTCCTTTCCGTCTGGCGGCAGCCATCAGGTGAGCCAAGATGTGTGCACACAACGACATCCAGGAGCTATGGAGGAAGAAGCGGTCTGATGTAATTGCGCTTTCTTCTGAGGGTCCGCTGCTGGCAATACTGCCAGCTCTCTGCGCCCCACAGGGCTCCCCGCCCCACCCGACCGGATAAAGTGCACAGACTGGGATACAAGGTCAAGCCAGGTTATGTCATATATAGGATTCGTGTGCACCACGGTGGCCGCAAACGCCCAGTTCCCAAGGGTGCAACCCACGGCAAACCTGTCCATCGTGGTGTTAAGCAGCTGAAGTTGGCGCGAAGCCTTCAGCCTGTCGAGGAGCGAGCTGGACGCCACTGCGGGGCTCTAAGAGTCCTGAGTTCTTAGCAGGTGGGCGAACATTCCACCTACACATTTTTTGAGGTTTTCCTCACTGATTCGTTCCACAAAGCTATCAGAAGGAATCCAGACAGCCGGTGGATCACAGAACCAGCCCACAAGCACAGGGAGGTGCCGGCCGACACCCGCAGGCCGCGAGAGCCTGGGGAAGGGCCGTGAGCTCCGCCGCCTGTCATGGTTCTCGCCGCGCAGCTTGGAGGCGGCACAGCACTCTCCAGCTCCACCGTTACTGCCAATGTGAGTAACGTTTGTAAAATTCATGCCTAATACATGATCTAGGATGGTCAAAAAAAAAAAAAAAGAATTTTCTGCCGTCTCCTTTCATTCTTTCTAGAAATCCCATTTTCAGATACTGAACCTCAAACCAATTTCCATCTCTTTGCCTTTTTTTCCACATTCTAATAGTTAGTTTCTATTTTATATCTCAAACCTACTAGTGATTTTTTAAAATTTCTGTATTTTAAATTTCTAAGAACCCTTTTTATTTTGACTATTCGTGTTTTATAGCCTCCTGTTATTGTTAAATGGATGCAATATCTTCTCTGAGAATGTGCATTTTCTAGCATTTTCTCCTACTCCCTGCATTGTCTGCTTCCTTCAGAGTTCTGGTTTTTTTCTTCCCCCCCAAGGTGAAGGCTTTCCTCAAATGTCCATGCTCCCTGGTGTCTGCTCGTACTGAACAGGGAGACACAAAACCCGACTAGAGGCTCTGCTGGCACGGCCAATCTCGTCATCCTGCGACTGTCACTTCACTGTAGGAAGACAGAGCAGCGAGCAGCACTTGTAGGGGAGAGTTCCAAATAGCATCATCTAAAGGTCACGGCCATTTGGTTTCTCCAAAAGGAGCCTCCAAGCTCCTTCCCGTGAAAAACCCAAACGGGCTGCGGGTGCCCAGGAAACGGAGGGAGCTCCCTGCCCCCGCTGCCCGCTCTTCACCGCTGCCGGCCACGCTGCGCCGCCCCTTCCGTCCTCTAACGGCCTGGGGAAATCCCTCGTCCACCGGAGACCTCTCTTTCATTCCACTCATCCTCACAGTTTTATCTTTTTAAACTTTTTTTAAGTCAGGAAGGTAGTAGATACACATGTACGATCAATGCACCAAATGAAACCACAGGTCTATAAAGCAATTTTGAAAGGTATATTACAATTGCCCAGGTACCTTGTTGCCCCTTTTAAGCTCCTTTCCAGAGGCACATCTGAAAACTTATTTCAGAAGAGGATTTATGGTTATACAACGGCTTCTCCACTTACAAGAAGTTCATCTGGACTTAAGAATGAGAAATCAGTAACAAAAGCTTAAAAGAGAATTTCAAAGGCAAAGAAATTACTCAACACAACCTTAGAAATGCTTGTTAAAAAATCCTTCTGTGTTAGAAAAGGTTGGTATTTCTCCCTGAGTCTGGTTTTAAGAGCACTCTCACCTTTTTCAAGTCTGCTGAGAGGGGCGCCGTGTCGACGGTCAGGCAGGGCTCCACCGTGTTTCGGAGCAGCACGACGGGGGCCTGCACGCCCGACTTCAGCTTCTGCAGCTGAGTGAGTGAATACGTAACGCAGACAATGAGGCATTAGCAGCACAGAACATCAAGAACTTCATGAAAATCAAAAAATACAGATTTCAACGTAAAACCCTGGGTAAATATGCTTATTAAAGAAAACAACAAAACTACCAAAATGAAAGGAATATCTATCAATATTACTTGAATAAAAAAGAGCAATTTCTGTGAAGCAGTCCACTAGATGATAATTTCTAAAAGGATGTCTCTAGGTAAAGTCCCCCATCTAAGAGATTTCTTTTCTAATCTCAAGACTGGAGGGCGGAAGGAGAAGAATTTTTTGTTGTGTTTTGTTTTAAGAGATGGAGTCTTGTTCTTTCACCCAGACTGCAGCCTCGAACTCCTAGGCTCAAGCAATCCTCCCACCTCAGCCTCCCTAGTAGCTGGGACTACAGGCACACATCCCTATGCTCAACTAAGAAAGGAGAAGAATTTAAAGAATAAACTCTTTTCTCTCTTTTTTCATGTTTTTGGGGCTTGTGATACCTGCTGCAGATCAGAGATTCCATCAGCTCTCAAAGGATCAGGATTTAAAAACTGCAGTAATCTGTAAAATAGTTAAAAACAATCTGAAGAAAAAAGTGTTTGCATTTCCTCAATTGAGCTATTTTTTAATTCTTCCTTGACAGAGGTAAAATGGACTAAATATCCAAGGCACGGTGGTACGATGACTGCTCGTTCCATTCCGCTGGGTCACATTGAGACACAAGGGCCGTGGTGCCTCTCCCCCGGGCCAGGCCTGGACCTGTGCGGTGCCAACCCCGGCATCCAGGCCCCTCTGAGCGCGTCTGAGACGGGCCCGGCCAAGCTCAGGAGCTACTGCTCTACTTCACTGTCTTTATTTTATGGATAAGAAAACGAGACCAGACAGGACTTGTCCACTACCACCCGTGCTAACTGAGAGGAGAAAACCTGAAATTGCTTCCTCTACCCAGCCCCAACCGCAGTGTGGGCAAGGACAGTGACAGCAGCAAAGTCCACACACCACACCGGTGGTGGGGACGTCGGGGTAGAGAGGGAGGATCAAATACGCACATCCAATTGCGTGCCTCCCTAAAACCCCATTCCTGTATGCGGGTTTTTGAATGGAAAGGCCACAAGACCCAAATGTCATTGACCAGTGAGCGGGTAAGTGCAATGTGCTCTGTCCAGGCCAGGGCGTACTGTTCAGCCATGCACAGGAACGGAGTCCTCACCTGCGCTGCAGCAGAGATGAATTGTGAGGACATTACACTAAGTGCACAAAGCCCGTCACAAAGGACCACACACTCATATGACTATTTATACATAGTATCCCAAATAGGCAAATCCATAGAGACAAAGTAGATCAGAGGCAGATGAGGAGAGGGGAAATGGAGAGTGGCTGCTAACAGATACGAATTTGGGGAGGGGGGAGCGTTGAAATTGTTTGGAAATGAGCAACGGTGATGGCTGCAAACTCTGCGAATATACTAAAAACCACTGAATTGTACACTTTAAAAGGGTAAACTTTATGGTCTATGAATGAGATCTCCATAAAGCTATTTTTTTAAAAGCCGCAATGAAGGCGAGAACCACAGAGTAGACAATATTCCAAAACAAAATTTCAGAAGCTAGAAAACAGATGGTAGTCACGGACTCTACAGACCCAAGACAGCTGGATGTGACCCAGCCATGGGAGGCCCAACTCTAATCTTCAGCACACTCAGGAATTAGGGCCAGGCTCCTCTGGCTGTGGCAGGGTAGCAGGAAGCTAAAACACAGGGGGCAAGCTCTGGGTCGTCTTGCACTCCTCAATGCCAGACAGCTACCCAGGCCCATCCCAGGACGGCCAGGGGTGATTCTCCAGAGAGGCTAAAACAAAACTCTCGGGATGGGGGCACTGGAGACACGGTTGAGAATGGAGGCACCGTACTGAAAAGAGAAGATACTAAATAACGAGACCCCAGCCAGCCTTTGCCACTCAGCACCGAGGACAACAGGAGCCTTCCCTGGGAAATCTGACAGCCCTAAGAGAAAAGACCAGAGAGACTGACTGTGAAGTTCCCCCACCACACCATGAGCAGCTCACTCCACAGGGAGACCCACAGTCAACAAGCCTCTGTACACTCAGAGACCCCGGGTGGCTCACACAGGCCCCGAAGTTAAAATGTGAGCAGACAGTCAAGGACCACAAGTCATCTGAGGAAGGCCTCTAACTTACAGAGACAAAAAGTAAAAGCAGAGTAATGCAAATTGCAAGAAACAGTGTAGGGAGAAAAAAAACTTGCTCCCAAATTATTAGTATCCTTAGAAAAATGAGAGAAAGCATCACATACATGAAACAAGGATAGGACAATATAAGAAAAAGACAACAAAAGGAAAACCCCTGCAAATTAAAAATGTGACATTAGAAATAAAAAACTCTGTAAGAGGACAAAGTTGTGAAAATATTCCAAAAGGTAAAGCTTGTGCTTTATTATTTTACAGAGATAAAAAATAGAAGAAAAAAAATTTTTTAAAAAATTGCACAGGCCGGGCGCGGTGGCTCATGCCTGTAATCCTAGCACTCTGGGAGGCCGAGGTGGGCGGATTGTTTGAGCTCAGGAGTTCGAGACCAGCCTGAGCAAGAGCGAGACCCCATCTCTACTAAAAAATAGAAAGAAATTATATGGACAGCTAAAAATATATATAGATAAAATTAGCCGGGCATGGTGGTGCATGCCTGTAGTCCCAGCTACTCGGGAGGCTGAGACAGGAGGATCCCTTGAGCCGAGGAGTTTGAGGTTGCTGTGAGCTAGGCTGACGCCACGGCACTCACTCTAGCCTGGGCAACAAAGTGAGACTCTGTCTCAAAAAAAAAAAAATTACACAAGCAGTCTAAGAGGTCCATCATCTGAGTCACAGTAGATCTTGAAAGAAGACATACAACATGCAGCAGAGGACAGCAATGAGAAAGCCAAGAGTTCTTCCCAGAAACGAGGGACACGGGTCACAGACTGAAGGGTCCACCAAGTGCCAACCACAACAACGGAACCCACGAAGGCACAGCGTCGTGAAATAAATCTCCAAACACTGGGAATGAAGGGAAGATCCTCTAGGTATCCGAGAGAGAGAAAAGAGTCGTATGTAGAGAATAAGGAATCAGAATGGAGTGGAATTCTCAACGACAACACTAGAAACTAGAAAAAGTAGAAATGCCTTCAAATTCCATAACGGAACCACTGATCAGTGTGAAGACAGTCTAAAAGCATTTAGGCAAAGTCTCTAAAAATTTTGTGTCTCGTGTTTCCCTTCCCAGGAAGCTACTGGAGGACGTTCTCCACCAACACAAGGGAGTAAGCCAGGTAAGAGGAAGAATATCCAGAAAAGAGGGGATTGAATTCAAGAAAGTTACAGGATGTTGGTGATGAGGAGCACAGGACGATGCATCAGACATGGACCAAAGCAGGATGGGAGGCTCTGAAGAGGTGTCTAAGGACATGTGAGTGAGAACACTGAGTTTAACTGAGTTTAGACAACAGAGGAGAAGGTCTGGAGATTAACCAGTAGAGATGTATAGAAAACTAAGAAAAGAAAGAACAACAGAAGATAACTGTTACCTTCAGGTAAACCAGAAAGCCAGGCGAGAACAGACAAGTAACCGTGTGCTATCACTGCCTGGCTCGACAGCTCGAGAGCACGTATCTGCTCCAAGCCCTCGTACACCGAACGCCCACCTCACCAGGATCGCGATGCAGGGGGTAGCATCATGGGAGGAACAAAAGCGAGGGTGTGATTTCAAGAGGGCAGGGGGGTGGTACAACAGGGGCGAGCCCTCACTGCCCACCATGTGTGCTGGCAGCGGGCTCTGGTCAGGAAGGACAGCTCCCAACACCAGGATTCAACAGCCTGTGTGAAGGGTGTTTCACTTTAGGCTTTAAGAAGCACTGCTGTTCAAATTCTGATATCGAAGCAATATTATAAAGAATACGGGAAATTTCTATCTTAACTAAATGGATGGTACAAAGCAGGCACATGTTAAAACGCTTAAAGGAAGACAAATGAAACATAAAGAATGTATATTATAGGCGGTACGAGGGTGCAGGAAAGATGGAAAGGCACAGCATTGCCAAGAAAGCTAAAGGGTTACAGCACACATCACAGATGACAAATGAGTGGCAAGCAGGCCGCCACCCCATTCTCCTATACCCAGGACTCTTTTTTTATTTTTTTTAAGAGACAGGGTCTTACTCTGTCACCCAGCCTGGAGGGCAGTAGTGTGATCATAGCTCACTGTAACCTTGAACTCCTGGGCTCAGGCAATCCTCCCGCCTAGGCCTCCCAGAGTGCTGGGATTACAGGCATGAGCCACCACACCTGGCATAGGACATCTTAATCAATCATAAAAGTACTCTCCCTAGCACTTCTGGCTGTTGTGTCAAAATTCTCCGTGAAATAACGCTGCATGGGCCTGGGCAGCACAGTGAGACTCCACCTCCACAACAAACAAACGAGCCAGGCGTGGTGGCGCACACCTGTAGTCCCAGCTACTCGGGAGGCTGAAGTGGGAGGCTCCCTTGAGCACAAGAGTTTGGAGCTGCAGGGAGCTACGATCGTGCTACTGCACTGCAGCCTGGGTGACAGAGCAAGACTCTGTCTAAAAATAAATAAATCAATCATGCTCAGGGAGTCACTACCAACCAAGCAGAGTTGAGTTTCACCTGCAACCCCCAGCATATACCCCAGGGCAGCTGATGAAGTTGGCGACAGGTTGAAATTATATCTCAGACCCAATCTAAGCTGCCTAGTCATCTCCAGAAGCTCTAAGTGAACAGAGCAGTTTCTCTTGGATACCCAAAATCACTAAAGAGAAATCTGCCATTTGGGCCCTTGAACTCTGCGTGTGGACCCTGGTGCTCTCTCTACCACCCAAGGATCCAGGATTCCAAAGGAGAAGGTAGTGTGAGATCCTGGCATGGGTAAGACCCCATCTGGGGTGACCTCCTACTCGACTTACTGTAATTTCAGGGTTTCCAAATGTGTCATGCGAAAGAACAGGTCTAAGGAAAAAGAAACAGAACTGCTTGCTAGAATTTATAAACTTAAGCAATGTTATTGATGCAAGAAGCAGGCAAGAAAAGCAAACGACAGGCTTCAAACAGAGGAGATTAAGGAGGATTTCTGGCAATATGCCACGGTCACCGTATCCCCTTTTCTAACGTTGCTATTGCTATTCTCATCACACATTAAGTTACAGGGATGTGCCACCTGCAGACCCAGGACTGAGCACCCTTGAGGAAAGGTGCCTTCACTACTCTGACCAGAGATGGCGGGCACACGGTTCTCCAGACTTTGGACACAGCACAGGCAACCCAGGACCATTTGCTCTGGTCAAGGAGAAGGATCACATGATCACCAGCTCATCTTCATGTTTCTAAGAAAACCATTGCCTTCCTTCTCCTTTGCTCTTTAATCTTCAGCCACTTCAAGGTTCCCCGGAACCCACAGCAGACTGATGCAGTTTAACCAGTGGGTTCTAAGTAAAGAGCATTTAGCAGAACAGGAGATGAGACAGAACTCTCTGATACAAAAACAAAAGGGAATAGAATATTTCAGCATTAATTTACCAGCTTATAATTTAAAATAATAAAAGAAAGAAATGAGTTGCATGAATACTGCAAGGCCTTCTGTTCCAAAGGAAACAACCACTGGAACAGGAAAGCCTTCAGGTATTGGGGTGGTGGCCTGCCCGGGGAGGAGAGCGTCAGTCAGGTGAACTGATGCCCATCCCCAGCTCTGGGGCTCCGAGGCAGCCCTTGGTACCTTGGCCCTGGAATACTGTGAGATGCTCCTAAGGGGTAAGCCATCATCATGGCCTTGGGGAAGCTGAGCAGCCCTGCCGCACAGCTGCACAGTCAACGACTCCCTTGGACTCCGGGCCAATCACTGGATACAATGTGACCTACCCACCTCCCAACTGTCTTAAGCTCTTCGTTGCTCTCGTGGTTCCAGAGTAGCCACAGTTACTTGGAATATGAAAACAGGCTAGTATGGTAAAAAGTATCATAAAAATTGGTTTGAAAATATTTTATAGATTACACAAGTATAAAATGAAGTTATTACTCTGTTGTTAATAGTTTCTGTAGCAGGTGGTGGACTTATTTAACATCAGAAAAATGGGAAGAAACCAAACACCAATCCATAGAAAATCAACAGCCCAAAAGATCAACTGTATCTTAATTCTTTTTTTCTTTTTTTGAGACAGAGTCTTACTCCATTGCCTGGGCTAGAGTCCAGGGGCGTCATCATAGCTCACAGCAACCTCAAATGCCTGGGCCCAAGCGATCCTCCTGCCTCAGCCTCCCAAGTAGTTGGGACTAAAGGTGCGACCACCACACTCCACTAATTTTTCTTTTTTGTAGAGATGGGGTATCGCTCTTGCTCAGACCGGTCTTAAACTCCTGACCTCAAATGATCCTCCTGCCTTGGCCTCCCAAAGTGCTAGGATTACAGGTGTGAGCCACTGCACCTGTCCCTCTAATTCATTCTGTAAAATTCACCATGAGAATCAGGAAGAAGTAGCAGAAAATGACTACTGACAGTGGAACAAAGCTTCAAACAGAAAAATCTACCCCAGTGAATGGAAAAGAAAAAACTTACTTTAAAGCCTACAGGAGACTTACTGTGTGTATATCTTTTGATTGGAATACAGGTTTGAAATTAATAATAAAATATGTAAATTTGTCTTGCTTATAATTTTATTATAATTATTTAAATAAACAATTCAGGCCAAGAAAAAAATTCTTACTTCACGCAACCATTCTTCTCATCGCAGTCTTTCTTCTCCACCAATCTAAGTGGCTTCTCGTTTGGCTTCTGACTCAAAGAACTAGAAATTGAAAAACATTCATTAAAACTTGTAAATTCATTTATCCCAAGCATGAAAATATCTTTATTTTCTAGGAGAAAATTTAAGAAGTACCACTGAGGAATTAGTTCATCTACATAAGGACACTTCTGGGAGAATGATGCTTAGCCCTTTAGGTATGAAAATCACTTTGGAAACTTCTGGCGCTGGCCAAGGTGAAACCAGCACACCACAGCCTGCCTTTCCTATTTATCACAGCCAGAAACCTTGGATAAGGCACAAAACAACAGGAAGAGAAGTAAGCACTTGAAAAACCAACAGAATCACAGAGCATTTCCTGGGTTTTTTCTATTTCCTGGTGTTGACCTGCAGGTGAACTGCGTGGCAAACGCACACATCAGAAACGCCAAGAGAGCGCCAGGTGCAGTGGCGCACACCTGTGGGCCCGGTGACCTGGGAGGCTGAGGGAGGAGAGAATCGCTTGGGCCCAGGGGTTGGAGGGTGCAGTGAGCTATGATCACCCACTGCACTCCAGCCTGGGCAACAGAGCAAGACCCCATCTCTAGAAACAGACAAACAAAAAGCTCTGCAAGAGACCTCCCTGTAAGGCTGGTGGCAGGCACCCCTCCCCTCCCTAATGGTAAAAAGAAAAAGCCCACGAGACCTGCCGAGAACAATGCCTGCTAGGCCCAGCTGAGTTAAAAGAATAACCACACTTAATGGTTACCATGATAAGGGTCTCTGCTCCTGGAGTCCCTCACAGTTCCTGGAGTCCACCCATACCAACAGCCCCTCCTATTTCTCCACACCTGCCCTAAAACTGCAACAGAAAATTCCTTGCTCTCCCCGCCATAAATCTTTCTGCCAAAGAAACCCCCACCCCCAGCCCTAAAAAACATATATAAACCCACTCAGACTTCTGGGCGGTGTGACTTCTCAGGTCTCTCCCCCCCGGGACCTGGGACCTCGCCCGGGTCCCTCTCTTGGGACTCGTTACCCCCACCTGGGAGTGCTCCAATAAAGCCTCTTTATTCATCCCTTTCAACTCTGCTCGTCTTTCTTTCTCTGGTGCCGGCCAATCCAAAAAACCTTACACTCCCCTCTTTCAAGCCAGAGAGCTGGGGAGACGCACCATTTACGCCAGACAGTGCAGGGAACCCCACTAATTTTCTTTCCTTCGTCTTTTTCCCTCCTGGCCCTGCCTCGAGGGCAGCTCCATCTGGGAGCTGCACACAGCAAAGGCAACAGCATATGGTCACCTAAAAGCCCAAGAGAAAAACCTGTCCCTGCAGCCAGAGGAACTGGGAAATGGGAACCCTGTGGTCCACAGGCTGCGTGCGGGAATCTCCATCTTCCTTCCTCCCTTTATTTCTATCTCTGTTTTGTTCCCAAAGTGGCCCAATCCCACGTTACTGCACAGCAACTTCTCCAGGAGAAACTGTCTATTATTATCTGGCCAGAAGAACAGGGAGAAGGAACACCCAGAAACTCATGCATGTGAGGGAAATTCTGAAGAGAGAGAGATGGGGAGGGGGTTCCCCTATTTCTTCTTATGACCCAGCACAAGCCCCAGCCTCACTCCAAGTTAAGAATATGCAGAACAGACCCAAAGCAGCACACCAACGGCTTGGGAATTGGGCTAACACTGCAACCATCAACCACGGACAGCAAAACAGAATTTCAGGTCTGAACCCAATGGAATTGTCAACCTCTTGCCGAGACAGATGACAATAACAAAAATCAACATTCTCTAGGAGATTTTAGCAAAAACCTGAGTCTCACAACATAATATTGAAAAGTCCAGACTAAACTCCTACAACCCAAAGTTACTCACGTACCTAGAACCGGGAAAATCAGATGGACTGTCGGGGAAAAGACAATAGATGGCACCCCTAAGGGAACTCGCAGGGGGAATTACCAAACACTTTCATGCAGCTGTTGTAACCATGCAGCATAAGACAAGAAAAGGGGCCGGGCACAGTGGTTCACACCTGTAATCCCAGCAATTTGGGAGGCCAAGGCAGAAGGATCACCTGGGCCCAGGAATTCGAGGCCAGAGTGAACTATGATCAGGCCACTGCACCCCAGCCTGGGCGAGAGTGAGACTCTGTCTCAAAAAAAAAAAAAAAGAAAGAAAGAAAAAAGAAAAGAAAAGGGAGTACTCTTGAATGGAAAAAATGAAAGTTTTCAGCAAAGAAATGTAAACTATTAAAACATCAAATGAAAATTTTAGAAATGAAAAACATAACATACCAGGCCGGGCGTGGTGGCTCACACCTGTAATCCTAGCACTCTGGGAGGCCAAGATGGGAGGATGGCTCGAGGTCAGGAGTTCGAGACCAGCCTGAGCAAGAGCAAGACCCCGTCTCTACTAAAAATAGAAAGAAATTATCTGGCCAACTAAAATATATATAGAAAAAATTCGCCGGGCATGGTGGCACATGCCTGTAGTCCCAGCTACTCGGGAGGCTGAGGCAGAAAGATTGCTTGAGCCCAGGAGTTTGAGGTTGCTGTGAGCTAGGCTGACGCCACAGCACTCACTCTAGCCCAGGCAACAAAGCGAGACTCTGTCTCAAAACAAAAAACAAAAAACAAAAAAACACCATAACGTACCAAATAAAATATCCACCAGATGGGCTCGATAGCAGAACGGAGATAGCAGAAGAGTCACCTGACTGACAGATTAGCAGGATTATTAATCTGAAGAATAGCAAGAAAAAAGGTTGATAAAAATGAAAAGAGCCTCAGGGACCTTGGGGACAATATCAAAATGCCTGATATTTGTTTCATCAGAGTCTCAAAAGGTGAGGAAAGAGACTGGTGCAGTGAAAATACACGTAGAAATAGTGGCTAAATACGTCCCGAATTTAACGAAAGACAGAAAGCTGCAAACGAAGCACATTAATGAAGCTCAGGCATCAGACATACGACAGACGTCACACCAAGGCATATTAAACTGCTCAAACCAGAGAGGAAGAGAAGAAAGAAAAAGATGAGAGGACGTTATGCGTTAGGAACAACGCAAGCAAGACGACCGTGGGGCAAATCTTCCACACACAGAGAAAAGCACTGTCAACCTGGAATTCAATACCTAGCAAAACAATTCTTTCAAAAATGAAGCTGAAAGACATTTTCAAATAAATTATTTTGTAAAAGCTAAAAAAGTTGGTCAGCAGCAGACTCACGACATGAGAAATATTAAAGGAAGCCCCTCGGGTGGAAGGAAAGGGGTATCAGATTGAAATACGGATCTACACAAAAAGTGAAAAGCACCAGTGTAACCACACAGGCAAATATACAGATTTTTTTTGCTTACATCTCTCTAAAATATAATGGACTGTTCAAATGAATGTGATAATAGATTCTAGCATTATAAAATATATAAAATGTATGACAACGATACCATAAAGTCCAGAAGTAGAAAAATGAAAAGTATACTATTTTGAGTTCTTGTACTGTATACAAACGGGTACCATACAACATCCTTTCTGTGGTTTCATTAATGTCACCGACATGTATATTAAAGAGGACAAGGTCAAAGCCTTTGATACTCAACTCCGGGAAGACAGCAAAGCATTCTCTGCTCTCCACCCACTTGTAACCAATCGCCCCATCCTGCCATCGGGCCCACGCCAGCCACTCTGCCCTTCGAGACCAGGGCGGGCCAGCCTTCGCTGCACCTGCCTCACATGACCAGCTCTGTCCAACACGGTAAAAGGAGACTCTAGAGCCTCTACCAGTTTTCAGTCAACCGTGCTAACCAACTGTCACAAATATTTTTCCTTTAAATCAATATATGTTTAATCAAAATTTCCTGGGCCACTCCTTTTTGGAAATGCAATACTTTGCTGTCATCACTCTTATAGAACACTGTATAACATTATACTTAAATCTCTAGTTGATTACAATGAATTTTCAAATACTACCTTGCTGCTGGTATATCTGGATCAGCATATATGGTTATACCTCTTTTTGTTGGCCAGTATGCCGAAGATTCAACACACTGTAAAAAAAAAAAAATTTTTTTTTTCAGAAAGATATATATTCTTTTGGAACCAAAATTCCATGACTTATTCTCATAAACAACAATTCCAGCCAGTTTTCACACACACACAGATATGGAAGAACAAAGAACTGGAAAGTTGGGCAATTATGCCATTGCTATAACCCCTCGATTGAAACGTCCAGATAGTAGGCAGCTGGCATGTCAGATATGTATGCATATGTTTATTTAGGGACAGAGTCTCACCCTGTCACCCAGGCCGCAGTGCAGTGGCACGATCATAGCTCACTGTAACCTCAAAGTCCTGGGCTCAAGTGATCCTCCTGCCTCAGCCTCCTGAGTAGCTGGGACTACAGGCATGCACCACCACACCTGGCTCATTTTTTAGTTTTCCGCAGAGACGGGGTCTCGCTCTATTGCCTAGGCTGGTCTTGAACTCCCAGCCTCCCAAAGTGCTAGATCACAGCCACCCACTGGGCCCTTCAGATAATCAGTATTTAAAATCTGTAATTACTTTCACACCTGTGTTGTCAAAGGGACTGAAAGGCAGGTTAGATTCGAACTTAACTATTAGAATGTCCCCAAATCCCAGATACACACACTCTTGTTAAAATGAGAATAAATATTCAATTTTGTAGGGAAGCCACTGGGCCAAGAACAAGAGCGTAGCACAAGATGAGCTGGAGGTATCTTGTTCTTTCAAAATAAGCAAACATGCATACTATATTTTTTCATGAAAAACTATAACAGCCAAGGATTTTTGAATAGAAAATATAGTTTCTATTCATTGTTCCCAATAGAATCTCATGGTTCCTAATGGCTTTCAAAAGAGAATGTTCTAAAATCAATATTATATAAACTTTATATTTAAGGAACATTTAAAATATATAACCTTATTTATATCTTTGAAAGAGCTGCAATGCTGTTTCTTTTCAGATTTATCTTTTGGTGAATCTCTCAATGAATCCACATGACATTTTATAGTTTTATCTGCAAAATAAAAATAGTGTAAAAAAAGCTTCCCTAAAAATAGTATTAACATAGAATATAGGACAAAAAGTAATAAAACATAAATACCATTATAAAATCTTAACACATAAAATTATTATGGAATAGAGTTTTGTATTAAACCTTGCTTGAGAGAATTAAATTTTAAAATCTTGTTTCAACCTTTATCGTAAAAAGATTTACAAGTTCTAACAATTCCCATACCAGATTGCTAAGAATGGAACCTAATTTATTTTCCCAACTTGGCAGAGTGTATTTCCTTAAGAGGGCCACGATAATGTCTCTCAGCATCACACCCTAAGCCCCAGTGAGAGGCGGGGTCTGCATTCCCTTCCTAGGAAGCTGGGTGGGCTCAGAACAGCATGGAAGTGATGCCACTCTCGACTTCCATGACGAGATCACAAAGGCGCCGTACTTGTGACTTGCTCTCCTGGATGCTCATTTTTGGAATCCAGCTACTGTGTTGTGAGGAAGTAGCCATACAGAAAGGTATTTCAGATGACACTTTGGCAATTCCTATAAACATTCACATACTTTACGATCCGACCATTTCACTCTTAAATAGTTCCACAAAAATAAATGAAAACATATGCCCACAAAGTCTTGCAAAAGAACGCTAATTGCAGCTTTATTTATAATAGTTACAACCTGAAAGCAACCCCACTGTTCATGAATACAAGAACGGATAAATAAACCACGATATATTCATACCATGGAACACTACTCAGCAAAAAAAAGGATGGAACTTCTAATCCATGCAACAAGGAGAAATCTGGCAGACACATTAAGACTGAGCAAAAAAAGCTCACAAACTTGAAAAACTAAGCTATAAGGATAGAAAGCATAGCAACAGCTGTCTTTGGAGGGGAGGGGGACCTAAACTTAATAGGGATTTAGGTGATATAGCTTTAAACTTTTGTTAAACTCATTAAACTGTATGTTTAAATTTGTGCATTTTACTCTCAGTAATTATGTACCAATAAAAATTTGTAAAATGAAAAACTTTTGAAATAAAATATCCAAGAAATAAAATAACGGACAGCATTTATGAAACAAAACAGGTGAACAGACAAACATAAAAAAGAGCCAATTAGAACTCTAAGCAATAAAAAGTCATCATCAAATTGAAAACTCAAAAGATGGACTAAATATTAGGCTAGAAGAGAAAAATGGTAAACTAAAAAATTAAGAAAATCTCTCAGAAATCAGTTCAGAGAAATAGAAGATAGAAAATACAAAAAAGAGGCTAAGAGAAATGAGTGACAGATGAGGAAACAGAGACCTGTGTCTGTCTGACAGATTCAGGAAGAGAAGAGGAAGAAAAAAGTCTTTAACGATGTTAACATCTAACACTCTTCAAAAACTCAAGTTAGACATGAATTCTGTAATTGAAAAATTCCAAGTGTCAACAGAATACATTTTGAACCATCTACTTGTAATCACACCATAAAGAAACTGCAGAAATAATAAAGATAAAAAGAAAATCTAAACAGTCAATTGACAAGACATACCACTTACTTACAAAGAAAGACCAACAGATTTATAAGAATATTGAGTACTACCTTCAATGCTCAAAGAAAATAGAACTAAGAACCTAAAATACTGCATCCCGCTTAACTACTCCTTTACTTTCACATACCCTACCTACAGGCCCCTACTAGAAGATCTGCTGAAGTATGGACTTGAGAAAGAAGAAAAATAAACCAGTAGTATGAGAATATTAATAATACAACCAACATTTACTTAGTGTTTATAATACATCAAGAACTAGTCCACTAAATGATTTACATGCATTAACTAATTCAGTGTTATGTGACAGGATTTTACTTTATTGAATTATGTTACTGAATTCTATATGGCTCCTATATGACACAATTATTTCCCACTTTCTCAGATAAGGAAAAGGAGGCTCAGAAAGGTGAGAGAACTTACCTATGTTTGCTCAGCTAATCAAGCACAGATCTGGGATTCAAACCCAAGCACAGTTCAGCTCCAAAGAACTTAAACAAAAACAGTTCAAAATGTGCATGTTCAACAAGTTAAAACCAAATTCTAGAAAACAGTGAGAACAAATATAGAAGACTTTTAGACTAGAAAAGGTAAGGTTCTTGATGTGAGAAGGCTAGGCAATGATTACCTTGAAACTTTGCTAGAAAGTATAAGTATATAAAAAAATTTAGGCCAAGAGAAATGAAATATATAAAAGAAAAATGGGAAAAAGTAAAAGAAAAAAAGGTCAAGTTAAGAAGAAGCAGAAAACAGAGGAAAAAAGCAAAGAAAAATCATGGTCAATTGAAAACACATAATGAGATGATCAAAATAAGTCCAAATATGTGTTTAATCACAACAAATGTATGATTTACTAAAAAATCGTTAAGTGGCATTCATATTAAGAGAAATACAAACGGACACTACTTTAGGATATTATTTCTCACTGTAGACTGAAAAAATTCAAAAACTTGAAACTCTCTGGCTGGTGAGGCTATGGGCAAACAGGCACAGTCTCCTAGACTCCTGGTGGACTCCAGGATGGCACGGTGCCTGCAGCACCCGGCAATATATAATAAATCATTCTTTGACCCAGAAATCCTCTTCCAGGACTCTACCTTGAAGATGCGTCTCCACAAATACAAAATAATATATACCTGAACAAATGGATACCCGCATGGAAAAAACAAAACAAAACCTTGACCCTTACCTCACATCATCAATTTGAAATGGATCATAGAACTAAACGTACACAGGGAAAACAAAGATTTTTTATAAAGGACACAAAATCATAAAGGAAAAAATATTGTTAAGTTGGAATGAATTAGTGTGAATTAGGGATAAGAGAACTAATCTGTCATAGAAGTTAAGACAATGTCTAAGATAGATAGGCCTAGTAATAGTAAAATGTACATAATTACTTCAAAATTTAGAGACAACTACCAAAATAAATAGCTTTAAAAAATGAGTTTACCTCTAGGGAACAGCCTGAGCTGAGAGGAGGCTGCACAAAGTTACTTCTCATTATAGTCTTTCTGTAATGTTTGATTATTTAATCAAATATTTAAGTATTACGTTTTGATTTTAAAAAATGTAAGTCTCTTTTGAATCTTGTATAAAAATAGAAGAAAAATATAAGGCAACTTCAAACAGAAGTACCAAAAATTAACTCAAATACAGTTGAAATAGCTTCACGCTATGATTAAAGGGAAATCTTTACTTGGGTAAGTAACATCTGATAATTGTTTTGCACATGACAATCCAGTCACACCTCACATCAGCTTTTTTGTTGTTCATCATAACCTTTTCCTTTTCAAACATATTCATAGTTCATTCCAGCACTGACTGCGGTTAGTGGGAAACAGTTACCACTCAGCGATCCAGGGCTACTTAAAATAATTATGACACATTCAGACAACGGAAAGCTGTGCAATGATTAACCACAGTGATGTAGACACCTGGTGTTTCTACTGCTGCAATGGAAAGGACAAGAGTACGAATGGAAATAATACGTCCACGTCGACAACAAGGGCTACCTGCAGCAGTAATTCTCACCTGGGACCCCCTACGGGAGGCATACCCACATCTGGGACAGTGGCCACATGTGCTGCGGGCTGCCACGAGCCAGACGCGGTGCCGAGCACACTCTGCACGCAGAGGGCCACCCACCCACTCCTGAAAGGGAGGGGCCAGCACCTCCCCATGTCCCAGAAGAGGAGGTGGGACCAACACCCTGACAGCCTCACATCGGAGACTATGTCCTTAATCAAATGCTATACTGGCTATATTTGACCTAGAAAGAAGTTCAGCCATACATTAGGTAAAAAACACTACAAAGAAATATGTATAATAGGTCCCCATTTCTGTGAGATAAAGCTTTTACACGTTTCCTCTGCAAAACTTTGGAAAGACTCTAAAATTGTAACAAGTAGGTAGGCAAGATGACATGTTTTTACAATTTTGAGTGTCTTTATCTATGATAAACCGCATTGCCAAAGTAATTAAAAATAATTTTAAGTGTAGGGAATATTTTAGTTGGCTGATGCTTTAGTTCAGTTGTGGTTCACCAGGGACGCACAAGAAATAGCACACCTGCGGGAACACAGGTAAGTCCTCACTAACATTGTCAGTGGTTCTTGGAAACCGTGACTCTAATCTCAACAATGTACAGCGTGTCCTCGAGTAACGTTTCGTTCAAGGTCATTTCACTACAAAGTCATTTCACTTACAGTCAGTTTCCAAGAACCCACCGATGACGTCAGGTGAGGACTTTCTGTTCGTACGTCCAGCGTAAGAGTGACGTGGTGGAGGAACTGCCACAGAGGCTGACAAATCCGACTTGTGTCCAGCAATTCCACTTCATTAACTGTCTTGAAGACATGGAATTAAAGACTAGCTATTTCTGCCCTCATAAGTGTGTCTTCCTTATTTTTATGCACCCTATTGCTTAAAAAAAAATCGATCATAAATACGTATGTATACACTGAGGACAAGTAGTAATTACTGGTCTGTGGCTGGGCTGGAACAAGTCAGTCCCACACGTGAGCCAGTGCCGGCTGTGTTCTTTACGTTATGTTAAAATCTCCAAGTGTAGGCTGCGGGGCAAATTATCTCTATCAGCAACTACATCCTAAATTGGTTATATTGAATTAAGAAAAAAGAGAATTACCATATCCTTTCTAAACAGCCTGTAAAATCTTTAGATATTTTATTCTTTTATGCTACCTATAAAATAAATCAAACAAGCAGAACTCACCCTGTATTGCAGTAGTTGGCCCCAGGTCACCAACACCACCCTTACACCACGTATGCTGGAGAGACTGTGCCAGAAAATTTAAGCCACGTGAATCTGACAAAGAGAATAAATTTCACAATTAAAGCATGAAATAAAACCCAAAATAAAAATGTGAATTCTTGGTATAACTTCTGCTTTTGCCATAAGATTACGGGAGACCTAACTAGGGGGACTAAAAACTGAGTTGTAGCGAGAAACGTTTCAAGTTGTTCCATGCATGGTCCACGACTAACTCTTCTCATATTTTTATGCTAAGAGTCGTTTGTAATACACAGTTCTTCTTCTTCTTTTTTTTTTTTTTTGGGAGACAGGGTCAGGCTGGTCTCGAACTCCTGAGCTCAAGCCATCCTCCCATCTTGGCCTCCCAGCGTCCTGGGATTACAGGCGTGAGCCACCGCGCCCACCCTGTAATAAACAGTTCTTTTTAAAGTGTCTGAAAATCTAAATATTTAAAACCCTGTCTTGTTAATATGTTTAAACTACAAATACCTGGACTTCTAAAAACAAAACTCAACATTAATAAGAAACTGAGGACAGTTTTTTCCTGGTCTCATAAAAACAAACTGTACCAGCGTTAGGACTGTAAAACCTGTCACAGGCTCATCAGGATTAAACTTTAAATATTAAACAGAGTCCGAGCCTCTGTCCCCATGTGGAGGAAAGTTTGTACACCTTATATCAATAAGATTATAAATAAAACAATTTAAAGGAAATAGATATTGGTGAGAATCCACTCACTTTCTATTCCTTGAAAATCTTTTCCTTGCAAAAACATTGGCCAAAGAGTAAGTGCTGGATTGAGTTTATTGGAGAAGGATGCTGACTTTATATTCAATCTTGGTTTCTCTAAATAATCAAGGCTTTTATTCTCTGTGGGTGATATATAACAAGCGAAGTTCTTTGCGACAAGATCATCATTAACGCAAACCTGTAAAAATTTAAACACTCCATGGATAATAAGACAAATACAGTCAAGTGACTGTCAAGAAAATATTTTAAAGTAACCTCAAATTTCAATCTTCAGAAAAATTATTTTATAGAACATAATTTATTTTCTCTTTCTTTTTCTTTCTTTTCTTTTTTCTTTTTAGAAGACAAGATCTCACTGTGTTGCCCAGGCTGGTCTCGAACTCCTGGGCTCAAGCGATCCTCCCACTTCGGCCTCCTGAGCAGCTGGGACACAGGCACACGGAACTACACTCGGCTTTTTTTTTTTTTTTTTTTTATAGAACATGATTTGATAGAAACAGATCTGACTTCTGCTCTGGCAGTGGTGAACTAAATACTTCTCACCAATCCTAATGAGAAAAACAGCAAGGATCTGCATTAAATATACAAAACCTCTTGAAGGCTCTGGAAAGCTAACACAACTGGCCAGGCAAAGATCCGGCAGGAGGACAAAGACGAAACACTAACCATAAAAGGAAAAACTGACAAATTAAATTTGCTCAAAATTTTAAATTTCTGCTTCTCAAAAGAGAATGAAGAGATGGGGCAAAAATATTTTAAAATCAAGTATCTGGATGGCCATGTATCCAGAATACATAAAGAACTCTTGAAACTCAATAAAAAGCAAACTCAATTAAAAAACGGACAAAAGATCTGAATGAATACTTTATCAAAGATATATGGTTTGCAAATAAGCATATAAAAGTATCATAAGTCATTAGGGAAATGCAAGTTTAAACCACAATGAATTGCCACTACACACCTATCAGAATGACCGTACAAGTGACACAGAGGACACCTGGAACTCTCATTGCTGATGGGAATGTAAAAATGGTCAAGCACTTTGAAAAACAATTTGGCAGTTCCTTAATACCTGCAATATCATCCAAAAGTTTAACTCCCAGGTATTTACCCAAGAGAAACGAAAGCACAGGTCCACAGGAGGACTTGTGTGAATATCTGCAATAGCCCTAAACTGGCCACTCGCTCAAACGTCCATCAACAAGAGAACAGATACCCTGCAGTACGTCCACACAACGGGAGAGTACCTGACAATAAAAGCAACGAACCACGCACACACGCAGCAATGTGGATGCGTCTCAAAATAATTCTGCTGAATGAAAGAAGCCAGGCAGAAAGAGAGGACACTCTGGGACCCGTCCCTGTGCACCCTCTGGGAGCTAGAAAAGGATTGTGGGCCCGATTTTCTTTCTCTGGCAGTTATGACCTCATGCACCCATCACAGGCTAAGCACGGACCTCCCTGCCTTCTGCACGTCACCACCTTGAAGTAAGAGCAAGTCATCATCAGCATGCAACATCCATGGTGAGAAAAAAGATCTACTTTTGAAAAGCAAGAAGAAAGCAAGACAACAGAGAATTTATTTTAAGAAGGATGTTTTACAAGACTGGTCCTACAGCCAACATTCTGGCTTTTTACCAAGTTGTAAAATAAGCAATGAAAAGTCATAGGGAAGACCAACCAAGATGTGGAGAACTCAAATGCAACATCAACAACAACAAATGAACCTATTACAAAAGAATAACCATCACGCTGAGAGGGTGGGAAAGAGAAAAACAAACCTAAGGAGCTTTGGAAAACACTATTTTGGCTGCATGATGCTAGGGCTAAAGACAAATTCCTTTTGCACAGGAATGCAGCTTAGCAATTCTGAAACTACCTTCTGTGAATAGTGGGATTAGTCAAATGAGTATCCTGTGGCTAAGGAGAGCAGGTTTCTCACTGTTGGAGAAAGGTGTTAAGAGTAGGGAGGAAAAAGGGTTAGAAAGAACCCTGTGGTGCTAGATCGAAATCAGAGTTATCAAAGCTCTTAATGTATGTACAGATGGATGCAGAAATAAATACAGATCGTGCGTGTGCATGAGTTAGTGTGTGTACATGTATTTCCAAACTCTTCTCTGAGCGGATCTACAATCAATGACTTCCCAGCAGCACCAAGCACACCTGGCGCCCTCATCTTCCCGTCCCCATCGCACTGTCACACAGAAGGACCAGGGCTTCTGGGAGAAGGGGCTGATCCCAGGGCTGGGTCTGGAACGTGACGAAATGATCCTGGAACATATTGTGGTGCCAGAAAGTAAGGAGTGTTCAAGCAACAATGGTGCGTGTTGAAAGAACACGAAAGCCCCTCTGAAGAAGCTTCTAATGGCCAAAATCCAAGGCAATCTGAGCAAGACAACAATGATAGTAATGGATGATAACCCCAAATTAAAATAAATATACAAAAGTCCATACTAATATAAATTGTCAACTAAATTAATAAATGGGCGAGGAGGGACAGTTGTTATAGAATTCCAATTAAAAGTGTAGAAAGATTGATGAACGAGGCAAACACCACAATAACAAGCTTTTACAGGCAAGAACCATTGATGGATATTTGCATAGTCCCAAAGTATCTCTCCATAAGATACTTATTAATGTCAACAGGAAAATAGTAACTCTGCACAGGAAACACCTGGCAAACACATTAGCCAGGTGATCACCATTAACATGACTGGTAATCAGAGTAACAGCATGACCCCTGCTGAGACGCACTAGGAAGGGCACAGTGTCACTCTGCGGCATTCTTGCCCAAAACGTACAGCTTCAATCTCATTATGAGAAAACATCAGGCAAACCCAAATTGAGTAACATCCTACAAAATAACTGGCCAGCGCCCTTCAAAGGGGTCAAGGTCACAAAAGGTGAGGAAAGACTGAGGAACTGTCACAGCCTAGAGGACATTAAGGGGACATGGCAAACAGTTGCAATGTGGGGTGTGGGATCAGATCCTAGATCAGGAAAAGTTAAGTTAGTGGGAAAACTGGCAACGTTCAAATCAGGTCTGCAAGGTCGAGCTCGATGGCTCACACCTGTAATCCCGGCACTGTGACAGGCCGACGTGGGAGGGTGGCTTGAGGCCAGGAGTTGGAGGCTGCAGTGAGCTATGATCACTCCACTGCACTCCAGCCTGGGCGACAGAGTAAGACCCTGTCTCTAAAAACAAACAAAAGCCAAACAAGGTCTGTAGATTTTTAATAGCATATTGTACAAGGTTAATTTTCTGGTTTTAATAACTGTACTACATGACGTTAGCATCGGGTGTTGGGTCAACCTGGGCAAATCTCTGCACTATTTTTGCAACTCTTCTGTAAGTCTGAAATTACTTCACAATACAATTTAAAAAAAATCTGTGGTTAAGGTGACAGCCCTAGAGCTGCACCCTGCGGCCCCCCTCTACCCTCGCGCCACCCTGCAGAAAGGGCAGCCAGCCAAAATGCCAGCGGCTGATGCCGGGGGTGAGCAGGCTGCTCACTCACGATGTTCGATTTCTTCCTGCTGATGTTACCTGAATTCCTTACAATGAACACATATACAAACGAGGAAATCTGGGGAGAAAAGGTAGTAAACTAACAACACAGCAGATGAATGTGTTTATAGAAATGATGTCCTTGTATAAAAAAAGTTCTATATTCATCACTGTAGAACAACTTCTTGCCCACTGCTAAATAAAACACTGAAGTCATTTTTTAAAGTAATCAAAAGAAGAAAGCACAGTCCTGGCCAACTTTTAACCTAAGGCAGACCTCAAAAGATTAAGATAATTTCTATGCTGTGTGAATTACAGTGTCTTCCTTAGCATTTATTCTTTATTAGAGTAAAACTTAAAATAATGATAAAATATTTTAAAAATGTAATTCTTTCACTCACTTTTTCATTTTTTATAGTTACATAAAGGTAAACCTCAAAAGTATCTTCTTCCACAGCACATAATTTGGCTTCCACCCGGGTAGTTGCTAAACAGTACAAATGAAAACACAAATCAGCTGATACTGCAAGTATACCTGAAAAAATTAGGACTATTTCCCCCAGTCAATCTCTGCTAACCCGTGAAGAGGACGCAGCACCACAGTGGCAGGCAGGACCTGGGGAGAGCTGCGAGGAAAGGGCCCTCCGGACGCGGCAACGGGTCACGTGTCCTCTGCCACCCGTGGGCACCTCCTCAAGTAAGCGTCCTGGTCCTTTCTTCTCTCCCGATGACTCCCAGGCCCAAATTTCCAGTCACAGTCTTGCATCTGAGAGTCGTTCTACCCCTTCCAACGCCCCCCAGGGCGGAGCACTCGGCTACTCTATCGGAGACTTCATAACCCAAACCGCAGCTCCCTCCGTGGGTACCTGTCGGGCACTATGCTAAGTCCTTCATAAACCTTATTCCATTTTTACCACACCCTCTGAGATAAGTACTGTCCTTGTCACTTCACAGGTGAGAAGACCAGGTTCTGAGAAGGTTAAGGAACTCGCCTGAGGCCGCACAGAAAGAGGTGTCTGCCTCCTGCAGACCCCGTGTCCTCTCCCAGCAACCCCCATGGCTCACAAGGAACAAAACTCCTAACCCAGCCACCTCCCACGTTCAAAGCTTCTGGCTTTTCCTTTACCCAGCCAATGGCCCGGCACAGGAGAGGGGCCAGAACCCGGCCAGGTACCACCCAGTGTGCCAGGCATTTCCCACCGACCAGCTCTCGGGAATAGCCCAAAGAGGCAGGCACAGGTATTTGACTCCTGACCGCCAGGGGCTGGGACAGATGCCACAAATGAGACTATGTTTTATGGTCACTGACATAAAACAAAGAGAGCACACTAAATAGGCAAAGACATTCTGTACTTCTTAAATCAGCAGTAACAATTATTACACAATAAGATCCGTTTACCATCCGTTGCTCACTAAAAGCCAGGGTTTTCATCAATTGCTGGTCCAATAAAACGCACATAAATTTATTTTGCAGTGCTGCAGCTTTCACGCAAACTAAGAGGCAGGCATCGCTGCGTAGGGGGTCCTCTACACAAACAGCCCCCTCCAATTTCAGCCGTCAACTACTGTGGCCCACGTTCACCCGCCAAGTTCGGCGGTGCGGTTACTGCGACACCCGGAGTGGAGGAAGCTCCAGGCAACGCAGGAAACCTGCATGAGGAGGGTCAGGCGGCCAAGCAGACATCTCGAATCCCCTCGCCAACAGGTTAGGCCACTCTGGGTGCCAGGTCAAGGCAGGCTGCGGCCATCAGGCGTGCACTGGCCTTACCTTTTAGAATGTTCTGAAAGTACTGGATAGCCGCGCTGTCCCACTTCTTGGCAGGTCTGGAACAGTGAACACGTGCAACTCCGTTAAACAAACGTCTGAGGCCAGTACAGGAAACTCACATCATTTTGTAAACCACACACTGGATGTTTCTCACATTTCGTACTGAACACGTGATGCAGATAACAAGGAGCTCAGCTCTGGGGTGAACATCCAGCTGCGTCCCGCACGGCACTGCTCCCGACACTGCCGGTGCCAGAGCAGACGCTTCCCTCTGAGAAGGACCCACGCCCACCACCTCCGCATCGTCTGTTGTGACACTGTCATCCCCTGTGACCTGTGACAAACCCATCCCCAACCAGAACACAAGCAGAGACTCTGTGCAGCGTCCGGCACAGACTGGCACAGAGGGCAGCTCAGGACGTGCTGGCTAACGCACCCTGAAGAAGCCGTCACGGGAAAGCCAGCCACCCCCGTCCCGCGGTACCCTCCCTCTGCCCGCTCTCCCACCCTCCCACCCTCTCCCACTCCACCGCTACCATCGTGCCCTTCCTACCCCTTCCCCGGGCTTTGGAAAGAAAACCATAGGAAAACCGTAGGGAACAAAAAACAGGAGAAACCAGGACTTGGAGGCAAGGAACAAAAATAAAATAAAAATTAACGTTAGAATGATAAATTTTATGTTTCTACTGGTTTTATTTATCAGAGATGCCACCACCGTCCTCTAAGGGTTGTTTTAAAGATCAAATGAGGTGACGGACATAAAACAGCCCAGTGCCTGATGTAATCATTATTCAAAAATCTTAGTTATTTTTTATTTTTACTAAGAAAGATCCTAAGCAATTGAAGAGAATTACAAAGGATTTCTAAAAGGAGGTAGTAAAATAAAGACAGTGGTTCTAAAACCTTACTACACACAAAAAATTTACCTAATACGCTTTCTTAAAAAAAAATATATAGTATAGTCCTAATAAGAAAACAGCACACAATCTAAGAGAAAACTCAACCTAGTACGTGAACAGGTAAATCAATCTCTCTCATCACACACACACACACACACACACACACAAACCATATGAAGAGATACCCAACTTTGCAAATCCAAAAAATACAAATTAAAACAAAATATCAGTTTCATCCAGCAATCAAAAAGTCTAACAATATTTAATATTGTGTGGGGGAAAAAAACAGTACTTTCTATACTCCAGAGTTGGCAGTATAAGTTGCTACAACCTTTTTGGAGGCAAATTTGATAAAAATTGTAATACACATCTTGAGAAAGATGCTACAGTGCAAGCACAAAGATATCACATGTCAAAGAAGGTGATCAAAACCCAGTAAGATGACATGTTCATGGCCCTTTGCCTACATTGGGGGTATCCTAGGGTGGGTGCGTTGAGGGTGGGGAAGGCCCCTGAAGACCCCTGCAGTGCTGGGAAGGGGGTCACGCAGGTACGAGTGAGGAAGACAGGAAAGGGACTGCTTCTGCAGGCGAACTGGGCTGTGCAGGCTGGCGCCCAAACCTCACCTGGAAAGTCAGCCGCTGGCTGCTCTGAAGAGGGACAGCAGAGGGGCAGGGGGTGCTGCGTGCCGGGGACCCCCACGCCCAGAGGCTCTCATGAATGGTGGTATGGGCTGACTGCAGGGCAGCCTGGTGGAGCCCCCTGGCCTCAGCAGAGACAAGCTGGCCCGTTACCACTTCAGTGCAGATTCCAAGGCCAGCCACAAGAGTGACGCATTCGCCACCTCAAGGGAACTGCAGGTGATGGGGGCTGGGGGACAGTGGAGAATGGGAAAGTCTCCAAAGAGCCCACAGAAGCATCCACGAGAGAGGCAGCTTCCAAGTTCAGAGAGCACCTGCAACATCAACAGGACGTGCAAATGCCGTCAGAACTGGGCTGCTCCCTGTGGCTTTTCTTTCCATAATGCCAGTCGCGGAGAGTGACGAGAGGAGGAGCACCGGTGGGAGGATGGGACTGCCCCACAGACCACAGGAGACAGAACTCAAGCCACTCGGCAGTGCTCGTCCAAGACAGCAGAGATTGCACCCATATCCCACAGGGTCCTGCCCAGTGCACGGATCCCTCCTGTACAAGCATCAGCAATGGGGCAAATACTAGGAAAAAGGAGCAAAGATGGGGGGGCAGCGTATATGTCTCCACATCTGTTTCATACAGGTTTATCTACGTTCTAGTGGGAATGTATGGTGCAAATGGTTGAGAAACAACCTAGCTGTCTATCAAGAGGGGAATGGTTACATACAACATGTCAATTATATCCACCCATGAAAAGGCTAAAGGTAGGAAGGAGAGGTACAAGTATCAGCAAAGAGCTTCAACAGACATTGTTAAGTTAATTTTGCAAGAAAAATAGCATGTTCTAATTTTCATTGAAAGTTCCATGCACATATGTGTGCATAAAAGCACTGACAAAAGTCTGGGAGTTCAGAGCCTGAAGAGACCAGAGGCCTCCCAGGAGGGAGGATGTGGGCCCAGGGCAGAATGCAAGGAACTTTTTCTTTAAGTGCTCCATGAGCCTGTGTTTTATGAATGTGCTCTTTACAGTTAACTTGCTACTTTTTACAGGTTTTTAAAAAAAGGCAAATGCACAGAGCCCAGGCCCTGCTCCAAATGCCCCAACCACAGTCCCTGGGGTGGGGGCTGCCGGGGGAACCCTGCTGCCTCACAAGGCTTGACAGACACTGAGAGGCCACATCCCAAAGAACCAAGAGACCTCCTGCTTGGCACTTGCACAGAGGAATTGATTTCATAACATCATACACTTGATCTAAGGCTTGTACTAATGACTCAAACTACTTAAGAAGCTGTACTTACGCAATTTCAGCACTGTCTTCGCAGAAGTCAATGTGTAAAGTGACAGGTTTTGTGCAGTAGAGGCTGAATTTTTTTGCTCTGTAGGGAAGCTGCATAAAAGACTCTATTGCAACTCGGATGCTTCAAAGTGAAAGAGAAACAGTTCCATTACAGAGAAAAATTATACACAGCATACTCCTTTAAAGTACACCTATATAGCCAACATACTTAATGTAAAACAAAACACACAAAAAACAATTGTGTTTCTAACATGGCCACCAACAGTGCTTTATTTGGCCAATGACGCAAAAAACTGTTTCTTGGGCGTTGAGCAAAATCTTACTCCTTTTACACATAAAGCACAGTTATATATACGGTACATAAACAGACACGACATCTGTGGCATTAAAATTTCATGGCACAGGGCAGGAGTTTAGGGGAAAAAGTCTAATAAGGTTCTGTGGGTTGAAAACTACTAGGCAATAATGAACTAACCTGGATGCAAATTCTACTCAAGATTTTTAAATATCAATTTTCAATACTGACCACCTGAAAATGTCTGTAAATGAACAGATGTTTTAACAGTATTTGCCAACTTTTCACCAAAGAGCTGAAGGAAAAAGATTTGACAGTAAGAAGTTCAACATTTTTATTTCCATCCTTCTTCCGGCAAAGAACAGGTCATCACTTCAACACACTCTTTCAGCGGGAGCTGGTTCTCCTCCCGGGGCCCAGCGTGCCCAGCACCGGCAGCCTGGCCGGCTTTTGCTCAGAGAGGCCAGAAGAGGGTGGCAGCACTAACTGCCCCTCGAGGCCTCCTTGTGCTCTGTGTAGTCATACGATTCTCTTGCCCCAAACAAATACAGCACCAAATGCAAAAAGAAAATCTCCTCAAACAGATAAGCACAATAGTTATTTTCATAGCAATTATGGTTATATTATACAAAGGTGCACAATCACGAGTCAGAAGGACGTCTACTTTTCCCTTAAGTATCTGCAAATTTCCAATAAGCCCCTCTGCCATGAAATTCTTCTATCCAAGAGATACCTATTATTGCAACTGAAATCTATTTGGTATTGCTCTTCCTTCCGTGAAGGAACAGTCCTCACACTTATTTATTAAACTGACATCCTCTTACTCTGGGACAGGAAACTATGAAAAAATTATCACAAAATGCCAAGACTGGCTTGTTGGTAGTGTTTTCTAATGAACTATGACGTGTGGTCCCAGAATCACCGAAGGCCGGACAGTCACCATCCAGCTACCAGCTCATTCTGTCTCCCCACGTCATGCGATGGCCACACCCTCACTGTGCAAAGCAGGACAAGCAGGAACACATACTTGAGTGTATGCTCTGCTCTCTGCAACGCGAGGTTGTCATCGCAACCTCCCCCTTCGGTGGGGACAAGAAGAGTTTCTCCACCTTCTGGTGTGTCCTTGCAGCCCCGCCCTCCTGAAGCAGCCACTGCATCCAGACCAGGAGAGCAGCTGGCAAAGAGCCCCCAGACAGAGCGAACAGCCTGAACACGCCCCACCCTCCCCAGGAAGGCGGAGGAGCGTCAGAGCCACCTGAGTTTTCGTTCTGATCACCTGCTCTTGCAGTCAGTGCACGCGGAATTGGAACCTCCAAGTCTTCTCTTCTTGAAGCTAAAAAAAAGCCACTTCCATTTTTTTCCTCAAAGGGTAATGACCTTTACTCACTTACTTTAAAAACTGACATTCTCCTTTAAAACTGGCATTTGTCTCCATTAAGACTGTAAGGCAAAATAAATACATACGTACTTTTTAGACTTCACTGGAATGTACTTAGCAAAGTCCACAAGGAAACATTCTGCCAGGTAGTGGTCTGCTGAGGACATGATTGATTTAATAATGGCCCTGCACCAGCACTTTAGCTCCTGACAATAAACCACACAAACCTACAAAATAAAAAGGAAGCGTTTTTAAGTTCCGTGTTAAAATCTCTAGTCATACAATGAGAATTAAAAGATACTCTCGGCCGGGCGCGGTGGCTCACGCCTGTAATCCTAGCACTCTGGGAGGCCGAGGTGGGCGGATCGTTCGAGCTCAGGAGTTCGAGACCAGCCTGAGCAAGAGCGAGACCCCATCTCTACTAAAAATAGAAAGAAATTATATAGACAGCTAAATATATATATAGAAAAAATTAGCCGGGCATGGTGGCGCATGTCTGTAGTCCCAGCTACTCGGGAGGCTGAGGCAGTAGGATTGCTTGAGCCCAGGAGTTTGAGGTTGCTGTGAGCTAGGCTGACGCCACGGCACTCACTCTAGCCTGGGCAACAGAGTAAGACTCTGTCTCAAAAAAAAAAAAAAAAAAAAAGATACTCTCAAAATCATCTCAGCCTACATTTACCTTACAACAGAGAAAAGAGATGCCAGGAGGCTGGACCTGGCCAGGTCAACACCATCTGCCGGTAAAGGCACCTCAGAAGAAAACAGGCCACCTGGATTCTAGTTCACTGTTTTTCTTACTTCTATCATTTTGGCTCCTTAACTAAGGATGATTTTTAGATCAAAATAAGCTTTACCGTCTTAAATCAGCAAACGGTGCTTGCAAATGATTATCACGTACCAGACCAACAGGAAACTGCAACCCGAGGCTCACCCTCCCCATTCCCTTCCCCCAGCTGCTGTCGTCCTCTAACACGGCTCACTGCCCGCCGTAATGGGACGCTGGATCACGACTCGAACTCTTGTCTGCTTGGTACACTGCCCAGTATAGACTAAGGTTTCCAAAACTACCTGTTGCATGGTTGAATAAACACACATGGTCCCTGACTTACAATGGTTTGACTTAGAATTTTCAACCTTATGACGGTGTGAAACTGTTGCAATTTCAACACAGCGTGCAGTATTCAATAAATTACACAGACATTCCACACTTTATTGTAAAACAGGCTTTTGTGTTAGATGATTTTGCCCAACCATAGGCTAATGGAAATGTTCTGAGCACGTTTAAGGTAGGCTAGGCTAAACCATGACGTTCGGTGGCTTAGGTGTACTAAGCGCATTTTGACTTCACGATATTTTCAGTCCATGATGGGTTGGTTGGTCAGGACATAACCCCACCGTAAGTCAAGGAGCATCTGTAAATGCCTGTAGTCCCTTTTCAGGGGAACCACCCTGTCGAAGTGCCAGCCCTTGGCATCCTGACCATACTACAGCCAACTCGACTGGCAATCCACAGACAGGTAAACCGTGTGCTAACCACGGGCTTACAGAGTGGCCCAGCAAGGAGAGCTGTGCCCACACAGGGAAGAAGTGGGCCTGTGCAGACTGCTGTCCTCAGGAATTTAAGTTGACAAATATAATGCAGCCACACGGCAACGGACAGGGTTCCTGAGAACCTTGCTCAATTCAAAACCTCAATAATTTAAGAAAAATCCTGACAAAGGATGGGGGACATTTCTATTTAATGCTAAAGTCAAAGCAACTTGTAGGAATGGTATGAACAGTTAATAATTCACACAGCCAGTCAGACTTTGAAATTGTGTTCTATCAGGGCTTCCACTAGCCAAAACTGGAATAATTTAAGCATCAGGAACAACAATGATTACAAATGATAAATATATCAAAAACCATGAGATAAAAATAGTGCAGGCATACCTAGTAGATATTATGGTTCAGTTGCAAACCACCACAGTACAGCAAATATTGTAATAGAATCACGAATTTTTTGGTTTCCCAGTGCATATAAGAGTTATGTTTATACCGCAGTCTATTAAGTGTGTAATGCATAGTCTATTAAGTATGCATTATGCCTAAAAAATGTATGTACCTTACTTTAAAAATAACTTATTGCTAAAAAATGCTAACAATCATCTGAGCCTTCACCGAGCCACAGTCTTTTTGCTGGAGGGTCTTGCCTGGATGTCGACAGCTGCTGATTGATCAGAGTGGAGGCTGCTGAAGGCTGCGGTCTCTGTGGCAATTTCTTAAAATAAGACAACAATGAAGTTTGTGGCATCTATTGACTCTTCCTTTCACGAAAGATTTCTCTGTAGCATGTGAAGCTGTTTGATAGCATTTTGCCCACAGAACTTCTTTCAAAATTGGAGTGAATCTTCTTAAACTGTTTACTGCCACTACTTTGTCAAGTAAGTTTACGGAATATTCTCAATACTCTGTTGTCACTTCAACCATGTTCACATCTTCACCAGGAGTAGATTCCATCTCAAGAAATCACTTTGCTCATTCATAACAAGCAACACTTCATCCATTCAAGTTTTATCATGAGATCGAAGCAATTCAGTAGCAACTTCAGGCTCCACTTCTAACTCTGGTTCTCTGGTTATTTCCACCACATCCGCAGTTACTTCATCTACTGAAGTCTTGAACCACTATGCGTGAGGGCTGGAATCGACCTCTTCCAAATGCCTATTAAAGTCGTTATTTTGACCTCGTCCCATGAATCATGAATGTTTTTAATGGCATCTAGAATGGTGAATCCTTTCCGAAAGTTTTTCAATTGACATTGCCCAGTTCCATCAGAGCAATCAATATCTGTAGCAGCTATTGCCTTACAGAATAAAGTTTCTTAAAAAGTAAGACTTAGCCAGGCTCCCAGCTATTCAGGAGGCTGAGGTGGGAGAACTGCCTGAGCCCAGGACTTCAAGGCCAGCCTAAGCAACACAGAGAGATCACTCATCTCAAAAAAATAAATAAGTAAGACTTGAAAGTGATATTACTCTTTGATCCCTGGGCTACAGAATGGATGCTGTTAGCAGACATGAAAACAACATTAATCGTCTTATATATCTCCATCAGAGCTCTTGGGTGACCAGGTGCATTGTCAATAAGCAGTAATATTTTGAAAGGGATCGTTTTTTCACAGCAGTAGATCCGAACAGTGGGCTTAAAATATTCAGTAAACCGTGCTGTATATAAACAGATGTACTGTCACCCAGGCTTTCTTGTTGCATTTATAGAGCACAAGCAGAGTAGATTTAACATAATTCTTCAGGGCCCTCAGATTTTTGGAATGGTAAATGAGCACTGGCTTTAACTTAAAGTCACCAGCTACATCAGGCCCTAGCAAGAGAGTCAGCCGTCCTTTGAAGCCAGGCATTGTCTTCTTTTCTCTAGCTATGAAAGGCCTAGAAGGCTGTTTTGTCTACAGAAAAAATCTGTTGTTCAGTGTAGCCACCTTCATCAATGATCCTCGCTAGATCTTCTTGCTGCAGCTTCTACATCAGCACTTCACCCTGAACTTTTATATTACGGAGACGGCCTCTTTCTTTCCACCTCTGCGAGCTTCAGACTTTTCTGCTGCAGCTTCCTCATCCCCCTCGGCCTTCACAGAAGCCAACAGAGTTAGGGCCTTGCTCTGGATTAGGCTCTGGCTTAAGTGAATATTGTAGCTGGTTTGATCTTCTATCTAGACCCCTAAAACTTTCTCTGTATCAGCAATAAGGCTGTTTTATGTTTTTATTTGTGTGTTCACTGGAGTAACATTTTAAATTTCCTGCAAGAACTTTTCCTTTGTATTCACAACTTGGCTAACTGTTTGGCACAGTGGCCTAGCATCTCAGCCTTTTGACACGCCTTCTCTCTAAACTTAATCATTTCCAGCTTTTGATTTAAAGTGGCAGATGTGTGACTCTTCCTTTCACTTGAACACTTAGAAGCCATTTTACGGTTATTAACTGGCCTGATTTCAACTGGGTAATATTATCTCCCAATTCAATGCAATATGAAGCACACCTATTCTCGAAAAACAAAAGTGACCCTAAATCTATCCACAACTTTATATTTAACTATCGGTCCACAGAAAATACAAAGGGTTGAGAAAAAGTTAAACCACCACCACAAGGAAGCAACTGCTATCTAAAACATAAAATATTTTTGAAGGATAACTGACCTGGTTTCATTTCTTCAATAAGTCAATGGTATTGAAAAATGGTGCAAAAATAATAAATTATGTTATTAATGATTTTGGGGTGGGGGAAGGAATTCAAACTGTTTCTACTTTTTCTCATAAAGAGTTTATAAATCTTTTCCCATCACATTATTGCAAAAATTCAAATTCTTCTGAAACGTGGCTGACCCATAGAGAGACTCAGACGAAGGGCAACGAGAGTGGAGGCTGCAAGAAAGCAAGAAGGGGCCGTGACGTGGAGGGAAGGAAATAAAGACGCGTGAGTTGGCCGACGTCACGAGCAACTCAAAGGGAGGCATCAACCCTAGAATGAGGACGTCACGCCCTCTTTGCTGAGGTCCCCACACCTGTGTTGGATCTAGAATAATCCCCCGGTCGGTAGCCCCAGGAGGATGGCTCTAAAGCCTGGGTTTAGATTTCCATCTCCCAGTGCCCCATATGAACCTCACACAACCACCAGCCCTTTCCATGGCTGGCCTGAATCCTGTGAAACCTAAAGAACCTAACACAAGGCAGTGAGTACAGGAAACTAAAATACTCTAAAAGCTTTAATCATCTTAGTTGCCAAAATATTTTACATTTTAAGTGGTGTTTCAAGACACAGTGATTAAAGCACACTCAGATACATACCTGCCCTTCTTCCAACATTAACGGTTTTATTTCTATATCTTGACACATGCTGTTATAGAAGTCGTTCATGGAACTATTTAGTTTTTGATAGTCAACATCGTGATCTAAAAGGGGACTAGAGCCTTTTATAATAACCCAGAAGCAACCTGGATCGTCAATCTGTAAAATTAAAAAAAAAACAAACAAAACAACGCATGATTTAAAAGTAGAACCAAAAAAATAAACTTTAGAATCACAATCACTGTTTTTAATTTAAGTGATCTAACAAATTCTTCAAAAGTACCTTTGTCTTAAATGGTCACACCAAAGATAAAAAAATAAAGATAAATTAAAACATGTAACCAATAATATGTAAGTAATTCTCAGTTAAATGTTGTGACTCAAAAAGCAAATAGATGGGAGGGTGGGGGGGCAAGGGCAATATAAGTAACCTAAACTTTTGTAGCACCACAATATGGTGAAATAAGAATTTAAAAAAATACGCAAATAGATGACCTTGATTTCCTATATTTTGAAAATATCCATAATGATATACAAAAGCAAGGCTCAGAACAATGTTTTCAATATTCTGTTTTTTGTAAGAAACAGAAAGAAATGTGAATATATGCACATTCTGCTCATATTAAAACAAGAAATGATGGCAGATGACCAAAACAAACACAGTTATGACCTACAGGGGAATGAAAGAATGGACAAGGGACAAGGATAAAAGTCAGACTTCCCTGAATGTCCCTTGTTATGTGTTATTACAAACCACGATTTTCATTGTTAAAGATACAAATATAAAATGAAAAGTTAAATTTGAGTTGAAAATATCAACAAGAACACACGTTTTCTCAAACGTATTTCTTCACTCTGCCTACTGAAAGCACCTAGAAGCAATGACATCCCAAGATTCTGGATCCTAAATACCAGGAGGCAGGAATACAGGTGTTCACATTAGTATTATTTCTACTTTTCTGAATGTTTGAACATTTTTATAACAAATAATTGTAAAAAAGAAAGGCGGGGCCGGGCGCGGTGGCTCACGCCTGTAACCCTAGCACTCTGGGAGGCCCAGACGGGTGGATCATTTGAGCTCAGGAGTTCGAGACCAGCCTGAGCAAGAGCGAGACCCCCGTCTCTACTAAAAAAAAAAAAAAGAAAGAAATTATATGGACAACTAAAATATATACAGAAAAAAAAATTAGCCAGGCATGGTGGCGCATGCCTGTAGTCCCAGACACTCGGGAGGCTGAGGCAGAAGGATTGCTTGAGCCCAGGGGTTTGAGGTTGCTGTGAGCTAGGCTGATGCCACGGCACTCTAGCCTGGGAAACAGAGTGAAACTCTGTCTAAAAAAAAAAAAAAAAGAAAGGCAGTCATTCTGAGTCTGGTAATAGCAAATAGCAGAATAGTTGATATGTCACCTGCCGGTAATAATTATAAACCCTGGAAAAAATACTATGGAACCATACGCTTAAAAATGAGGCTGGGCACACTTTGAGAGGCCAAGGTAGGAGGATCACTTGAGGCCAGGAGTTTGAGACCCTGTCTCAAAAAAATGAAACAAAATGGGTGCTAACATTTATGTTATATGTATTTTACCACAATAAAAAATAAATATATATTAGAACTAAGTGACTTTACAAGGCTACAGGCTACAAGGTCATAAAAAATTCAATTGTACTACTCTATTATACTCCATCAAGGGAAATTGGAAATTTAAATCTAAAAAACAGTACCATTTGCCACAGCACCAAAAACCAGGAATTACTTAGGTATAACACAAACCTAAAAATATGTGCAAAATTCCTATGCTGAAAGGTACAAAACACTGATTTAAAGAAATCAAAGATGACCCCCAAATAAATGTAGATATACTGCATTCCTAGATTAAGATGTTGATTTTCTCTGACCTGATCTATAAATACAACTCCATTTCAGCTGGTTATTTTGTAGACATCAACAAGCTAATTACAAAATTCTTATTAGAAAAGCTAGAGAACTAGAATAGCCAAAATAATTCTGAAAATGAGGAACAGTTGGGAGACTCACACTTTCTGTCTCCTAGCCTTAACTCTAAAGCTACAGTGATCATGACCGTGTGCTGCTGGAGAAGGCACAGACACATCAATCAATACTACAGGAATAGACTCACACCGACAAGGTCAATTGATTTTCCACAAAGGCAATTCAATGGAGAAAGGACAGTCTTTTCAACACATCATGCTGGAACAACTAGATAACCTCGTGCAAAACAATGAACCTCCATTCATTCCTTGTACCACATACAGAAACTCAGATCATATCTCTAAATGTAAATTATAATTTCTAAAAGAATATATGGGGGAAATCTTTAGGACTGTAAGTCAGGCAAAGATTTCTCAGCTATTTAAGGCTAAATAATATTCCATCGTATATACACATACCACATTTTGTTTATTCCGTCACCTGTCTATGGATATTTGGGGGCAAAAACATTTAATCCTTGTAAAAGTTACATTAATATGGAGGACTGCAGCTGGTACCTGTACCATACTTGGAGAAATGCTCCTATAAGGGATAGAAAATTTGCTCAGAGGGTGAGCTGAGTGAGCGCCAGAAGTGGGGGGCCAATGAAAGGGTTTCTGGGCCCAGCTGAGAACTCAGGGCTCCCAAGCCGCAGCCAGTGAGTCCCGCTCCTCCCGCGGCAGTTCTGCCCCAGTGGATGGGCACGTGTGGAGCAGCCCTGCCTTTTAACAAGAGAAATCACATTAGCATGTTTAGCACCGACGGACAACATCTGAGCGGTAAAGAGGAGCTTGCCCGTTGGGTCTGAAACCCCGAAAGTCTCAGGGCAAGTCCTCTGGAAGCGCCAGCTGCCTCGAACGTGTGTGAATCTTTGTTCGGATAAATTGCAGAAGACATAAAATAGCAGCGGGAAAATTGGTGGTTGTAAAAATCCTACCATTTGCTACATCTCTCTCCTCCGACCACCGAAGAACGACTTCCAAAGTGATTTACAGTTCCTTTTTCCAAACACCGAGACCCTCCCCTCTGCTCCGGTTTGTAAAACGCCTTCCTGCGGTAACAGGGCCCCAGTCCCCCGCATCGCCAGGGAGCACGCACGACTCGGGGACGGTCAGGCAGCGCGCCCGCCCAGGGCCAGCCTCGTCAGGTCAGGCCCCTGCGGGTCCAGCCACCCGCACCCGCACGCAAAGTCGGGGGACCAGGAGCCCCGCGGTGAGGGGCGCAGGAGAGACAGAGAGCCGGGGGCGGGTGGGGGTCCGGGCCAGGCCGAGGAACCGCGGCCCGTCGGGGACAGGGCAGTGCAGGGCGATGGGCTCCAGGCCGCCTCCCGCGCCGAGGCAGCCGCAGCTCCACCTGAATTTCACGGAAACCACCAATTTATTACGCTGAGTGCGTCCCAAGTAGCGCCAGCGACACACTTCAGGGAACTTTCTTGCTGCTTTTGTGAAACGCAGGCTCTGGCGTCTTGTGCGGCCCCCACCCCAGGTCGGACCCGCGTCCCCGGCGCGGACCGCGCGGCGCCCGCCCACCTTCAGCACCAGGACCTCGAGCATCTTCGCGACGCCGGGGGGCGTGCACAGCCGGCCGACCCCGCACCGCTCAGCGCCGCGGTCTTCCGCCACGGGGGCTCAGGCTCTGCGCCCCTGGTCGCCACGCGGGCCCCAGTCCCCGCCCGCAGGCCCGGCCCGCCACGCCTGAGGCGACGCGCCCGGTCCTCTCGCTCGAGGCCGCTGCGGGCGCCCGCCCGCCGGACCTCGGGCCTCCCGCACCGCGGCCCCGCCCGCGCCCGCGCAGCCTCGAGGCGTTCGGAGACCACGTGGGGCGCCCAACGGCCGGCCGGGACAACCGCCGGCCCGCACAGCGCCGCGCCGCGGCGGGGAGGCACGGGCCCCGCGGGGTCCAGGGCGTCGCGCGCTTCCCCCTGGCACGCACGACCTCCGACGGCCGGGACCCGCCCGGCCCCGCCTCACCCGTCCCGAGGGACCTCGGGGCTTGCGGACCGGCCTCCGGCCCTGGACCGCTGTGGGCCGGAAGCCTCGTGGTGAGGAGGAGCGCGGGTCGGCCCCCGCCCCCCGCGTCTGCGTGGACTCCGGGCGACATTCCTACCTGACCTGCGACTCCCGCAAAGTGTCCAGCTTTCTCCCCAGCTGGCCTTCCGCTCCAGGGCTTCCCAAGTCTCTGTCACCAACATCCTTGTCACCGCCAAAGGTCGCCAACAGCGGCCTCGTGGGCGGGGTTCCGCCCGGACGTGTGGTTTGTTGTTGAGTTAGTGTTGAGTTAGTACAGGGATCTTTGGACACTTCCAAGCCTCTGTTTTCTCATCTAAAAATTGGGACTTGCAAAGTGGTTCCCAGAATTAGATGACATCACGTGGGTGTGAAACAAAGGACCCTCAAGAAGCATGCAGGGGATGTTGGCTCTTAGAATAGCTCAGGAGTCTTTCTCCAAGACAGGAATAAGGCAACAGACAAGAAGAAAGTGAAATAATATTCCTTAAAAATTAAAGGGACCACAGCTGAAGAAAAAAAGAAGAAAAAAGGTGCGGGGCCTACACGGGTTTACAGCTGAAAGCTTTTATGTTTCAATTGTGAAAAAACAAAATTTCTTAAGCTCATATCAAAATGCGTTCATTTGCTAGTAAGTAAACCAACAAGATGGCAAGAGATTGCACCAGTTTAGGAAGGGTTTGGGAGTTGTGGACTTAGTATTTGGGGAACCGCATGCTCACATAAGCATCCAGTTCTAAAAGCAACCTTGATTTCACAGGGTCCCACAAATATGTGCTTAAAGCCACAGGCAGGGTGGTCTGAGGGGGAAAATGTGTGCCTGCCAGTCAGGAGGAAGACACAGCTGCAAAGTGCATGCGGTTCACCTGTTGCTGAAATTGGGCTAATGAGGCCTCACCCTCCATCAAGGTATCAGGCAGGGCCAACTCATCTAAAGGCTCCAGACCTTGTCAAAAAGGGGGGGAAACAAAAGGATCTGATTTAAACGGGCCCATGCCTGTAGTTCCAGCTACTTGAGAGACTGAGATGGCAGGATCCCTTGAGCCCAGCCTGGGCAACATAGTGAGACCTCATCTTAAATGGGAGGTGCCAGAGACAGTTCCCAAGCCCCAGAGAAGATGGAGAATACAGCCTTCTCCCAGTTCTTCGTGTGGGGACAGACTTTTTTCTTTGACTAGATGCCATGCTATAGTATGGTGTTTCCCAAACTTTTTCACAATGTGGCTTACCGAAAATGGAAATATTTGTACATCACTGGGATAAATAGTCCATTCTGCTGCCCCCCAGTCCCCCTGATGCTAAAAGGGATCAGTGTCTTTACTGTAACCTGCTCCCCCAACCCTGACACCAGTGAGAAGCTAACATAAGATAAAAAGATTCCCAATGCATTTTTATGAGGTAGTTAAATCCCAGCACTAAAACCTGACAAAGATAACACAAAGAACTGCAGACTAATTTCCCTTATCATTACAGGTGCTGAAATCCCAAATAAAATGCTACTGTGTAAAACCAGGACACATTTTTTTTTTTTTTAAAGTTAAGCCACGGCCAAATAGGCTGTAAGGCTTATTCAGGAACGCAGAAAGGTTTAACACCAGCCCGTCACAAACATGGCCAGATCACGGCACAGCTAGCGATGAAAGCTGTTCCTAAAGTTGCCGTGAGCAGACTGGCTCTTCCAGGCACAGACTGGGTGACCAGACACTGTTAGGAAATCAAAGTCTCTCCCATCACGGGAATGCCACTTGGTTCCGCAAGGAGCCTGAGTGGACAGTGTTCTGTTCTTACATTAATATATATATTTTTGCCCCTAACCTGAGATCCTTTATCTTGTAATAAATTTAACCCATTTTGTACATGGTCACATTGATACCTATTACTAACTTCAGTCATTTTATTCTAAGCATTTGGCTTTTTATGTTCTGTTGCTATTTCCATAGTTTTCCACCTTTTGCATTAGGGGTTCTGCTTTTGTTTCTGACTGATTTGAAAGGTGACCTTACTTTTTAATTCTACTAACTACTTTTGCATTTAAAAACACCTTAACAGCTATTTCTCAGTGGTCACAAACCTATGGATTGCCCCCTCTCATGTTCTTTCCCATTCTTCCCATAGCCACTCCTGTTTCTGACAATATAATCTGGGATTATTGAACCAAATTATTTTATGAAAAAGGTGTTTTTTTCCATTTTTCAAAATAGGCTTAAATTTGAATTATTTTTAACATTTGTGGTGCTTTTTAGCCATCTTTATTCAGACTTCCTTCCTATATTTAATTCATTTCCACAACTCACCATCAGGACTTCTACCATGCACGACTACTGCAAAAGCTTTTGATTAGTCTCTCAGTCATCTATAGAATTTCTATCAGTGAATTTCTTCAGAGAATGTGGAATCTTCAGAGCCCATGTACAAGTGAGAATTACTTCTGTAGCTTTCACATGTGGCCGACAGTTCCTGAGCACACACATCCTCCCCTCCACATACTACACATGCCTCCAGTGCGTCCCACTGCTCCGCGACACACACCCAGAAGCCTGATTTCGTTCCTTTGTATTTTTGCGCTTCCTGAAGATCTGTGGCATTCTTTATCTTTGACATTCAAAATGTCATCCAGGTATTAGACAATTTTTGTTAATTTTTTGACCACGAGGGCCTTGTCATCTGAAGATCAACATTTTTCTTTTAGCTCAAGAAAACGTCATTCTCTTCTCCAAATAATGTGTTTCCATTTGTTCTGGAATTTTCTTTTAGATAGCCCCTATTGGACGTCATCCTCTATTTTTAATACCTGGTTTTCTTAGGCTGTAGTAACAAAGAGACCCAAGAACAAAAATAGCTCAGAGTTCCAGATTTGTCTCAAAGCAACAGTAACTGCAAAAGGTTCTGAGACGAGAGAGAGCTTTGAACAGTTGAGGAACCAAAAGACCTTTCTGATGGGAACGCAGATGGAGAGGGGGCCGTGACGAGATCAGAAAGGCAGGGCCATGCGGGCCATGGTAAGTTTAGACTGTACGTGCAAAGAAGAGGCACTGAGGAGTTTTAATGAGGGCAGGGACAGGGCAGGACTTACATTCCATCGCTTGTCCAGCTCGGTGGGAGGGTGCATGGGAAGGGGAAGGAAGAGAATGGAGACCAGTTCCAAGGCTGTTACAGGGCCAAGGTAAGAGAGGACTGTGGCTTAGCCACAGTGACAGCAGTGCAGAGTTAACAAGATAGGATGCAAGATATACGTGGGTAACGGAATCAACAGGACTTGCTAGTCTCCTGCATATGGGAATGGGGAAAAGGGAGGAATCAAAGATGACTCAGATTTCGGGTTTGAGTAAGTAGTACACGTCGGCTATAAGGAAGACCATGCTGTGGCAAAATGCTCCAGGGAAAATAGATTAGGGAACAAGTGAAACTGTTTTAACAAAGAGATCCAAAAATATAGTAGTTTCCATAAAATAGAAGTGTATTTTCTTTCATGTAAAGGCAAGAAGTGAGCAGTCCAGAGCTGGCAGGCAGCTGTCCCTTAACACTCAGCTTCTGTCCCTGGGCCCAAGGCAGCTGCTCCAGTTGTCACCATCTCTAGCCAGTGAGAAGGGAAAGAGGAAGTGGTCGGCAGGCAGTTTCCTCCTTGAAGGACATGACCTGGAAGCTACTTACTGCTCCCAGGGAGAGAAGTGGGTCTGAGGACAAGGACTGAGGGACTCTAACATCTAAAGGTTAGAGGAGAAGACACTAATGAAGACAGAGTAGTGGCTAAGTGGGGAATAAAGAGGAGTCAAAGGTTGCAGGGAAGTTGAAAAAATAAAGAGGCTTGAGGAGAGAGGAACGAGTATAAAATATTAATAACTACTTATGCCCAAGTATGAGAGCTTCCTCTCCCCGAGAAATTATCCCTCAGAAGAGAGGGAGTCCCCTTATATTTGAGTCCTTACTACATCTCCCATATTATAGGGCACTATGAATTGTTTTACTTTTATTAACAAAGAACTGTGTGGCCAGGCACAGTGGCTCACGCCTGTAATCCTAGCCCTTTGGGAGGCCAAGGTGGGAGGATGGCTTGTGGCCAGGAGTTCGAGACCAGCCTGAGTAACATATGAGATGCCATCTCTACAAAAATACCAAAAAAAAAAATTAGCTGGGAGTGGTGGCACATGCCCGTAGTCCCAGCTACCTGGGAGGCTGAGGCAGGAGGATCACTTGAGCCCAGAAGTTCGAGGCTGCGGTGAGCTACGATGACACCACTGCTGTCTAGCCTAGGCAACAGAATGAGATCCTGTCTCAAAAAAAGAAAAATAAAAACTGTGTGGACAAGACATGGTAGTCTAAAATATCAATACCAGCCCCATTCTGGATGCTGAGGGAGGTCATCCAAAAGAATCAACCAAAAAAAGAGAGGCAAGGGAAATATATACTGACTTAATGCTCATTCCTGAGTTTGTAACTGCACTTTCAGGAAATGTGTGGTATTATAGAAAACAAATTGTCCTGGCCGTGCCCTGGACCAGATGGCATGGAGTGGAGATATCGGCATGGACAGTCATGGGAAGGGTCAAGAAATCAGCCTTCTGCCTCTGTACCTGGGGCCCAGGTAGCTTGAATACATTAGGTAAGAAAGACTGTGTGATGAATGCCATGAGCACTAGCAAGCTGGGTTCTAAAACAACATCAGTTTTCAGCTCATGAGGTCAACGCTATTATTTTGGGCTAGGGGGGCAAGGTATCACCTTTCACCATAGGTAGGAAGTCATGTGACAGTGACCCAAAAGGAATTCTTAGGAGGAAAGGGTTCATTCAGATTAAAAACAGCAAGTGTATCTTTTCTATGAAGAAAAACCAGTCATATTACTTTATCACAACATCCCCTAAAATCACCCCCTGAGCCACAGTAACTCCCATGAAAAAGGCGCAGGACTAGGGCTCAAGTTCTACTCTTGGCTGCGGCGCTAACTGGCTACATAAATCTCGTTCTCCGTTTTCTCACTGGCAAAATCATGGTGTTCACTGAGGCCCCTTCCAGCTGTAAGTGACACTCCTGGCCTGTGAGAATGAAAGAACATTATGCCCAAGGCCAAAAGTTCAAAAGCCACATACAATGATAACAGTATCTGTGGTTCCTAAAATTTACATATTGGAAGTATTTACTGGAGAGGGAAAAAAAAAGATTTTACCTTAGGTGGAGGTTTCTCACCCTTGGCCAGGTAAGTCTGTGAGGGGCAGCCATCCTGTGCACCGCGGGTGACTTAACTGCCTCCCTGGCCTCTCCCCACTAGACGGTGGTAGCATCCTCCCCTCAGTTGTGGCCACCAAAAGTGTTTCCAGACACAGCCAAATGCCCCCTCAGGGCAAAAGTGCCTGGGTTGAGAACCACTGCTCCAAATATATTCCTCTAATCAGGGTTAAATAATACACATAAACTTTATTTATCATTACCTTTATTCTGTAGACATGAAAACTAAGGTACTTCATGAAAATGAAATCTATTGTACAATGCATAATATAGTCAAAGATCTTGAAACAGAATTAGTATCTAACTATCATTTCCCACCCTTATTCAATAAACATTATTCATCTTTCAAGGAGGTAAAAAATTACTCATATTAAACATACTGAAAATAAACGTCACTAAATAAACATTACAATTACCTCTCATCTCTTTTCATTCATTAACACTCTGGAGTAGAAATAATGATGGCTTCTGTTATGGCTTCATTATTTCTTTAAAATATTAACTAAAATAAATTTCATTTGGGATAATAAGTAATGGCATTTGATTTTAAAAAGAATTGTATCTTAATCATTAAGCAAAAGACATAGCAAGAAAACAAGACACTCTTACTCGAAGGTTGTTTCAGTCTACTGCTCACTACCTAATCAGACACCCTTGAATCAATTCCAATAGAAAACAGAAATAGAAATTCATGGATCAATCTCCAAAGCACCTCAGGGAAAGTGCTAAGACATTTAGAACAGTTAGAACAATGGTAGTAGAACATCTTATTTAAACTTTTGAAATAATAAAACAATATAGCAGGCCAGGCGTTCATGCCTATAACCCTAGCACTCTGGGAAGCCAAGGCCTCGGGAGGAGTGCTTGAGCTCAGCAGTTCGATACTAGCCTGAGCAAGAGCGAGACCCTGTCTCTACTAAAAATAGAAAAATTAGCCAGGTGTGGTGGAGTGCGTGTGTAGTTCCAGCTACTCTACTCAGGAGGCTGAGGCAGGAGGATTGCTTGGGCCCAAGAGTGTGAGATTGCAGCGAGCTATGATGATGCCACTGCACTCTAGCCAGGGCAACAGAGTGAGACTGTCTCAAAACAAACAAACAAACAAACAAACAAACGCAATACGGCAGTGGGAACCCTTGTGAAATTTTTTTGTTTGGGTAACAAGATCATTTATACTTTATAAACTTTATACTTGTGGCATATTGTAAGGTTAAAAGAATAAAATAAGAGAGCTCCATAATACACTGGAAGTAAGAAACAATTTATAGGCACAAAGTTCCAAGGTTTCAAGAAAATGGAGTCACCTGTCATCCATTAGGACACTTCAAGCAGGCCGGCTCACAAATAAGCAGCACCCTACAGACGGCTCGCTCCTACTATGTAGTTCTTAGGGTAAATGTGTTTATCCTTTGCCGGAATAGTCACGTGGAGATTATAGAGATGGCTGTTGTACATCACTATTCGGTGAAATTTCTTGCCTTCCTTCATGACTTCTTCAGTCGTTTTTTCAGTAGACAAAACCTTTTCTAATAAGTCTGAATCTTCTAAGTACAGCTCATCACCTGAAAAATGAAAAAATGTTAATTCCATGAAGTATTATTTTATAAATCTTTCCAATATATTAGTGAAATATAAATCAGTACTTATTTTTTACCTATTTGATGTGTTTGGAAGTGAGATAGTTGTTAAATAACCCTAATTTTATGAACGTTATCTCAATTTCTTTCTTGTGTTTTTAATATTCCCCCAACTCCCCAGCCCAGAATTTTCTGTGGGCACAGAAACATCTATGACTGGCATATTTTCACTGTGAACTATAAATTTCATACAGTTCACGATTCTCTTCATTCTCTTCAATATGGACATTAATATTGGCCTTGATATCCATATACTTTTGGTGTTTCAGTGTGGGCTGTTCTGATAATCTCAAGGTTAATTTAGAGAAATTACATGAAAACTGCTGAATTTTCCACCTGTAGGTGGAGGAACAGCCCTCATCACTATTCTCAGGACGGAGCAGGCAGCCATGAAGACAGGTCACAAGGCCCCTCCCGAAACTGCCACAAAAGCTCCATCTGCCCAACAGCAGTCGATCCCAAACAAGTTCCCTAATGCAAATAAGTTGACAACTTACACATTCTCATAATTCAAAATTAAAATGTAAAAAAGCTAATATATGAGAAAAGTTTTTCAATGTCCAGAAACTGTATTTATACACATATAGAGGTATGTTTATGACATTATTCAGACTATCTGGTTATAATAACATGAATATTTTATAAACTTTGACTTTATTTAATTAAAACCCTGTAGGCTCTAAAACACAGACTAATTCATGTCTCTGTGTTGGGCCAACTGCGATGCAGCCCAGCGCACTGAATATAAACACTCACAAAGGCATCGACGCTTCACTGATTTACCTGGTAAAAGCTGGAGCATCCCATCAGCGGTCACTAATGTCACTGGCAGCCACCTTTCCGGCCCTTCTAACGAACGATCCAAACAAAATTTGTGCAGGTCAGACAGAGAGGCAAAGTTTTCAAGTCTTCTTAATTCGTAGAACTGCGGGGGTGCCAACCAAATCTCTTTTGACATGAAACTTTGAGTTGCCTCGGATGGAGACAGCCACTGTGAAGGACAAAGGCGGGGCTTCCTAAGGTTTATGCCACAGACAATGTAAGATTTGAGATCGTCAGATCACTACCTAAGATCTAACTGAAGATAGAAAATGAATTCGTTCACTTGCCTTGGTAGATCCCTCTGAGACAACATAAAAGACTTGGTGAAGAAAGCTGAATTTTCCCAGGTCAGGTTGACTTGAAAAAATTAAAAAATTAAAAAAATGAAGCTAGATTGTTCCTTTTAAGAAGCTGATGATCGGGACAGTGATCCTGAGAACTAGTAAATAAACAAGGACAGACCACCAAGGCTTGACCTGGGACAGTTTTTCAGCACTAAATGGGAGAAGATGCTGAGGGCAAGGTGGTCCTGGTCACTCCCAAAGGAAGGCAGATTCTGAAGGGTAAAATCATCACAGTAGTTTGAGAATTTGGTGCCTGCTCGTTCCTCCCATAAATGGGAACCTTGGCCGGACACAGTGGCTCACTCCTGTAATCCCAGCATTTTGGAAGACTGAGGCAGGATTGCTTGAGGCCAGAAGTTTGAGAACAGCCTGGGCAACACAGTGAGATCTTGTCTCTATAAAAAATTTATAAATCAGCTGTGCGTGGTGGCGCACACCTGCAATCCCAGCTGCTTGGGAGGCTGAGGCAGGAGGATGACTTGAGCCCAGGAGTTCAAGGCTGCAGTGAGCTATGATTGCACCACTGTACCTCAGCCTAGGTGACAGAGCAAGAGCCTGTCTCAAAAAATAAAATAATAAAATCAATGGGGCACCTTAGCTAAGGCTTGAGTATATGACGATGGACACAAAGCTCTCTTAGGCCCTAGGAGAACTACAGCAACCAAAATACAGTGTGATGTGTGCCACGTTACAGAGGAGGTGACGGATCAGGAGCAGCACTGGCTTTAAGGAAGGCAGAGAGCCTGACTGAGCTTACAGTCCAGGAAGTGTAGTCACTCTGTAGAGTTTCAACCAGGCAGTGTTTCCCCATTAAACTTAAGTGGGTTCATCACTGCAAGCTGCACTCCTTCTCCAGCCTTCCTTCCAGAGACATCTGGGTAAAAAGAGCTGACTCATGGATAACCCCAAAAAGTCCTCCTTTAATTGGCTTACTAAATATCCACTTACACCGGGAGAAACTGATTCCCATCCCCAAGGCCAGTGAGTTGAAATTGATTTCTGCCTTGGATGACTACAGGTCAAAGGTATGCCAGCTTATGTATGCTTAAACATCTCCCGTGAAGCCTGTGAAGAACTTCGCATTCCTAGGGTCCTGATACGGGGTCCAGCAATCTATGAGTTTAATAAGCACCTCAAATCATTCTGAAGTTGGCTAAAACTACTTTTAAAAAAACAAAAACAAGCCGGGCACTAGATTTTAATCAGAAGTAATTTCTTGGCCACGCGCAGTGGCTCATGCCTGTAATCCTAGCACTCTGGGAGGCCGAGGCGGGTGGATGGCTTGAGGTCAGGAGTTCGAGACCAGCCTGAGCAAGAGCGAGACCCCATCTCTACTAAAAATAGAAAGAAATTATCTGGCCAACTAAAATATATACATGGAAAAAATTAGCCGGGCATGGTGGCACATACCTGTAGTCCCAGCTACCCGGGAGGCTGAGGCAGGAGGATCGCTTGAGCCCAGGAGTTTCAGGTTGCTGTGAGCTAGGCTGATGCCACAGCACTCACTCTAGCCCGGGCAACAAAGCAAGACTCTGCCTCAAAAAAAAAAAAAAAAAAAACACCAAACACAAAAATAAATAAAGTCCTGGTCTCAAAGGACCACCCAGTCTCTCTATGTCCAAGGCAACCGTGTGAGATCAGAGATAACTATCAATATGATGACTTAAATGATGGGCATCAACCCACTTAATATCCAATCTGTTCAGGTTATTCCAGACCAAAGGTTACAATAGGTTATCATTTATCGCTTACTTGTTTTCAGTAAAGCACTGCTCACAATGCTTTACATAAAATGTTTCTAGTCCTTAGGGTAACGCTGCATACACCCATTTTACAGATAAGGAAACTCAGGTAGCTCCTTTAATTAGAAAATCTGGGCTTCAGACTTTGGAGATGTCTGGCTCCAAATTCCATTCTGTTTCCACTAAGTTCTTGAACCTCAGCACTATAGACACCAGGCCAGATAAGTCTATGTTGTGTTGCTGTCCTATATACTTAAATAGGGATGTTGAGCAGCATCCCTGGGCTCTACCCACTAGATGGCAGTAGCAAACCCCCACCCCGGCCCCGTTGCGATGACCAAAAATGCCTCCATACACTGCCAAGTGCACCTGGGGATAGGGAGGGCGAATCACCCCTGTTGAGAACCACTGTTCCAAACCAGGTTAAGGATTCTTTTTTTTTTTTTTTGGAGGCAGAGTCTTGCTTTGTTGCCCGGGCTAGAGTGAGTGCCGTGGCCTCAGCCTAGCTCACAGCAACCTCAAACTCCTGGGCTGAAGCAATCCTCCTGCCTCAGCCTCCCGAGTAGCTGGGACTACAGGCATGCGCCACCATGCCCGGCTAATTTTTTCTATATATATTTTAGTTGGCTTGGCCAGATAATTTCTTTCTATTTTTAGTAGAGACGGGGTCTCGCTCTTGCTCAGGCTGGTCTCTAACTCCTGACCTCAAGCGATCCACCCGCCTCGGCCTCCCAGAGTGCTAGAATTACAGGCGTGAGCCACCGCGCCCAGCCTGGATTCTTTATTAGGGCTGGGCACAGTGGGTCCCACCTATAATCCCAGCACTTTGGGAGGCTAAGGCAGGAGGACTGCTTGAGGCTAGGAGTTTGAAACCAACCTGGGCAACACAGCAAGACCCCATCTCTACAAAAAAATATTTTTTTAAATTAGCCAGGCATGGTGGCCCGTGTCTATAGTCCCAGCTACTGCAGAGGCTGAGGTGGGAGGATTCCTTAAGCCCAGGAGTTTGAGGCTGCAGTGAGCTACAATCACGCCTCGGTACTCCAGCCTGGTAATGCAAATCAAAATAAAGAGTGACTATATTAATATCAGAGTAAACTTCAGATCTCAGAAGAAAAATATTACCAGGAGTAAAGAAGGGTATTTCATAACAATCAAAGGGTCGGTCCATCAAGTCTTAACAGTCCTAAATGTGTATGCAGTCCCTTGCATTAGCTGGAACAAGTACATGACATGGAAGACCTGAACTGAAAGACACTACCAGCAGATTCAACCTAATCTGACATGTTTACAAACACACCATCAAACAGCAGTATATTCTTTATAGGTGCAAAAGGGGAACATTCACTAAGATAGAGCATATTCGTGGCCATAAGACAAGTCTCAATAAACTTAATAAACTTAAATAAAAAGACTGAAGTCATACAGAGTATGTTCTGCGAGGAAACCGAGTTAAAGGGCTGTAGAGACGAAATCAGTGTACACATATAAGCACTGTGCAGAGCCGGCTGGGACCTCCGCAGTCGCCCTCCCGGGAGAAGCGCGTGGGGAGAGGCGAGGCCTTGAGACTGCGAAGCGGAGTGGGGTGAGCAGAAGGCGCCTCACCAAGGGCATGTTTTGGTCCCTCACTCATTTGGTCCCAGACCCGGAGGGCCCTGGCCGCCAGCAGGGGTCCGCCTTGGGAAGGGGGTCCTCCTTGAGAAGGGGTCCCCCTCGAGTCCCGGCGGTGGCCCCCGCTCCCCGGCGGGAGGAGCCCTACCTGGCAGCCCACCACCTCGGCCGCGTCGGGGCAGACGGGCGGCGGCTCGCGCAGGCAGCACAGGAAGAAAGCGGTGTCGAAGCGGCGACTGGCGCCGCGCGAGAAGGGCGTGCACCAGCCGCTCCAGTCGTGCAGCGCCCAGATGTCGGGCGTGCAGTCCAGGTGCGCGCACAGGTGCAGGAAGCGGCGCGGGTCGCGGCGGACGCGGTCGCGCCAGGCGGCCAGGCCGGGTGGCAGCGCGAGGGCGCGGCCGGGCGCGGGGTCCGGCGCGGAGCCCCGGGGCCGCAGCAGCAGCACGCCCGCCTCCTCGAAGGCCTCGCGGATGGCGCAGATGCGGAAGGCGACGTCATCGGGCAGCGCCGCGGCGTCCCCGTCGGGCCGGGCGTCGGGCAGCACCGGGAAGGCCGCGCGCCGAGGCGGCGCCGGGCCCAGACCGAAGCGCGGCGGCCCTTGGTGGGGCGCAAAGAGGCGCCGCCACTCGGCCGCGCGGTCGGCCGCGTCCAGCACGCCGCCGGGGAACACGTGCGCTCCGGGCAAGAAGCCTTGGTTGGCGGAGCGGTGCAGCAGCAGCAGCCGGAAGCCCTCGGCGGGCGGGCGCGTCCCGCCCGCCGCCAGCACCAAGGTGGCCGCCAGCCGCCAGCCGCTTGGGCCCGGCCGCAGGGGGCCGCTCATGGCGGTGGCGTCCCGGCCCGGCTTCCGGCGCGGCGGGAGCCTCTGGGTGGACTGCGGGGCTGCCCCGAACCCAGCACCCGCGCGGCCTCGCTGGGCCTGAGGACGAGCAGCCAGCCGGCCCTCTGTGGACCTGGGCTGTTCCGCCCTCCCCGGAGCCCGCCCCCGCCCGAGCAAGCACCGCCTCGGGTGCCCTCAGGCCCAGCTGGGTCGCTCTCGCGCGACAGGGGCTGTCACAGCAGCCAGCAGGCCATTGTCATTCACAGTTTCCTGAAGGAAGGCTGCAGTATCCCCACTCGGGACACTCGACCAAGTGCACAAATGCTTAGGGCGCACACGAGCAGCCATAGTAAAAATGCGATGCAAAGCTAGGCCCAATGACACCACTAAAACTCTAGATCTTTCTCGCTTAAACAAAGGTCCACGTGTGGGCGTGTTCCCTTTGGGAGAACAGAGAGGAAGTTCAAGGGACAGGTGTCTGAGCTTTGCAAACTCCCACGAACCATACCAATGAGACGCCAAATTGTACATTTCCCACTGCACGGCCTGAATGTGAAAGGTCCTCCCAGAGTCCCTGCTTTCTAGGATGGTAATTTGTCTTATGTTCTGGATACTTTTTATTGTCAGGGCACTTGGGGACCACCTTTGGCATCTTAGGTCATTTGATGTGAAATATTTAAGCCAAGCCTAGAGAAGGGGATTTCTCTCCACTCCATCTCTTCAGTGGCTAGAAGACTCCCACCTCCAAGAACGGCATTATGATCTTTTTGGAAAGAGCCTGTTTAAATCTGAGTCTTCTCTTTTACAACTCCTTATCAGTCACTGACAGCTTCTCCCATGACTGCTGATACAATTGATCACACATTCCTTACATTTTTGGATGAGATACACTATACTGCCGAGCCTCATTTACTAACCATTATTTTAACATGGTTTATTTCCTGGGAAGAATCCACAGATGGCACAGGCAATATTTAGGTTGATTTTTTTTTTTTTTTTTTTTTTTGTTAAGTGACAGGGTCTCAATATGGTGCCAGGCTGGAGCGCAGTGGCTATTCACAGGCACGATCATGGTGCACTGCAGCTGCCAGCTCGTGGGTCCAAGCAATCCTCCCTCCTCGGCCTTCCAAGTAGCTAGGATGACAAGAGCTTGCCACTACCGTGACTTAAGTTGATTTTCGTTATCAACATTTTCTTTTCTGTTTTTTTTTAGCATAATTTTCTAAAGGTGCAAATGCTTGTGTACTTACTGCATCCCCAGAAACAGAAAATGGGGCCACATGTTGAGAAAAGCACACATAGAAGTCAAAGGAGGACACGTGTCCTACTGGGAGGATCTGCCAACTTCCATCCACCTTGAATCTCTGGAGAATCCACAGCTGGGGGACCTCTTCCTGAACCGCTTCTCCCAGCTCTGAAACAATCATTCCTAAATTTATTGTAGAGTTAGGGTGATATTATTGAGCCTGTATTTTTAACAATCCCCTACCCTTCAGGTGATTCCAATACTGTGCGCCATGCGAGGCCATAAAAGATGGTGACATGATCAAGTTGATGTCTTCAAGGGTCACCTGGACAGCAGCACAGGGACTCAACTGGATGGGCCTGGACTGGAGCCCCATAGAACGTGCTACGCAAGAAACAATGAGGGCCTGAATGTGGAGAGTTGCTGTGGAGAGGCCATGGGGTGGGGAGAAAGGAATGATTTAGAGTATTTAGGGATAAACTTGATCCATTGTGGTGATGGGTTGAACATGCAGAGGAAGGGAGAGGAAGGAGTTAAGGTTCTAGCTTGGGTGGCTGAAGTAACATTTCTTCAATCCTAGGAGCAATAATGTTAATATTAACTAAGCACTTACTGTGTGTGAGGCACTAGGAAGTTTATAAGTACAGTATCAGTTGTATAATCCTTACTAAAGTGGAAAGTTATCATCATTTTACAGGTGACCAACCATTCATGGAGGGATTAAGTTCCTTAAGAGAGAACACATTATTCCCTTCGCTATAAAATAACACCATGATTGTGTAGGTATAAAGGTTTGTTTTGACATCAGCTGGTTTTCCCAGACTCAGGCTGGTTACTCCTGAGTGAGATGACCAAGTCCTGGAGTGGTCAAAGCAACAGAAACTGGATCTTAACCAACACACAATGGCCTCCAAGACCTGCACACTGCTATGTCTGTCATACTAGGGGGCTCTGTGATGATGCAACACCAGTTTATGTATGGATCCAGAGAGACATCATCTAGCCTCAGTTATCTAAACTGTAGTCCAGGACCAGAACAGAACCAAAGAACAGTCCCTGAGCATTAAAAGACATACAAATATCACATTCAAATCTCATGTGCTCTGCTCACGGGGCAAATGAATTTGTGGATATATTACTCACCTATTGCTGTTAACAAATTACCCCAAAACTTGGCTTAAAACAATAACATTATCTCACAGTTTCTGTAGATCCAGAATTTGAAAGCATCTTGGCATGGTGGTCCTGACTCGGTATCTCCCACGAGCTTGTGGTCAGCACGTCAGCCAGGCTTGCCGGGTTGGAGGATCCATTTCCTCAATGGCTCGCTCACACGGTTGCTGGGAGGAGGCCTCGGTTCCTTACCACGTGGGTCCATAGGGCTGCTTGAATATCTTCAGGACTTGGGAGCAGTTAACTTCCCCCACAAAGCATGATCCATGAGGAAGAGGGAAGAAGCCACGATGCCTTTTATGACTTAGCTTCAAAAGCCGCACTGTGTCACCTCCACAGTACCATATATTTACACTGGTTAACTCTGTTCAGTGCGAGAGGGAGAAAACGCCAGAAGATGGGGATCATTGGCCGTCACCTTGGAGGCTGGCTACCACAGTGGATAAAAAAATAAAACCGTTTAAGCATTAGAAGAAAACATGAATTTCTCTATAACCTTTGACTCAAAATCAAGGAGCAATAAAGGAAAAGATTGATCGATTTGACTCTCCATATATGTAATTTATTATGACAAAAATTCCATAAGCAAAGTCTAAGATAAATAACTGGCTGGAAAAATTAACTGTAATATTTGTCACTAAGGATTAGAGTTTAGGAAAAATGGAGAAGCAAAATCCTACGACTGCGTAGGAAAAAGATGTGAAAAGACAGTTCATAATGATTTACCTGAGGTCACTCAGCCAGCAAGTGTGGGAATCTGCCTCCAAACCTACCAGCATGTTGTCAGAGCGTCCTGCCCTGTTTTGCAGTGGCACGGTGCCAGCTGCCCAAGCCTGGCAGTAAAGTATAATCCGTCTGCCGCGAGCATAGCAATTATCCTGTGCCACTCAGCCACGAGAAAGCAGGCAACTTTGCTTATGGCAACAGTTGCTCATTTCATAACTAAAGACACTGGACTCTTCATTCTTCTATTCCAGTGGTCTTCGCTAGCTATCTTTACGATAAGAAATACTTTTATTTGCTTTATTAGAACATGCATAAGCCTGAAAGTAAAAAAAAAAAAAAAAAAAATTCAAAACATGTTATACTCCCAGTGGGTTTTATTTTAACTCTAGTTCAGCAAGCCCAAACTTACTTCTGTTATTTATTATTTATCAGGTTTTTCAGTTCAAAAAAAGGAAAAGAGAATGTGCTCTACAGAGCCAGCTATGGAGAGATGACTTCAGCTTGGAGACTGGCTAGTCTCAGGTGGGTTGGTCTAACCTGCGTGAAAACCAAGGCATGTCACAGGGGATAAATAAAATTCACCAGCGGATGACCAGTAATGTCCTGTACGTCGGGAATCACCACCTAAAAATTATTTCTCAGAATGTTTTTTAAGAAGCCTTTTTAAAAGGTTCACAACATTGTTTTCTCAAAATGTATGGATTCCATTTATGTGACATTCTAGAAAAGGCAAAACTATGGGGTCTTAGTCCATTTGCATTGCTATAAAGGAATACCTGGCAGACCACAGTGCCTCACGCCTGTAATCCCAGCACTTTGGGAGGCCGAGGGAGGAGGATCACTTGAGCGCAGGGGTTTGAGACCAGCATAGTGAGACCCCCGTGTCTATAAAAGACTTAAAAATTAGCTAAGTGTGGTGGCAGGTGCCTGTAGTCCCAGTTATTCTGGAGGTTAAGGTAGGAGGATCACTTGAGCCCAGCAGTTTGAGATTACAGTGAGCTATGATCGCACCACTGTACTTCAGCCTGGGTGACAGAGTGAGACCCTCTCTATATTTATTAGAAAAATACCCAAGGCTGGGTAATTTATAAAGAAAGATTTATGGTTTATTTGTCTGATGGTTCTGCAAGCTGTAGAAGTATGGTGCAAGCATCCGCTTCTGCTGAGGGCTTCAGGGAGCTTCCAATCACGGCAGAAAGCCAAGGGGGAGCAGGTGTGTCACACAGCAAGGAGGGAGCAAGAGAGAGGAGGTGGTGCCAGCTTCTTTTAAATAACCAGCTTTCCCATGAACTAGTAAGTGAGAATGCACTCATTGCCTCGGGGAGAGCACCAACCCGTCAAGGATCATCCCACGTGACCCAAACCCCTCCCACCAGGCCCCACCTCCAACAGTGGGGATCAAATTTCAACATGAGCTTGGGAGGAGACAAACATCCGGACAACATCACACAGGGAAAGAAATCAGACCCGTGGTTGCCAGAGCCTGGGGTGGGAGGATAGGGTTGACGTGTTTTTCCCTTTACACAGACCTTCTCTCATTTTGACAAGTATATCTAGCTTTAACCTTCAAACTGATTTTTAGAAGATTTTATCTAAGTTATAGAAAGTTAAATGTCTTCATGTATATTATTTCTTTTGTCCAACCACTCAATTTTTAGCACTTTTAAAGTAGAATGATAAATAGTAACAGCAGTGGCAGCTAACTTTTCTTGAGTCGTGTCCAGAAACAGCATTATCTCAATATCCCTGTGACGGATACCCTATTACTATTCCCGCTGTAGAGAGAAGGAAATGAAGTCACAGAGATTAAGGACCTTCTTCAGTGAGATCTGATCCGAACCCAGGTGTGCCTTGTTCCATAGCCAATCCTAATTCTGTGCTATTCTGTCTCGATACTACATTTCAAAATGTTTCTGATCCTCTGGAGTAAGATTCTGAAGTGTTTTGCTTTGCTTTTCTGGAGAAAGCTCTGAAGTTATTTCTTATTATACTTAAGACCCTGACTGTTAAAATTTACATCTTTAATAACAGAATAACATTTTCTAGGTGACAAGAGCATTCAAAATTTTATTGTAAAAACAATGTAACAACATTAAAGAACAACACTGGAAAACACCATTCCTAATCCCACCACCTTAACAAATATTTTGATTTCTGTGTATTTCTTTGTAGATCTTCTCCATACGCCTAACACATACACACAAGCAGGGGACACTCAACTTTGCTTTCCGGCACCAGCATATTAAAAGGATTCTTTATTTTGACAACAGGAGCTCTCATTTGGCTTATTCATATTGATCATACAAGCCTTTTAAAATTCTCAACTTAAACACCAAAGAATGAGTATGCCCAAGACCTCAGTATTACAGTGAAACACCCAGCATCCTCTACTGAATGAGATAAAAATAAGTGAGAAGAACGTTCTCCCAGATATCCATCTTGTCCTCATGGACACGGGGCTGGAACTACCTTTGGTCAGTTCCTGAGAGCCAGAAGAAATGATATTTGAAATATGGCTTTGATCTGTGTTGGCCACAGCCAAAGATCTTTCATGTGGAGACCTATTCTTGGTTTCCATTCTACATTAAAAGAGGAATTTAATCTTATTGTAGAAAAGCACTTGGAGATTTATAATCCTGGAATATTTCTGAACATCTTCTTATGCAGTGATATCTGTGAAGGGCAAATATGTTGATCAGGATGTTCACTTCCCTTCAAACGCATGTGAAAAAAATTAAGATTATTTTTTTTGAAAATGACAAGTTGACAGCTAACTCGTTTGAGGGTGCCTTTTCCCACTAAGTTATAAATGCTGCATATTGCCTTTACATTTTTTACTTATTAATAAATATTCTAGTTAGAGACATCATTCAGAAAGTAGACACAAAGCCTTTAATTCCACCTTAGATCTGATGCCACAGACAAAAGCAAACCAGGCTGCGTTCGTGTTTCCCAACAGCAGGCAGCTCTGCAGTTAGAGTTCTGAGGCCACCGACTTACTTACAAAATAGGATTCTCCCAGCTTCCAAGACAAATGACAGGGTTTGGTATCTGCAATTTCCCAGAATCCATTCAGGTGGCCCGATTGCTGGGTAAAACTGTTTTAGTAAGTGGTAGGTTTTCTTAGACTCAGACTTAGAGCCTGAATTTAAATTCCTAATCTAATTTAAAGACTATAAATAAATTGCATTTATACACATTAGCTTTTAAGTGTATCTACTAATTCTGGTGTGTACTAAAATCACAGTAAGCTTAGTTAATTCTGATTTTTAAAATATGAAATCTTCAAGAATTTTTTTTTTTAATTTTAGACAATAACCACCAAACGATGAGATTCCATTCCAATGTGCACCCAAACCAACCAGCAAAACAAAACAAAACAAAACCAACAAACAACATAACCCTTTTTTGTTTAACTGCATTCTGTTAAACGTTTTAAGCTCTACAAGGGATCTTTGAGTTAATCAGTCATGACCCCCATTTCACAAATGAGGGACGTGAGGCACAGGGGGGTCAATGACTTGAGGTACTTGGAGAGAGAGGTGGCGTCCCCTGCCCATCACAGCTGCCAGGCCTTGCCGGAGGAGGCGCACCGCAGAGGAATGCAGAGGCCAGTCCTACGGCATTTTATTTCTCAGGCTGACACACAGGCTCATGCTTTGGGGCTCCCACCCTTAAAAAGCATTCATTACGGAGCAGAGAAGTACATTCTGAAAAAGCGTGGAGTAGCTAAAAACGTAGCAACATGCACCTTAAAAAGGAAAGTGCAGCACTAGCAAGGTCCTCATGCAAACCAGAACTCTCTTTAACCAAAACTACTGTCTAGTCATTCAGTATCACACATTGTTTTTTAGGCATTCAATATCACACATCTTTTATGTAGCTTACTGTAAACCTTAGGTACATCATGAAGTTTACGTTCGAATTTTATTCACCAAAAATAGTGTCCCTTGTGGCATTTAAAAGCATAAGTCTTAGAACACCTCAAAAAGAATATGCCGGGCATTTTTTTCTCCTACAAATATTATTATTTTACTAATGGCAATAGTTCAGAATTCATTCTTCTGAAAACAAAGTTACCATGATAAATGCCTTGACATTCCAAGTTATTGTCTCTTCACTGTCAGCTAACACATTCTGAATTTTCAGGGTTTTTTTTTCCCCTGTACTTGTATCATGGTATAAATGATACCAAATGTTTATAAAAAATTAATGACTTCAACATCAAACATCTAAATTGAATCAAGCTTCTATCAGAAAGCGATCTCCTGAATTATACATAGAGATGAGAGCAGAGATACTAGTTAGAGAGCAGCCTACTGCTCAAGGCAGAAAATGATTTTGCTTGAGTCATAGAGCAGAAGTCCTATTGGACAATGTTATAACTCCAAATAATGCCAAATGTTTCTAATGCTTAAAATTTGCAAACTCAGAGAGTTGTTTAGGTTAATAGGTCCACAGCATGAATGTTTATTGCAATTCAGATTTTTTTGCAACATTTTATCACTAATTTCAGGGAGCAGAGGACCCTCAGAATCAGGTATACATCTGATGCAGGTGAAATACCCAAGGATCTGCCAAGCGGTTGGAAAGTGACAACAAAAAGACTTGTTTGTCCATTGCTTTCAATAGATTACACATCTGATGGGTTGTTTCTTTAATAGGTTGTGCTGAACAATTTTTTAATATTCATGAACCAAAATACCTTGATAAGAACAGAGGGGCACTGTCTTAGAAATAGCAGAATACCTTTAGGGCTTGTTTTTTAGGGATATTTTCCAACACCGGGTCACAAAATGCCCCAGCCTTCTCTTGCCTGAGAGGGATGAGACTCTGAAGAAGGTGACAGAGATTCCATGTTGTATCGCGTATAGAAAGAGTTTAAAAACTTTCTCTTTTCGTTTGAAAAAAAATTTTTTTTAAAGAGACAGAGTCTCACTCTGTTGCCCAGGCTAGAGTGCAGTGGTGTCATCACAGCTCACAGCAACCTCAAAATCTTGGGCTCAAGTGATCCTCCCATCTCAGCCTCCACAGTAGCTGGGACTACAGGTGCTCGCCACCATGCCCGGCTAATTTTTCCTATTTTTTTTTTTTTTTTGTAGAGACAAGGGTCTTGCTCTGTTGCTCAGGCTGGTCTTAAACTCCTGGCCTTAAGGGATTCTCCCACCTTGGCCTCCCAAAGTTCTGGGATTATAGGCTAGAGCCACCATGCCTGGCCTAAAAACTTTCTATGGCATCTCCAAAGGCACCCAGGAAGGCAGGTGCAAAAGAATTTGAAGTGGCTCCGATTGAGACTCACCCAGACTGGGTGAGGCAGAAGGAGTTTATTAGTTATTGTCATAAAACATTTAATCGGCTTAAGACCTTGTGGGCCTTTAAAAAGCATGATCAGAGACACATAAAAGCAGATCCCATGTTTTTCCTGAGATACCGGGATCTGTGTGCTGAGGAGGGGAGGGTGAGGGCTAGGTAGCAAGTGGGGAGTGACCCTTGGAACTGGGTATCCAGACAGCACTCCTGATGCCACCTGTCTCTGCCTCTGGGCCCTCCCAGCTGTTCCTGTGACAAACTGTCAATCTCTTCCTCCTGGTACCCTTTCCCACTTCTGGGGTAAAAAAGAAAGGAAAAAAAAAAATCCTTGTCAGTTTCTGGATTTTATTAGAAGTTACCTTTAGAAAGTTAAATCCATCTGTTGTCTCAGTCGTACTTTCCCAAGAATGCAGCGGGGCCCTCTCTGGACCACAGGTGAGCAGTGGCAACACTGCTCAGCAAACACCCTCCTGGGACCCAGGTTGTCTTCCTTACTTACTGATCAGAAGAATTAGGGGCCACTTCAGTCCTGTCATCTACACCTGTGGTTCCAGTAGTTTATGCTAATCAAGAGTGTAGATTTATTTTGAAGTGAAATGTGGGGGGGAAAAGAGAATATTTAAAAAAACAGATGCAGATGTCTATTTAGTAACCTAAATATGTATGTAAAGAGTGCTATGTTTGAGTCGTTGGCAGGTATGAATTCATGGCCCAGTGTTCTTTATAAAAAAACAGCTTTGACAGTACACGATGTGGTCACATCATTTTTCTTTCAGAGATTATCATTTTTTAAAAGCTTCTTACAAAGCTTCTTAAAGTCCAACTTAAAGCTGTTGCATTCTAGCCCAGTGTCAGAGCTGATTGGCTCAAAACCTCCGGGGCGGTAATGCCACATTACCCTCCGGGGTGGGGCCGCGTGGGGTCAGGAAGCTGGGCAGCTCCCTCCAAAGCCAGCTCTCCTATTGGCCAGCAAGCAAATCGCGGGGGACAGATAGGATTAAGTGCTCCAAAGAGGATTCCCCAGCCCTCCCCCAGACGAGGATCAAACACTCTGGTCTAGTTCTGGAAAAATAAGCCCCAGAGAAGGAGAAAGTGCCTGTTTAAATAGCATGTGGCTCTTCCCAAAGCTTCCGCTCCCCCTCGTACCCCATCCCGGGCTGGCTGGGGGAGGGCCTTTTCCGCAGCTAAGTGTGTGCAGTGGATCCAGCCCCGCAACGGCGGGGTCACCAGGCCTCCTTTGGTTTCCGAAACGGAGTCAGACCCTGAGGAGCAGCAGTGGGAGGTTACGACCTCAAATCTCTTCTAGCTGCTTTTGGTGACTAATGGACAAACTCTGCCAAGAAGCGCAACAGCGCGCCGCAGAGAAAGCACTTTGTATGAACTTTATCTGCACGCTCCTCTAAATTTAGGCCCCCAAGGATTAAGGTAATAAAAACTGCTTACATCTTATTGCAATTTGTTTCTTGTGCAGGAAACAAAACCACCATCCACACATAGCAAGTACCCCCTCCGAAGTTAATTCTGCCCCACCCCCCTTTTCAAACCGTCCCCCGCGGAGAGGGGGCGACTCTGGCAGAGATGGGCTCCGAACCTGGACTCCCCGTAAAGACGCCCCAGCAGCAGACGTGTTGACTCATTAACTCGGAGAGATCTGGGGTCACTGTGACGGTTTTCTATTAATAGGGCGCAAAGCTCCTGCAGACGTTAGCGGTAATGCCCTGCCGCCCGCACAAAGTTAACTCCTCCCAGGCCGGCGAGAAGAAATCAGGTCCTGCCCAGGCAGGTGTGTGCTTAAAACGCGTGTGTACGCCAATCCCCTTCAACAAACCAGACCCCAAGCCCATCCCGAGTCTGGTCTCCCTGGAAAGAGCGGGGGTGGTAGGCGGGCGTTGGGCGTCCGTCAGCTCAGCTTCGCCACGCACACGGCCAGGGCCACCGCGGCCAGCAGCACTGCGCTGAAAACGGTGGCGGCCAGCGCCTTGCTGGGGTCGCAGGGCCCCGCGCGCTCCTCCACGGACACGACCCCGGCCGAGGAGGCACCTGCGCTGGCGCTGGACAGCAGCTCGGCGCCCGCCGTCTGCCGGGCCTGCACGGTCCAGCGGGGCACGTTGACCTTCATTTCCATGTTGTGGATCATCTCGCCCACCTGAAGGATCTCGCGCTCCAGCTCGCGCAGGTCCGCAACGTCGAAGTCGCTCTGTGCCTCGTGCCGGAGGCTGCGGGCACTCAGGGCGCGCGCCGCCACGCCCGCGGAGCCGCCTGCCACCCCGGTGCGCACCAGCGGCCGTCGCGGCGCATGCAACGGGAAGGCGGTGCCCAGCTCCAGCGCGCGTCGCATGTCGGCCTCCAGCAGGTCCAGGCAGCCGGAGAAGGCCACCCACAGGCGCTCGAACTCGGAGCGCTCCTCTGCGACCAAGCCCCGGTCGCGCAGCGCGACCGTCAGCTGGGCGCAGGCGGCCCCCGCCAGCTCCTGCGCTTTCTGGCGCGTCTTCTGCAGCTCCCCGCGCAGGTTCTGCGAGTCCGCCGAGCCGCCGACGGTCAGCACCAAGTGGTGGTAGCACGCGGTCGTCCTGTTGAGCGCGTCCAGCAGCGCCTTGCACTCTTCCCTCGCCATGGCGCTGCGCTCCGGTGCGGCCTCGCCGTCAGCGCGGCAGGACGCGGCCAGCCCCGACGCCGACCCCGGGCCAAGTGGCGCGAGCACTCGGCATGGCCCGTGAGCGACGGAGCCCGCCCGCGACCCGCGACGTGCGCCTCAGCAGACAGGGCGCGGAGGGGAGCCTAGGAGCTATGTCCCGGGCCCTGGTCCATGCTCCCCGGGCGCACGCGGGTCACACTCCGGGTCTGCGCACTGCCCTCACCGGCACGGCGGCTGCCCGGGACGCCGAGGGCGCGGACCCCATCCTCCTCCAGCGCCAGCCTCGCGCTCCGCCAGCCGCTACCGAGGGCGGTGTCCGGTCCTGGATCCGCCCACTCCAGCCGGCGGGGCCCGGAGCTCCCACCCCCGGATCAGGGGAGGCGGGGCCCCGCGCGGGTAGATCACGTGTAGGTCCCTCGTCGCTCCCTCCCTGCACCCCATTACAGTTCTACAAGGTTAGCGCGCGGGAGAACCAACCCTTCCCTATTTCACAGACGGGGAAACTGAGGCCGAGTCAAAGGGGGTTAGTTCACGCGGAGTCCCTGCAAGCGAGGGGACTAGAGCCCAGGAACGCTGACTCCCAAACCCTGCTGGACAGGACGTGGGGTGCCTGCAGGCCTGGGCACTTTGTCCCCCCAAGGCGCTCGGTGAAGGGCGACTCTCGGCCGCACGATCCGGGCCTGACTCTCCTCCCACTGCGGTCCCGCCGCCTTCCAGACGCCCAGACGGACCCCACCCCTGGGCCAGACCGGCCCTCGACCCCGCCCCTCCTCCCGGCTGGGCACGCGCAGTCGTGGGCTCTGGGCGGGGCTGCCTTGAGTAGGAAGCGCTGCGAGTGGCCTGAGCCCCACCCCCAGCCGGGCGGGCTCCGTGATTGCTCCGCGTACACGTCACTCCGGGTAAGCACGGCCACTCATTGGGCCGTGCAGGGGCGCGGCTCCGCCCAACGGCGGATAAGGGGTGGGCCGTGGAGCCAGCGGCCGCGCGAGGGTTGGGGGGTGCCGAGGTCCGAGCGGGTCTTCGGGAGCTGCCGCCTGCACCCGGGACGGCTGGGATGAAGCTATGTAACCTTTCCCGTAAGTGTCCTTCCGCTGGTGTCCCCGCGCCTCCCTGGGCGTCGGGCCGGAGTCCGGGCGGCGCCCGGGGAAAGGGGGAGGGGCCCTTTCCTTGCCGCTGGGGCCCCGGTCCCAGCGGTGGCCGCCTGGGCTTTCCCCGAGCCCTGGTCCCCACCGGTGGCCGTCTGCCCGCCCCGGCCCCGGCCCCGGCCCCGCGCGCCCACCTGCCCTGTGTCGGAGGAAGGGGCGGCGCGAGGAAGGCGTCCCTGGCTCCGAGGCGGGCGGGCAGGTCCAGGTCCCAGGAGCTCGAACTTGGGGACAGCGGGGGGGAGGGGGCCGTCGCTCACGTAGGGTCGCCTCCGCCGCTTCCCGGCCGCCTGCGCCCCGCGCCGTGCCGGGCTGGTGGGCTTCCCGGGTGGTCAGGCGGAGGGGATCCCTGCCTGCCTACCTTTGGCTTGCGGGGTCTTCGTCCGCCCAAACATTACTTCGCAAGCACTGAGAGATGTTCCAGACTCGGGTCTGTTCCGTTTTTCATGGGAACTGGATTGCCCAGCGGCGCGCGACCCAGCCGTGCTCCCCCGGCCGCCCCTCGAGGTGCGGGCTACGTGGGCACCCGTGGTCCGTGCTGGGCGGCGGGGGCAAGTGATGCGTCTTCACTGAAGGTTTAGGACGTTCAGGGAACTGGGGGGGGGGGACCATAAAGTTGCATGAGAGCTGGGATTTTCCAAGTTTTGGGGTTTCACGGAGAAATACCCTTATTTTCACTAAATAATGCCTCCTCCCCACGAGTCCTAGAGTAGAGCAGTGGATATTAACATTTTATCTCCTCTAGGCCTGCTGCTCAGGCAGCCTGGGGTCCGCAGTACTGGGCCCCCGGGGCTCACGCTCTCTCAGGGGCCGGTCTTTTGGCGGAGCAGTGGGCTGGTTGTTGACTGCAGGGCTCGGGCACTCCAGGCCTTGACCATTCTCTGGGGAGGAGCGTCTCAGCCACCCACAGGCCACACCGGCGTCTTGACAGGGGAATAGCAGTTTTCAGGACAAAATGGGTGGAAAGAGGGAGAACCTATTTTTTTTGCATGGCTTTGGGGACAGTAGAGGGTGATGAGGCTGCAGGGGTGAACAGAAGCCAGATATTGGACCGTACCAAGCAGGGAAGTTGAGAGTTCATCTGATAGGGAGCGGAGGGGAAGCCCATTGTTAGAAAGATCACTTTGTTGGGTCTCAGGTGGACAGGTGTGACTGAG